>NW_020187445.1:767199-783199 GCF_900000015.1 Plasmopara halstedii | reverse complement strand
TACAGATGTTCCAAAGTTAACGTCCTTAACGTAAACTTAACGTAAAGATGGGATCAAAAATTTTTTTACGGGAACTTCCCGTCCCTTAACGTCCCCATCCCTAGCTGGAACCGTCGTGATTAATAGCTCATAAAACGTCCACGTCCTGTACGATAAGGCTGCATGAGAGCTTTGTCGATCGCTAAATCACTTCGCATGAGAGGACAGAATAGGGGTTAACGATCGGCTTGCCTTCGTAGTATAAAAGATCTGATGTATCGA
The DNA here is from genome assembly GCF_900000015.1 of Plasmopara halstedii. NCBI lineage: Eukaryota > Oomycota > Peronosporomycetes > Peronosporales > Peronosporaceae > Plasmopara > Plasmopara halstedii. Next base: position 782,938 of record NW_020187445.1, on the reverse strand, counting down.
GAACCCCTCCTATATGGTGTCATTCGTCGGCAGGCTTAGCAATGGGGTTGCCGTGGACTTTGCACAGACGATGCAGTAGGGCTGCCGTAGCTCGTTGCTTGGAGGAAGCTAACCTAAGCTAAGGTCGCCGACCTTACGTTCTATAAAAGAACCAGTACGAGTGCAGCGGATCGCAATCCGCGCTACCTCCAAGATTGCCCTAAACCTTAACCAAGGCAAATACTTCAAAATTGATACTGTATGTATCTGGTTTATTTGCGGCAGAGCCGCCTATATCCAAAACCTTAGATTTTCAGATTAAATAGTAAAACCTTATTAATAGGCATTACCACTGGCAGCCCCGCTACGTAGTGGCTTCTTGTTGCGGTGTAGCCAGACCATTGTGTAATTACACCGACTTGTGTAATCCATAGCTTTGTACGGTCACACCATTTTGTGTGATCCACCCTATCATACATGGGTACGTGTATCCCCATTAAACTCTCCCCCATCAAATTTGCGAATACCTACAATTCATATGTAGCTGTCGCCTCATACGAGGCTTGCGTGTCTAAGACATCTCTACATGTCCAGGACCTTTTTCACGCATTTTCTGCTCAATTAGCCTTTTGTCTAGGTAACGAAAGATACCCAGCCTCGCTGGTTCCGATAGTGCCCGCGGGGAGAGATCTCCTTCACGCGGTGCAACTCCGGACATTACGTCCGCGGTTTGAAGGGAAATGCATCCCAAGACATCGGCAACCAGGCACCACACACCGAACTCGCCACGGGTGACGAATTTCCTCGTCATGGATCGAAAGAATTCGGCTACGAGTTAAATACGACTATACCAGTTTAGGAAAAAGAAGAGAACGAAGTGCGCCAGCGGCGCGACGCGATCCCTACCTGAACCTTGCGGACAGCGCGTCCGTTTCCCGGACTCTCGACTTCCGAGGAAAATGGTATCATTTTCAACGCGGCACAGAAGAAGAAGCTGGAGGCTGCCCGCAGGGCGTCAATGCGCGCGGATCCACGGTCGGTACGAGACTCTCGTGCTAAATACGGCTTTCGCTCGGCAGATCGCGCTATTAAAGCAAAGGACGCGATCACTAGATCGTTTGGTGTCGACATGGCCAATCCCCCGGCCACTACACAAGCTGAGCTTGACCAATGAAAAGCTATGCAAGCTCGCTTCTTGGCGCCTCAAGAATCCAGCTGGATACATATCGTGCTCGACTTTGCGCTCAAAGAAGGGGCGCTCTTGTACCCGCAACGCGGACAATACCTGTGGTGGTTACCCCTGGCGAAACCGCTGTATATGATAAAGAGCTCTTTGAGCAATGGGTGCAGCGGCACCGGAGACATTCTTTGCTGTCCAGCTTACAGCGGAGCCACAGCGAAAGGAACGTGCGCGCAAAACGCCATCTTCGATTCGAGTTTGCCAAAGTCAAGGCGAAGCGCCGTATTCCTTCGTATTATCGCCCTGCGACGTATGGATTAATTCATCACGATCCCGCAAGCTCTGTGGTCTCTCACACGGATTTGTCTAAGACCACAACAGCTTAGGGTCATAGATTGAGCTCAGCTCGTGATATTCTGGTTGCCCTCGCTACTGCCGAGACGCGCGGGGCGTACGACGACGCGGAGCGTAATGACCATTCGTCGAGAAGAGTCAACGGCGGACAATGACGACTTGGTCGATCGCCATCCACTGACTTGCGATGCTCTTCGAGCTAGTGAGGACAAAGTCCGTCGTCATGGGTGCTCTGCTTAGCATTTTGACAAGGTTGCTGCCGCTATACGGAAGACTTCGAGATTCTGGAGCACTTTGTGCAACGACTGCCTCACGTTGACGACTATCGCGCTCTGTCAAAGCGGCTCCTTGTCGTCAAGCAGACGAATGTATCACTTGGTGTGATGTGGAGCGCCTGGCGCCGTTGAAACGGAATTCGTTGCTTTCCGAGCTCAAAACCAGTTGCTGGTTCAGCTTCCGGGCGGTCAAGCGCCTTTAGGCACAGCTCCGGCGCCAACGCTTCCGCGTTCAGTTGCGCCAGAGTACCCATCCTAAAATACTTGCTTCCGTAATGGGCGCGGTCTCTACCTTAAGTTGGAGGGAACTATGGCTATAAAGTCACTGTCAGACTTAAATGCTGTCACAGAGTTCAAAGCAAATTTTGCCCGAATGAGACCGCTCAACGACATGACATGTCGTGTGAAACAGCCCGTCGATGACTTCATTGTGAAGAGACAATCCATTGTGCGATTGTCTCGAGACCCTTTGTCGAAAACCCATGATCCGCATAGAGAACCAGCAGATAAGAGTGGAAGGAAGGATAATGAAGAGTATGACGTAAAAGATCTTGAAATAGTTAGCAAGCCAAACTGCCTAAACATTGCAGTGTCCAACTTTAGATATGTTTTTATCATGATTTATTGAATCCTTCAAGGGGGTTAGAATGCTTATACCCTAACCTTCCCTACTTGCATGCGCATATATCCTACATTCTATGTGGGTTGGCTGGTTTTGAACACATGGGGACCTTGTCAGGCTCTATGGTGTGATGTCCCGACGTGGTCTGCAGCTACAAGAATCGCTTGTAGTGTTGCTAGGGATATAACTACAACTACGACGATCTGGGCTTGGATTTGTTCGGTCGTAATTTCGAGTCCTGTCAACGCCGACTCAACAAAGCAGGCGCTCAATCTAAATATCTCTTTTGAGGGAGGCAAACGTTCGCCAGAAGTTGATCTTAGTTGCGATGGGCTTGGGTGGATTATTACAATTATTGATCCGACGCCAGCAAAAGAAATGCTCCATGTAGAAATTCTTGTTTCCCTCTCAGTTATAAATAGGGGTAACGCTTAACGCTATTTGCCGCTTAGGTGAAGAGCATTTTTTTAAAGTTGGCTTGTTCGCTTGATCTCTACATAGTCTTTGATATTTGTGCCGACCACCCCGATTTGATGGTGGGGGTGATGTGATGGGCTACGCTTAGCCATTTCTATGATATACATCAATCAATCTTTTGCATGCATTGTGGGAATTTACAACAAAAGGTATTACAGTATGCCCTCACATGCGTATCTTATATGAAGTAACAAACATTCTGTGTGAAACACAATGCTCATTTCTGCAGGAACGTTTGTACTAGTGCGAGACCGACTTCCCTCCGTATATTGAAGTGGATGGTGTAACTCAGTCACTTCTGTCGGGAGCTTGTCACGAAAGTTGAAGTTCAACCTTTTCGGAGTTTAAGCTGCGTACACCTAGGATTTTTGAGTATGTTCAAGCTGAAGTTCAATTTCAGCACACCCTTGATTATACAAATCAGATATATAGAAACTCGAGATTTTGTTTGTAAAACCGCTAGGAGTTTTGCATGTAGCCTTAGGAACCACTAACTCATTACTCATCAGTTGCAAATTTGTCTTCAAGCCCTTAAGTCGTTCTTCTTCCCTACGTCGGGCCCCTCCAGGTCGGAAATCGCTTCCTCGTCGCACAAATCGCTTCCTCGTCGCACAATCGTGTGTGTTGTTCTTGAAAGACTGTTGTGGGAAACGCCCTGCTACAATATAGGATCAGATGTGATTAGCTTCGAAATATGACAATAATAGACTATATAGGTACGCAATACTATGGTATGTACCCCGTTATATCATCTCTCTCAAGGTGTGGGTCACTGAAATGCGTTTGTTCGTATCTTGAATCAAGACCTTGAATGAGGTTGATTTGCGATCTTAACGGTGGTAAAGATACACAACGCTAAAAAGATTGTCTCGAAAGACGAGATTCGTCGTAGCTTTGCAGTTTCTGTCACTAATGAAGAAAGCCGCTATTAGCAAATAATAGACGTGCAACCACGAATGGAGATGCACAACGGATTTGAGCCGGTTATTGTTAAGCAACTGCGGAAGCATGAAAAAGAAGTGCGAAACGAAGCTTTGGTGATAAGGGACTTTAGATTCAAAACACTGTATTTTGATGATATGATATCAAAAGTTTTTAAAATAATATTTGATAGAGTCAACACTGCCAAAAAAATCTCCTTTAATGAGGCCCTTGTGACTGAAGGCGGAGTGCTCCTAGTCTTGACTTGCCCCCTCCTCCTCCCCCAAAGGTTGCACGGCTAGGCCAAATTTCACAATGTAGATTCTCCGAGGCTTAAGCGCCCTAATGTCTCTTACCGCTATCGCGTGAGTTTTACACGTTGTGCTTGCTCTTAAAAGTAAAGAGCAGCAAACTCCCCACTACGAACTTGACGCTGTGGTCGTGCCACTACAAGTAAACTAGACATGAATGAAAAAACTAAACTTGCTTTTCGACAAGTACATAAGTCACAACAATCTTAAATAAGATCGCTAGCTGTGTGGTTATTGTTAAATACAGATATCCAACAGAAGCCATTCGACGCCCCACGGCGCGCTTGTAGGCGCTCATAGAGCACATGCTGATGTGTGTTGATTGAAGCTTAAGGGATGAGGCTCCTCATCGCGGATGAATGTGATGCAAACGGTATTGGTGCCAGATATTGAACATGCTTTGGAGCTCACACGAAGGTATCATTGTAAGCCCTCCTCGACAAATATCGCCTTGGGAAAAAAATCGTTTGTATAATCTCGATGATGGCTTGTGACTTCATAAATGCACTTCACTTTAGAAACTAATTTTGTGTATCGTATTAAAATGTTAAAAATTATAATTTGATTTGAAAAATGATGTGGTATACATTGGACTGATCGTTGGATGACCAGCTAATTGGCGACATGATCACGGCGGGTCACTCCGTAATCCTTTTTTACAAGTATGTAAGAGTTGCAGCACCACTTGAGCAAAAGCAAGAGCAGCAAGAGTTATGTGAACGTCTTGGAATTATTGGCCGCATTCTCATCAGCGAAGAAGGTATTAATGCCACGCTTTCGAGTCCGTCGCGTGTGAAAATTGACGAGTACATCTCAGCGTTATGCTCACACAAAGTATTTGCAATGCACATTGAGGACTTCAAACACAGCTTCCATGAGCATGAGCAGCCACCTTTCGTTGGGCTCATTGTCAAACACGTTAAAGAGATTGTATCCACTGGTGGCATTGTCGCTCGTCCCGACATGTCGGTATCTGATAAAGAACGGGGATATCTGACTCCACAACAATTCCACGAAGCAATGCACGAGGCAGTAAAGGACGAAGAAGGCACCGTTATTTTGGACGTACGGGCACACAAAGAATATCTCGTCGGTTTGTAAATCCATCATGTAGCTCACTTTCTGTTGTAATTTCTAACATCAGCATTAATTTTTCTCAGGTCACTTTGAAAATGCGGTAGATCCCAAAGTTAAAAACTTTTCCGAGTACTACGCATTTTTACAGAGCCGTGTGGACGAAATGAAGAACAAGAAAGTATTAATGTATTGTACAGGCGGCATTCGCTGCGAAAAAGCGTCCAATTTTCTACGTAGTAAAGGCATAGATGATGTTCATCATTTGAAAGGTGGCATTCACAAGTACCTTGAGACTTTTGAGGATGGAGGCTTTTTTCGCGGCAAAAATTTTGTCTTTGACAAGCGGTAAGGATACATACAGCGATGATGTTAGAAATGGAGATTGACTTAATTCTTGATGATGTAGGGTTTTGATGGGAGTGCAAAAGAACAATGAAGTTGTCGGGAAATGCATCGAATGCCAGACGCCGCATGATGAATTCAGTGGACGAAAAGTGTGCACAGTGTGCCGTGACCTAGTACTTGTCTGTGATCCCTGCTACTTTGCTCGTCATGGCGAAGTACACTGCACTGATCATCAGTATTTAAAACACTGCTACGTCACGTTTCTGCAATATTTGTCACGTGCTGAACTGATAAAACAACAGCAGGCACTTGAAGAGATTCTTGCCAATCTACTGGAGGACAGGTCCAGCAGCAAGAATAAACGTCGCTCTATCCGCAATCAGCTTAACAAAATTGCAGAGCGTCAAAGAGCAATAGACGCTGATCCAAAAGCTGCAGCAGCGATATTAGCGCTCCAGCCTCGTCCCATTCACTGCCGTACGTGCGGAATGGCAACGTGCATGGGCAATTGTTGGGGGTTCTGGAGCGACGAAGTGCTGCCTGCTCCTTAAAACTAAGAAAATAGTAATTGGAAAATGTAGTCATTATGTAACTTCAATCTTGGAGTTGACGTTTTTATTGAAGTGCGGACTTGAAATGCCTGCCAAGAAGAGTGGGCTAAGATCAAAAAGAAAGACTTCACGGCCATCCAAGCAAGGTAAGAAGCAGACAGTGGCCACCAAAAGGAAGCACGTACAGAAGCTGGCAAACATTGGGCGCTGGGCGGAGGTGTGAGCAATGTACTTCTTTTAATCAGTCATTCTGTAAAAGGTTAATTAGCACAGATTGAAAAACTATATGGGAAACAAATACTAATTAAGGCAAAAGAATGTAAGTACTGACGTTCGACGACGAGCTACGAAGCTGAGCTTAACGACTATGTCAACTGTAAAGATACAAAAAACAACCATGTGGTTAAGACCCCACAAGAAATTGCGCGAGAGATTTTAGTCAAGAATGGGCTGCTTTCCTCAGCTTCGCAATCGGCAACAATGATGACGCCTACTAAAGAAGTCAAAGAGACTCAATTGGCAACAAATGTCAACAAGTCATTGATTGATACTGGAATATCGATGACACTAACAAAAGAAGAGCATGAAAGGGTACAGAAAAGAAGACAAGAAGCCTTACAACGGCGCAAGCATCCAATAGGCTCGCCCAAAATCTTAACGAAGAAACAGCAAGAACTTATTGAAATGAAGAGGCGAGAAGCTCTTGAGAAACGACGCCGAAGTCGGCACTCTGCAATGGCTCATGCTCAAACATTGAATATTAATCAGTTTCCAGTTGTCATTGATCCCGACCCAGCTGATGATGCCCGACACAGTTTGCAGGCTTCATTTTGTCAGCAGCCTCCATTTCAAACTTCCTCAACGAAGATAACATCACTATCGAATACGATTCCTCGCGTCGTTACTCCAGATAATCTCCTAGGAGCTACTTCAAACAAGCAAACAAGACCAGAGGACTTTTGGAAAGACTTTGAGGCGGCTGCAGAAATTGCTCAGTGGGAAAATGAGCATCTGGCGGAAGCGGCGCTCGCGCAATCTGAAAAAAATATATATCGAGAGGATAACACCGACGTTCTTCAGTCGCCGCTTGACGAGCACGTTTCGAAAGAGAGCTTCCAAACTCAACATTCTCCAATACCGGCAATAGTTTCAATCTCTCAGGAACTAGCTGCAGCAGCTGAAATTATTCAATGGGAAAATGAGCATGGAGATCGTTGTGACTCGCCTGGTGAGAGTTTTGGGTTTTTATCTTTCATCTTCGTATTTAACTCATACGGCGATGCAGAGCTTGAAGTACCCCAGTATGGAATACTGCGCACTGATGTTCTCGAAATCGAGCAAAATGCCATTGAAGCATCGTACCCCCAACAAGTCAATAGCAAAAATTCTAATGGTAATACACCTATTGAAGAGCTGATTTCGACTCAATGCAAGATCCAGCAGGACACAGCTCAGGCATCAGGTCAGCATTTTACTTGTAGCGCTTTATCAAACTTTCTACAACACAAACAGCTTGTTCTATCTTACCTACTACTAAACTACTCTACCAAATTGCATTCGCTAGCACAACCAGACAGCATTGCAATTGCCGACACACCATCCCGTTCAGATAAGAAGAATCCAAAGTGCCTGACATCACCGCATCAATCTCCAGAACGGCACAATCCAACGGAATTCATGTACGTCATTTTATATGACGTGTGGCAAGCAAATCCGTTGAATCGCATCTAATAACTGTTGAACGCAGTAAAAAGCACTTTTTGGAGGATAAGCTTGAGCTTCAAGTCCTTAAATTTCTCGACATGATGCTTAGTTGAGCTATTCCATGTGAATGTTGCAACACTCGTGACTTAAGCCGACACTTTATCCTGCGGTTTGAATTGTCCTGCTCAATGCAATGATACTTCAAAAGTCACTTTTCACTCATACTTCCGGCAAACAGGATCGGCATACGTCAAGTGATTATCCCACATGACCAAGTCATTTTCCTCGGAGGAGAATGGAAGAACTAATCCAATACTATTGAAATTTTTAGCGCTGTCGTACTCCGCATTCAAATATTTATTCGCCTGTTCTAGAAGAACAAACCACAACGATCGAGTTGGTACTTTGGCCTCCTCTTGATTACGCTGTCGCTCGCTGTCGTACAGGAAGTTGCCATACAATCCAGAGAATATACAATCATATAGTGCCGATAGAAGCGCTTCGTTAAACTCAAATGCCCAAGGCTGTTGACGCCAAATCTGCCACACTGCATCAAGCCACTGAATAAAAACAGGGGACTGTTCTTCAAGCTCTTGTTGGCCTGGACCTTCGCCGTGCCCATATCGGTGTCGAAAAAGATGTCCAAACGAGCACCATTCTTTTTCGATCAAACAAAGCCATCCTCGAAGTGTGCGGTAGTACGGGTCTAGCAATAGCTCTAGCATACTTGTAAGTTGTGGAGTCCGATCCCATCCGTCGCTACAATGGATCATCACTGAATGGCCCTGATTGAGACATCGACAGATTTCCTGTGCAGTGGACAGGATATTTGATAAGTGAAGAAACCAAAATGTGCTTCTCAGCTGAAAAAGCCAGCCACTGCTCTCACGTTCCTGACCAGGTTGACAAACTTCTGCTAAAGACGCGTAGGACGAACGAACAGCATGAATATTGGCAATATCGCAAAAGTGAAGCTCCGAGTTCGGGTAGTTTCGCGGATCTTCCGTACCTTTGCCTTGCGCAGAATTGGCTGTTGCTGCCATTTGACTTCGCGCATCAAAAAAGTGAAATTTTGCATCGCCGTATGTACTCGTTGCGTGTTGCAGGGCAGATACCAATTTTTGGTCGGCAGCTACAACATATCCACTAAGCCCTGTGCACGGTTGAGCGCATCGGCACACAAGCGCCCCTGTGTGCGGGTGGCGCCACACTACAGCAGCAATGCGACTTGCGCTACGATAAGCACTTAGTTGGCGTAAGTCATCCTGATCCAAAACAGATGGGATGACGAAAGTATTGGGATACGAAGGAAACATCGCGTAATCTGAATTATCGTATAACCGCATCCAGCTGTTTTCATCCAAAAGTTTAAGTCGGCGATAGTCTTCCTCTGCGTCATAAAACAAATCACTCGGTGTCTCTAAACCAGTTCCATTCACCGTCTTGGCCTCGTCTTTATGCCGTAATGCCTGATAATGCAAGTGCGCAAATAAATAGTGCGGAGGTGACGTTCCCGACGAATACAGCTCCCAAATACAGTTCAGAAAATCCGAGCAAGTCGTTTCATTCTGAAATGCCAGAGATGCTCGTAAAAGATGCTTTCCTTCTATATTGGCGACATGCGGTGCTGTTGTTGAGCTTTCGGCTGACAAGATTGTAGCCAAAGGGATCTCCATCGCATCTTTTGTACTCAGCGCTTGCCAAATAATGCGGTAATTCGTGAGCACTAGCGTACCATCAATGCTAAAATGGGGTGCAGTTCCGAGGACCATTTCGCCTACTAAATGCGTCACTTGCCCAACTCCACGAAAAGCACCTTTGACAGTATGTGTACCTAGGCCTAACATTCCCATGCCTAATCCTTTGGCAAATCCAAAGACTCCACCACTTGCTCCACCTTGATAGGTTTTATTTACCAAACCCGCTGCGCCTTTCATGAATGCATTGCCAACACTGGTTGAAGCGCGAAAGAGACCCCTACCTAAAGATCGCGTTGGGTGGTTGTAATCGCGTGTAAAACAGTTATCAGTTTGCACCTTGTGGCCAGCTGCACCCAATGAAACGTACGAACGAGGCGGTATTACTTTTCCAGAGCCATCTTCACTACACTCATTAGCGTCTTCATCGGACGAAGACGACAATCCTAGCAATTCACTTTTCGTCTGCTCTTCACCACTATCATCGCTCTTGTAAAAAATGATATACGCACAATTGTCGACACGCAATCGAACGACCTCGCCAGAAACAGGATAGATATCACCAACAAGCGGTTGTGACTCGTCAGCCGGTTGTGTCAGTTGAAAGGTTGGAGTAAGTCGGCCATCATTGCACCCAAAGCTATCAAGACGAAGTATAGTTGGCGAGTTTGCACTACGTGCACTTCTCACTGGACTCGTGTACACTCCCGGAATTTTTTCAATGGCATCGTAGCTACCATATCCACAATTGCTCACGCTTGTATGTGTGAATCGAAACGTATCGTTTCCATAGATAGGATAAAACGTAGTGGGAGTATTCGAATTGCTGCTGCTTGCAACACTACCACTTCCTCCTCCATTTGGAATTGTGATTGCATCCGAAAATGAAAAGTCGTCAAAGTCGCCAAGGTCTGAAAAACTGCTTGACGTCTGCCGAGTGACACTAGGTCGGCCAACGCTCGACGCTGCATTCGTATCAGTCTCAAAATCTAATGCAATTGCTAATTCAAACCGTTCTTGATCTTTATCGAAACTCGATCGCAATTCTCCAAGACCTTTGCATTCTTCATCATTGATAACTTCAATGCTATCATCCTTTGCTTGTTTGTCTTGAGCAGCATGCATGGACCGAATCACGTGCACCTTCTCCTTATCAGTATCACTACGACTCTCCTCCAAGTCGGAATCTGTTTCCGTAGCTGTGCCTGACGTCGAAACGGCAGCAGTCTGCGCTCTTTTACGATGCTTCTGATCGCAAGGTTCAGATCCAGAGCCATTGCTACTCGTCGATGTGGGAGATATGACTTGCACATGTCTTGGGAACAGACGGCTTGTGTAATCAGAGGCGATGTGCTGTCGTTCATTGGACGTGCTAAGGCCCTCCTTCGTCTCATCCAGACCGTGCGTCACATCCACGTAGATATCGCTGTCTCGTTCACTTACCATAGCTTACTAGATTTTTCTATTCTTAAAATGGTATCAAACCACCGATCAGAACAAACTAGCAGAACATACATAGAAATGCCATAAGTCTTTCGCATCCTATTCTTGTGTATATACCCCGCACGTACGCGGCAGCGGGAGATGCTTTAAGTGATGTGAAACGTGGGTCAGCACTGTCGTGAGGCGTCAGGCTCGTATAATTACTTGCAGCGGTAGAACCAGCGGTTTGTTCCTTCTGTATGAGCTCGTTTAGCTAACTTGGAAACATTATTCAACCCCCCATCCCTACAGGAGTGATGGTCGCTGCAGTTTCAGTCGGAAACGGAGGATGACGCTGGAGGGTAAACGCTTTTATTTTGACGAATAGAAGCCGGTCTCGTCTTTATTAGTAGCCTGTAAAACTAGATGGTCTACCATTGATTCTGTTTGACGATCACCTCTTTACACTTCTTGGTTCTCCATCGTTACGTGGTGGCCATCGATCGGCCAACCCACTCGCACCCAGCGTCTAACAATTGTAGCTGAAGGTAACCGCGGTACTAGAAGCGTGTTATCGCCGCTAAACGTATGGCGGGGATCTCACGAGCAGCGTACTTTACTTCGTATAAATTCTTACCATTGTCACTTATTCCAGAAAGGTGAGTTCAAACGCATTGAAGATTACAAATCGCCAAAGAGTCAGACCGCAAGGTACGACGCTCGTAGAATTACCGTCCTGACTGTTCTTAGCCTCGAAATTCTTCCACGTTTTTACCCGCATAGGTACTGAGCTAGCGCTTTGAGATGCGATAGAAAATGTAATGAACCTTTCCAATCGCCTCATCGAGTCATCCCATGCTTTTGGTTGTTCAGCAACCCAGATTATTTTAAGTATTAGTCGTGAGAGAATCAATCGCGAAATATTTTCTTGAAACAGCATACTTAAGTCCTGGTTTCATTCCATATTCCCGATTCCGCTCCCGGTTGAAGCGTAGAAATCCAATATCTGTACAATTGTCAATGCGAACTCTTCGTGTCGAAGCTCCCTTTCTGCAAAGCGCCCGGCAACCTCGTTGCACTTCGTAGCGCTTGTTGTCAATCTCGTTATTGGCAAAACCTCTTGACGTTCACGAGCTGTTCAAGGAAAACTTGATGAACTTAGTAAGCTCATGTCTACCGTTGGATCTAAACGGATATTAAAATTGCAGTCTAGAGACCGAGAGCGATAATTGACCCTAAAGGCGTTCATCAGCTATGAAAATGCGCCTACAGGCGCATTCCAGCACGGAGTCTATCAGCTCCCACCTTGAGACTGCTTATGTTGATCGTCAGAATTGAGACAAGGGAATGTTTGCGCTCCGGATTAAAGGTCGGAATGGCCGGGAACTGGGCATTGGGCAACATATGTCGCGAGTGTTCGCACCGCCTAACCAGACGTATCGTGTGTACTCAGAATATTTGTCCATCCGTCACAGATGGTGATAATTCGATCGTGAAGAACTCTGATCGTCGCGATGATAACATAATCTCTTCTAAGAGCAATAATACTTAACGTCTTCGTAGAAAGTCTCCGTACAGGTGAAGCTCGCGCCGAGATCTTCCTCGTAGACTCAAACATTCTCAACTTTCGTGCCGCGAGATCAGTCTGGAATACAAAAAATTAAAACCCTTTGAGTGCGCATATACATCAAACATTAATCATGCAGAGGAAGAAAAAGATATTTTTAGCTGCCGAGCAGCGCGCATATGTTATATCTATGGCTGTATCAGACGTCCGAGCTCAAAATGCTTTTTTTCCAAGACGTATGCAGTTCCGAGCTCCCACATCATCTGACGAGCCTCTTGTAGGATAGTCGAGTAGGCGTTCGACAGCCTGCTCGGAGGAAAATTTTAAGACATTATTTTCTCGTCAGGGCTGAGTGCAGCTTAATAATCTTGATTAATAGCTTCTCTTCTAAAAGATATGGGGCTGTAGGCTCAGGGTTTTCGAAGGTCAACAACAATGATCTAAATTTTGTAAAGCCGTGCTAGATGTGGAGATTCAGAGTATCGTGCAATACTGAACCAGGTGCGGTAGATGAAAACAATACACAGCGTTGCATCTTGCGATGGTAGCACTATTTTGGAAGGTTTACAACCTTCCTCGAATTTTGAGAACCTAAGCCGCGTGGAACATTGTTTCGTCCGAGATCTTTTGAGGTGGTTTTTATCAGCTGGCTTGAGTGCGACGAGCCATAACGTTGATAGTTTGAATGCTACGCCCTACTTTCCTGTTAGAGCTTTGGTGAGTCATGGGATAATCTCTGCTAGTATGTTTGGTAAAACCGCGGTAACTTGTACAAGAAAAAGATTGTGTAAATTGACGAGTGGCAATATTACTGAGCGCATTAAGCAAAGTGGGGAATGGAGAAGCGGCTATCAGCTACAGAGCCAAAATCAGCTTCTGTATGTCGCAGACTCCGGAGCGCTTATCCGACGAAAAGAGATTTGCGATTGATTGTCGCGGTCACCATAGTGGCGTCCCGATATCAAGGATTACGAATCGTCGCACTCGAAGCTGATAGTCTTCTCTAAAACTCAATAATTAATATGTGTCGCGCCCTCTAGAGTTAGTCCCTGTCGAGAAAAATATATTTACTTGCGATATTGGAGCGCCAACATGTCGTATTGGCGAAATAGAAAAAGACGGCCTGTGTCGCAGTGCGGGGAATGCCCCGTATGGATGCGTCAATGCATATAGCGCATTCTCTATACCCATTCGCTATCGGAAGGTGCCCACACGGCCTCTTAAAGCTTCAAAATGTTGGAGATTCGGTGAAAATTTACTAGCACACTCCCAGCAAACCCCTTTGAATATTTGCTTCTTTAAGTCGCGAGAAGTACCACCAGGCCCTGCTGCTATTAAGGAGGGTTTATTCGTAGCAATTGCGACAGTACTGCTCAGTGAGCCCACCAGATGACATGCTTGCCGTGTAGATATTTGAAACTTCATGATATTGTGGCAAGTTAGTTATTGCCTCGCAAACTGTCAGTTTAGGGTGTCTAGTCTCCCGCACTACTCAAACATAAAGGTTTCAAACTCGAATTGTATGTAAAACGCTGCAAGACGATAAGATCTTTGAGCTGTACTGCTGGATCCGAAGAAGAGGCTGAGCTCATCACTTCCCATGGATACGCTCGCTTTTTAAACTACTTGAAGAGGGTTATGAGATGGCCATTCTCAAGGATCCTATATCACGTTTAAAATAATATATCACGACATGGGGGCAAAAGATGACCACACGTGTTGCCCCGGGAATAAGAAGTGCGTCATGATTTTAACCTTGTTTCTAAAAACAAATATTGTACCACATACCACTGGCCCTTAATCGCAAACAATGTGGCGCTATAGACGCAATCTACAGAGTGTGAATACGAAGTGGGTTTGGTACGAGAGAGAAAATCTTATCACTCAGTGCCAATTCTCTGCGCGAGAAGAGCTAACGGCAAGCTGTGTGATGTACATAATGGATATCATTAAGTGCTGAAGTAAGACAGTAACATATCTCTCAACCCCGAGCGAGATGCTCGGCACTATGCCCCAAAAATTGTCCAATGGGCCAACGGCCGAATTTTGCTGGAGATACAGCTCTTTGAACTGCATCGTAAACAAAAATACTATTTCCGACGAAATATTTGCCCATCGTCGCGCACAGCATCCACGTCAAACAGTTGAGAGAAGTGTTTGATTGCATGTGTTTAGCTTCGTTGTTTACTAATATATGTATATACGTATATGGCGCCTGGGTATCCATTTGAGGATTGATAAAAAAATTGACTGGCGGGAAGACCACGCGTTGATCAACACTATCGTGGATTGGCCAAGATCAGCATCTCATCTAGATTTCAGGAAGTGGCCTTGTCTTACCAACAGCTTGCTAATGTACAGTAAAGATTACGTCGACATAACACGCCACCTCCCTGATTTTTAAGGGATTCTTATCGTGCTGGAGTGCAGCAAAAGAGACGGTCGTTAGTGCTGTGAAAGAAGTCCTCATGAGTACTCCTATTTTGCCACCTTCGAATTCGAGTCACGTAATGCATGCCGTCTGTGATGCTTTATAGTTTGCCATAGGCTCTACTCCAAGCGCCAAAGAAAAACTTCCAGCTGTATGAAGAAGCTAATTGGTATGAATAACGCTCTTGTCAAAGCTAGGGTCCGTCTTCCTGGCTTTGAGTCGTTTTCACTTAAGCAATAAATGTGCTGTTACGCATATCGAATAAAACTTAAGCAAGGCTGAATTAATGTGGCGGTGGATGCGTTTTTGCGCCGCACAGACAATGAATATGTTACGGCGGTGACGGCGCTCTTTACCGAGGCCGTAAATACAGCGTACACGTAAGAGAAAAAATGAGATGCATTGTTGAAGGCTAGGGAAAGTAATAAATCTCGAGGTTCAAAATTTTCTCTATCTGAGCATTTGAAAAGCGCATTAACATTGTTATTCGCAAGTCTTGCTGCTTCACAACGCGATTTTGCTGTATATATAGTGCGCGGAGGTACCTAACGATGAGAACTCAAGTGCCGAGTACTGTGCTGGGCACCCGATTTCTCTGAAGGCCACCTAGCTATGGCTTAAGAGCTCTATATAGGTGACTGGGAATGTTCAATCTGGTAACCTTTTATGTGCGCAGTTGTGAAATGTATCCGCGGGTATAAGCATTGCCGCATGCGTCAGCACCCTTAGGCGATCTACCAGTCCCGTGCGAGGCGTGATAGTTCTTTTCCTTCATTAGACGCGTCTTGCAGCGGGGCTGCCGTAGCTTTGTGCTTGAGGAAGCGTT
>NW_020187445.1:765650-767189 GCF_900000015.1 Plasmopara halstedii | reverse complement strand
CAGTCACACCATGCCCATCTCGTGTGACACACACCCCTATTACCAGGGTACGTGTAACTTTGTTACACTCTCCCACATTAAGATTGAGAACATTTACAGTGCCAATCGATTATTGCCCCAACGAGGCTCGCGTGTCCGCAAGACTCTGCAACTTTGTTCGCTGGAATAAAACGACTTCCGTGCACAATTAGCCCTGTGTCAACGACACTGAAGTCATCAAGTCTCGCTGGTACTGACAGCGAACACGGGCAGAGCCCAACTTCGTCTCCCGCACGCGGTGCAATGTCGGATAGTGCGTCCGTGGCACCGGGGGATGTACAATCTAGGCTCGATAAGCACGAGCGTCGCGCTTTGCGCACGCTATCATGACGAGTGACCTCGTTGAGGATGTGGAGATGGTCGACTACGAGTCTAACACTCCTTTTCCCGCATGGGATGACGAGGAAGGCGAGCTGCACCAGCGGCGTGATACCAGCCCTGCTCGCGCTTTGCGGACCCCATGTCCGTTCCCTGACTTCTCGTCAACCGAGGGACGTGGTGTAATCACCAATGACCTCGACGGGGCTCAAAGGCGGTAGCTGGAAGCTGCCCATAAGGCGGCTCTGAAGCGCGCCCATCCACGGCTGGTCATTGACCCTCGTGTGGAATATGGCATCCGCCCAGCGGATCCTGCTGTGAAAACGAAGGACGCGGTAACTCGATCGTTACGCGTCCACATCATTGGGCCCCCGGGCAGAACGGTAGATGAGCTTGCCAAACGGAAAGCTCGTCGAGCTCGTTTCTTGGTTCCACACAAGAATTTCCGTTGGAAGCTTATCGCACTCGTTTAAGTGCTCAACGAGATGACTCTCGTGTGCCCGCAATGCGGACAATACCTGTAGTGCTCGCCCCTAGCAAAAGCGTTACAGATGACGAAACGCTCTTTGAGCGATGGGTGCAACGGCACCGGAAGCTCCCTCGCTGTATAACCTACAGTTGAGCCACAAGGAAGTGGACGTGCGTGTGAAGCGACACCTCTGATTTGAGTTTGTCAAAGGCACGCCGTCGACTTCCTTCGGATTGTCGCGCTGCGACGTATGAGTTAGCCACTAACGCTCCCGCGAGCTCTGTGTCTGCGACCGCAAGAGCTCAGGGCCAATGCTTGAGCTCAGCTCATGGCCCTTCTACTTCCCTGGCTGTTGTCGAGAAGCGCGGGGCGTCTGATGACGCAGGACGTCATCCTCTTTCCGATCAAAAGCGTATACGGCGAATGAGCAATCTTGTCGAAGTGGCGCCTCAAACTCCCACAGTTTTCGGAGTTGGGATATTCCCGCCACTTTACCAGATATAGGGTTTAACCCTGGTGACGACGTCGTCTTACTAGACGCTCCACGTAATAGTGGGCATCGCCGTTCGCATCGAGAAGAGTCGGTGGCGGGCGGTGACGACCGGGTCCTTCATAATCGAAGCTTCGCTGAGCGTCATGCTGAAGAAGCATATCGCTGTGCAGACGCTCTTGACGATTTAAGGCACGTAGTGCGCCGGTTGTCTCACCTTGAT
>NW_020187445.1:764898-765640 GCF_900000015.1 Plasmopara halstedii | reverse complement strand
AACATGAGACACCAACAAACTACCTACCCATTAGGTTCGATCCAAGGACCTTTGCTTGGATTTTGCAAGCGCTCTACCATCTGAGCCAATGTGGGACCTGGTTAGAAGTCACGTATTCTTTAATTTAGCTTTACTGGTTATAGCATATTAATGTATACTTTGTTATTGTGGGGTATTTTGTTAAATTATGCAATTCATTCCTAATACAATACATCTTCTGTTGTGTAATATTACGGCTCCCCGGTGATAATTTACGTACTGGGGTATTTTTTATTTTTTGAAAAGCTGGGATATTTTTTTATATATGGCAAAAGTTGAGGCATTTTTTTATTCTCCCTTTTGTGTTATACATCCCTAAACAGAGATGCATTTCGGCTGGCCCATTGTTGGTGTACATCAAAAGCTGACGAACGAATTAGATATCTATTACATTCAAAGAAATAAGTTGATATCTTGAGAGACAAACGGTCGACAAATTTTTCGATCTCTAACAAGTTCGTATAAACGCCAAATCAAGCATGTTGAGACATAACGGGGTTACACGTACTGTGACGGGGCTACACATACCCTGGTAACAGATGTGAGTGTCACATTAGATGGGCATGGTGTGACCACACCCAGACAAGAATACGGTACGGGGCTGGATAGCCAGTAGTTTTACATTGTATTTGGAATTTACTATACATATTTAGGAAAATCTATGCATTTAAAATTACAATTACCGCAAGCGTACTATAGTGGT
>NW_020187445.1:759725-764888 GCF_900000015.1 Plasmopara halstedii | reverse complement strand
CAAATTCAAGTTATAACGACAACTCCAGTTTCAACGACCGAATAACATAATTCAACTCAGTCTAAATCAGTTGTCCTTGTTATCGCACCATTACCAGATTAGATTAACGTATGTATCCTATGGACCAGACTTGATACACTGAATGTATCTGATCACAATAAATGTTTTTCATTTACAGTTAAACTTTTTGTAAAAAGAAAACTGCTTGACTATATTGATACCACAGCCGTGCAACCTTCAAGTCACCCGCGGATATAAGATTTCAAGACTTCGGTGAGGCGCTTATAAAATTTCCAACAAGGGTGGAGCACGAAACGCTTCCTTTTTTCTTGCCTTAGTAAAAAATGCGTAGACCGATATTAATCTGTTTTTTATATACATGGCCGAGCAAAATGGATGGTAGCTTATCGAGTGAGTGCTCTTTACTTTTTACGTTGTTGCTATCCAAAAGAACGAGTTTCATAATTCTCATCAACAATTCAAATTTGAGTTTTAAAGTTTAGCTCGAGCCCATCACGCGCGAATCTCTGGACTTTTATCAGAGATTCTTTATAGAAAGTGTGAGCATAGTCTGTGAATAGTCTTTTACTACGATACATGTGCGGACGCACTAGTGGAAGCCGAGTAAGGTGTAGCAGCTGTTCAGGCCAATCTAACCGAGCAAAGGGAAGATAACGGCTTTGACGCTCGGAATATGGAAGCGACTTTGTCGGAAGTTTTTCGCCTTCTTAGCTCAAGCTTTCGCTCGATGGTTGTTCTGCTGTTTAGTTGGGAAGCGCACGAGAATCATTGGTAAAGGCTTTGTGGGTCGGTCCATTTTTGGCGAAGCAAAATATCTCTCGGGGGAGGACGACTGGATCGCGACGGCTACGCTTCTTGATTCAGCTGCATGTCGACTTGGTTCGACCAGAGTCAAAATCTTGGACGCCTCAGGTACAGCTTTAGAAATAGTAACAACGAACAAACACCTTTGCCCCATGTTTTGCCAGTCTCGGACCTGCGCTGTATAGAATAGACCTGAAGGCCTTTGATGTGGATCTCTTAATGGTCTTCGCTGGTGAAGTGGAGGGTGACCAACTTTTCCATCTCAACGGAAGCCGTATGTATTCTTGCTTTACAAAATAGATGAATGGCGAAATCCTGGCAACTACAGAACCATATCACTCAATGTAAGTTGATGTAAACATTTTTGCCAAAGACGCCAGCATTTTGTCTTGCGTGCCATAATCAATTTAGATCGAAAAAGCCTCGCTAGGAAAGATCTTTTTCTCAGAACGTGAGCTATCTGCAAGACACCCAGATCTTCCTTCGAAAACAAATTTGCGCTCTTTCTCGACAATTATACAATCAAGGTCCTGGGGTACCAAATTCGAGTGCTGGAGCGCGTTGGTCGTGGCCCTGTGACTAAATTTGTCTTCTTTATTCCAATCCAGAGAAGTCCTGGTATTAAAAAATTCGCTTGGATATGGGTTGATCACTTTGCATGGCGTAAAGCAAGTGGATTCTCTCTCTCCGTTGGGTATTGTCAATTCTTCTGGAGTTACATATTTTGAAATCTTGATAGGCTTCTGAGTAACGGATGCATCGGTGTGTGTGACAACTTGCTCAATGGGTCCTCTCTCACACAAGTAGAAACCATGATTCTATCATTTCTCTCTAACACTCCACGTAGCAACTCTCTGCCATGCATGTAGGTGAGCTACTGCGTGAAGTGATACTTGAACTGCGCTGGGACGATCATCGTTGGGGTTCCTCTTCACACCACTTGACGTGATAGGCTGCGTCACAATTCTCGACCAGTAAAGCTGAAGGTTGCTGCACACAGATCCTGGTGGCTTTTCATATGTAAATTTGGTCAGCACTTTGCTGGCTGCCAGGGCCTGCACGGACCTCAAGATGCTGTCACCTCCATTACAGTGCTAGTGAAGTCGTTGAGCTCAGAACGCGACCGATCCCGTAGAGATCTTTTCGGCACTGCTAGTAGGAAATATGGCACAAGCTCTGTGTTGTGACGCCGTCCAGCATCTATAAAATCGAACTAGCAACGACAACCTGTCAAAGCAGCATATCGTAAGCGAAATTTCGTTGGAATACATGAAGAGGATGGGTGGAATGCCACACAAAAGCGTGGAGTAGCGACGACTTAAAATGAATTTGATCCTCCTGATATGTGAGTTCATGTTGTACTCCAGACGCGAGCAGGAAAAGTGGTTGACGACGTCACCAGGCACAACATGCGCCAACTCATAGAATGTATCTTATCTTGTAAAGGGAGGATGGACATAAAAAACTCTACAAACTATAATGACAGTTCTGATGGTTCTCCTTCAAGCTGCTCTTCCTGTCTACTCAAATCTCCATTTTTGTCTCAGCTGGAAGCTATTTCTCACTTGATCGCGCTTTCACTGTTTGGGAATGTGCTATGACGAGTTTATCGATTGTGCATACATAAAAACGATCCGCATTACTCCATAGCACGAGTACAAGATAGTTGCTGCAAAAAGCATGGTGCACGTGTTCATTTATGCAGCAGCATTAATGCTGACGTGTAAACAAAAAAAAACATTGCTTGACGGTCAAATGCTGACCACTCGAGCCAGGAAAAAATGATGTTTAAGGGATATATATTACTTGTCGACTTTTCGCAAGCGCTGCATAAATGCATGATTGAGCTGCTGCGATGCCGCTGGTCCTATTTAACGGAGACTTTGACATGAATAGATCTTTCCCGCTGCGAAGTATCAATTGCAATGAATTGTCATTGCCTGAATCAACAACATCAATTTCGCTAGAGTCCACAATCTCCCTCCCTCATAGAGTCCTGGCTGAAACTGCTAAAGTATCGCCGCAGTAGCTATAACTTTATTCGGCTGAACGTGAGAACGACAAGGATCCTCAAGCTCTCAAGGAGTGACTGAAGTGACAATCGAAAGGTTATTGCAGATATGGATGGATGTTCGCAAGCAAGCAGATTTACCAAGAGAGCAAAACTTCTGTAGCAAAACCAGACTCTGGAAGCAACTGATCATTAGGTGAACGAGGCCGCTACGTTCCATATTGTCGCTGAGACTTGAGCTAGTTCCCTCGCTGTTATTGTGTTAAATGGCACGTAATTTTCACTTGTGTTGCCGATCAAAAGCGAACAGAATGATCATTGAAAGAAATTGAAACAAGAGATTGTGATTAATTTAAACATATTTATGCGCTGTTTTCAACGACTAAATCGACTTGTTCTAATCAGTCTTTGGCTTAAGCTGGGGATGGTTCTCCTTCTTGACGTAATATGCCGAGTTCTTCGAAGGGTTGAGGGAAAACGACTCTTCGAGTCTCGGTTTGTCGAGCTGCAACTTCAAGCCGAATTCTTTTTTTTTTTGCGATAATTCATCACACTTTCATACTTAGACGGCAAATCATCGGCACCGCGAACTCTAGGAATCGTGATATCCTTGAAATTGAGACCTTCGTTTATCGACGGCGCAAACACAATTCAGCTAATACATGCTTGTGAGAGGGTTTTGCTTTAAGCTGTCGTTGTACTAAAAGATAATCAATGTTTTCTTCAGGATATTTCGTTGCCATAAACTCGCGCATCAACAAAATATTCTCGAGGTGGGTCTTTCCAGAACAAATACAGTAATAGAACACGGGAATAATTTTAGGGTTCGACAGAGGATCGATTTCCAAATCAAGAGTCTTGGTGAGACTCACTAAGGATTCATCACGAGAATTCCAATGATCATTCATACGCAATGACAGCGGAACAAAAATATCGTACTCTTTCGTGTTCATTTCTCCAAGCAATTTTACAATCTCTTCGTCATTCAAATTTCGTTTCAATACATCGAACATTTGTTTGCCTCTCGCTTTGTATGTCTTGAGATGCTCAGTCGTATACCACAAAAAAGTCCAGAGATGAAGGCTGCTTAAAAGTTGTTCATCTGTCAATTTGTCCAAATCCATAAGAGAAAACACTTTGTCAGGGGTAAGACCATGACGACTCCAATGCTTGCGCAATCCTTCGAAAATATCTTCAGTAAAAATCATAATGCTTTCTTGCTTCGTAGGTGGTCGTACACTCGGTCTGAAATGTGTATTAATTTTATTGTAGGACGATTCCGCAGTTCCAAACAATTTCAGAGCAAGAACGTCCGCCAATTGTTTATCCCTTTGAGGGATGGGTGGCATATAGTCGGCAGGCTTCATTTTAAACGCCACTCGCTCAACTCCATTCTTACTCTCCACCAATCTAGAAGTAACAATCACTTCAGCCAACTTCTCATAGAGGTTTTGAGATCTGAATCTGAATCTGCTGAAGTAAGTGGTCCAAACCTTTCATCTTCAATAAACTCAATACCGATAGAGAGATCCGGTACCAAAATCTTGTAGAGTTGGGCATGGTCAACACGCTGCCTATCCCAGTACAAAAATATGCTATCCAATATCTTTCCGTGGAAAGATTCGGGTTTGGTCAGTGCTCCAAGATCCAGCAACTTTAATAAAATTTGATGTTGGCCCACGCCATGTTTCTCCGTCTCGAGAAGCAAAATTCTAACTAGACCAAAGTTTTTGTAGCGGGGTGTCATGTCGAGATAATGGATGTACACCGACAAATGCGAGTTATCCAGGAAACGAGTACTGCTAAAATCCACTTGCAAAATCTCTTGTGCCTGCTCCGGGCTCACACCCCTTTCCATCCACAAATTGAGAAGATGAGGCTCAAGCGCAAGTACAATCTCCCTTAGACGATTGAATCTCTTAGCCTTCTCTTCTTCACTAACTCTTTCTGCCTTTCCTAGAAAGGGGTTCACTTTCATTTCACCCATTACCTCGAACTCTCCTATGCTTCGAGCTAGAGACTCGAGCATTTTATTCTCTTCATCGCCGGCCGCATGGATGAGTCCGAGTAAAATCGCCTCGGCTGATCTGGATTCGAAAAAGAACGTGTCTGTGATCTTGTCTGCAACTTGAAAGAATTCAGGAGTCTTCAAAAAGTTCGCTTGAAGAGGATTGATCTTGCTCTCGGCAATCAAGTGCTTTGCAAGTTCGTATTTGTCAATAGTGAACCGCATTTGGAGATCGCTTAAAGCATTTCTCGCAGATTCCAGATTAAATCTCTCTTCGTTCTGGTTAGGGTCGTAAGGCACCATCTGCTTTAGGAAACGT
>NW_020187445.1:735087-759715 GCF_900000015.1 Plasmopara halstedii | reverse complement strand
TCATCGCCCGCCACTGACTCTTCTCGATGAGAATAGTAGCGTTCACTACCATGTGAAACGCCTTGTGGGCGACGTCATTGACGGGATTTAACCCAGTATCGTGTGAAGTGGCGGGAATACCCGAACTCCAAAAACTCGTGGACGATTTGAGGCGCCACTTCGGCAAGACTGCCCAGACTTCGTGGACGCTCATGATCAGAAGGCCATGACACTTCGCGTCGTCGTGCATACCACGCTTCTTGGCAGTAGCCGGGGGGCCGGATGGCTATGAGCTGAGCTTAAGCTATGTTCTTGAGCAGCTGTGGCTGTAGAAACATACCACATAGGTCGCAGGAGCGTTATGAGGTGTGACATATGTCGCAGGGCGACAATACACAGGCCTCTTATGAATTTGCTGCAAGGTATACAGCGAAGAAATTGTCCAGTACTGCTGCACCCACCCATCGTTCAGAGACCTTATCGTCATCTGCAGCGGTTTAGCCAGGGCCGAACATCACAGAATGGTCCGCATTGCGGGAACAGGAGCACCTCCTATTTGAGCTCGAAATCGAGCGCGGAACAAATCCATTGGCATATCTTCTGGTACCAATAAGCGAGCTCGCAGAATTTTCCGCTGATCAAGCTCAGCTTGAAGTGGCCGGGGCCTCGACTACGGAGACGCCTAACGATCGAATAATTGCGTCTTCCGCTTCAGTAATGGGATCAAAAGAGCGGAAGCCGTATTTCACTCGAGAATCTAAGACCGATCGTAGATACGAGCGCAGCAGAGCCGCCCCTGTCAGTAGCCTCCAATTGCTGCTCTTGTGCTTCGTCGAGGCGATCGGTAATGATGCCACTGCCCCCGAAAGCCGAGAGGTTGTTTAACGGACATGGTGTCTGCTAGGTTAGACCTGGGCTCACGTCGTGCCATTAACGCACGCCACCCGTCTCGTCAATCCATGCTGGGAAAAGGTATCCGACTCGTAGTCGACACCCTTCAACTTCTAGACAAGTAAATCCGTAGCCCGGGACGGGCGCGGTGTGTTGCGCTCGGCTGCCGAGGGTTTGGGATGTATCCCCGTAAATACGCGGACGTACTGTCCAGGGATGCACTCTGCGCAGAAGAAGAAGTGGGCTTTGCCCGCGGGCGCTCTCGCTACCAGCTAGGCTGGGTGTCTGGATGTCGTAGATACGATCGACCGTCGTGCAGTTATTTGCATACATCTTTTAAAGACATCGTGGCAGCTTCAGAGCAAGGCTCCATTCCTCGCAACTCACCGTCACCTTTTAAAAGGCATTAAGCTCGGACGCACTCCTCAAATTCGCGATGGTGGCCGCCCGCAACGTGCAAATGTTGCGCGATTTGAATTTTCATATGGCGACGACCATTTCTCGATTGGAAATGTAGCATATGTCATCGAAATAAGCAGAGTATAGCTGATCGACTATGGTGCGACGCAGCTCATAACATCTAGAGTATTATAAGCAGTTGGTTCAGGTGATACCACGATGTCGATGATGACACCACATGGAATGAAGAAAGGTACGCAAACAATGGACGGAACACAAGCCATTATTCGTTGAACGTACCAAAGATGTGGGCTCAGGCACATTTGAGCAAGACACATGCTTTACCGAAGCGAGAGACTTTCACTAGAAACTTGGAATCCGTGAAAGCAAAGAACTGTCCAAGCTGTGTATCGAGCCTCTTTTATGGACGTAAAAGCTCGTTAGGATGCCATAGTGACACTACGTCGTACCCCTGGTACCGATGATTTGGTTGCATTGGCCATGATGGCTTACCTACCATAGTCGCAAAAGGGTAACGGGGTTTCACGTGCCCTGGTATGAAGGGCGTGATTCACACAAGATCGTGTGATCGCACAATGGAGCGGCTACATTTAAACAAGAAGTTATTACTGGTCTGCCAGTAATTATAAGTTTTACTTTATAGATAGGAAAACCTAGAGATTTGGATATAGACGGCTTTGCCGCAAATTAAACCGAGAGATGCGGTTTAAGCTCTAAACGGAAGAGCTAATTAGCCTTGGGTGAAGGTTGTTATTACTCTAAGAGTAAGTGATTTGGGATTCGCTACACTCGTACCGGTTTTAGTATTGAACAACGGTCACTGACCTTGGCTTAGCTTCCTCTAAGCGAAAGAGCTACGGCAGCCCTGCTGCAGCACTAGTATCAGTTTGTCATCAGTAAGTCAGCGAAGCAATAAAATGAATGCGCACTTGAAGAGCAACCACGTGATTGCTTCATGACTATCACCCCACATCATGCCAAATAAATGCTCGAAACCGTTCAAAGCGACGTGTGTGGCCCAATGCAGACACCAATGTCTGGAAGAAACCGCTATTTCGTCGCGATTAGTCGCACTTTTGTGTTGTGTACTTGCTACAAAGCAAGACTGTGGTAGTCAACGAGTTTGCTAAATTTGTTGCGGTAGCAGAAAATCAGATGGCGAAGCGGCAACGTCTGATACGTTTCTTCGAAATCGGTGCCCGACACGCGCTCTCGACAACAACGTGTCTCCGTACGAAGTTTGGACCGGCAAAAAACCTTTGCTCGCAAACTTGTATTATGAGTATGTCAAAGTTTCAAAAAAAAATAACGACGTAAATATGACGATCGCTCAGTTTGATATCGTTTTTTGACAAATACAAGAAAGCGTATCAGTTCGAGCAAATTGAGGGCCGTCGTGTATGGATATTAGTAGCGCGCAATATGTGGAGATGTTTTTGACCTAAGAGATGACGTAATATTAATGATGAAATCGCTGTTCCAGATCACGATAAAGTACAAACTTCAGACAGCCTGAGACGACAGATAATGGGGCGTAAGGCGCTGCTTTCGAGGTTGACTTTGAGAGGCCTTAGGCAAGCGACACCAACGTATGGAGTTTTTCAAAAAGACCGCCCTCCCCCGGATCAAGCTCCAGAGTCGGAATCAAGGCGTTGAAGAGATGTCCTCTGCTGCACAAGGGTTTTACGCAGCAGACAGAGCGTGAATCATGCTGTGAGTCGATCATATATATATAAACACTCGCTGACCCTGACTATACAGACATATACGACGGAGGATTTAATATTGCGCGTGGCTCAGTGTTGCTGGCGGTTTAATTCAGCGACGCAGACAAGTGGTAAGAAGGGCGCCATTTCGAAATCGAATCATTTCGCAATAATAAGACCTGGACACATTTGTCACTACCTAAAGGTCGTAAGGGAACCTGCAACAGATGCGTAATTCGCTTCAAGGAAAATCAAGATGGTATGAATGAGCGACACAAGGTGCGTCTTTTGGCGAAGGGACTCTCGAAGAAATATGGTATCGAACATGAAGAAACGACTACACTGGTTAAATCAATTCAAAATTTGCTGAGTTTGTTGGCCTAGTACCACCTTTTCGCTCAACAGATGAAAATAATAGCAGCATTTCTTAACGAACAGCTTGTAGTTCACATGACACAGCCTGACAAATCCCGCGATAATGAACATCCGAATTTCGTTTGCAAGCCGAAGAAGTCGCGATAAGGGTTGACGCAATTTGCAGCGTTGCTGCCGAAGCTCTTTGTTTAAAAAAAGCTAAGCTAAGGTTACCGACTTTACGTTCTTTCCAAGAACCAGTACAAGTGTAGCGGATTGTAATCTGCTACTTCTAAGTGCTAATCCTAACCAAGGCAAACAAATACTTCTGCTTAAAAGTGAAACTGTATCATTTGTTTAAATTGCGGCAGAGCCGCCAATATCTAAAACCATTGGTGTCATAATTAATATACCTATTCCTAATGAATATAGTAATATGTAATACTACTGGCAATCGTGGCTCCTTGTTACGGTGCAGCCACACCACTGTGTGATTACACTAACTGTGTAATACACACTTATGTATAGTCGGACAATCTTGTGCCACCCGCCCTTTCTCACAAGGGCACGTGTAACTTCGTGATCCAATTGCCTCGCATGCAGAACAACAATCGACAAATTTATGTCCAGGCTAGAATATAATAAGTGCGAGCCAGATACATTATACGTGATGATCATGACATGATTTTTGCTGCACTCTACGTCGATGATCTGATTCTTGCCAGCAGTAACGTCACAATGCTGCGAGAGACTAAAATAGAGATCACAGACATGGATCAGCTGAAGTAATTTTCGGCTAGGAAACGGGCAAAACGTAAGAATTCGTCAAATCTGGTTTGCGTCCGACAATGTCATGAAGTACAAGATAAAAACAGTACTTCCGACAAAAACACCATGAGATACCGGTCTGAAGCTGACCAGAGTCATGTGCAAAGAAGGCTTCTAACATTACGAGACGATGGCCGGTGCGCCTTGTCGTAGCGTTGTGGGATCTTTCATGTATCGCACGGTAGGCACTCATTCAGAAATCGCAGCAGCGATGTAAGTGTTGGCCGATTCGCGGTAGACCTATTTCCAGCATACTGGCAAGCGTTCAAGCGAGTCTTCAGATACATACAAGGCACAAAAACTCACGGTCGTACGCTTCAAGCGGCAAACAATTTTGGGCTTCAAGGCTACTCCGATGCCGACTGAGTATGCGACATTGCGTTAAGAAGGACGAATGCCTTTGTGAAAAACTGTGTGTGTATCAGCCTGAAAAACAAGAAGCCGAAAACCGTGGCCCTGTCGCATAGAAAAGATGAGTGCATAGCGCTGTAAAAAGCTGCGCAAGAGGCTGCTTGGCTTGAGGCGTTTTCATGTGAGCTTGGCAAGATGAATTAATATGAAACTGTCACGATTCCTAAAGATAATCAAGGGGCTGTGGCGTTGACAGAAAATTCCGAGTCTCAGAGACACAAGAAACATATCGACATTCGATACCATTTTTTTCGCAAAGAAGTCGAAGATGGTCAGGTCGTGCTTGATGTATGTCTCACGTTTGGTCATGCCCGCAAACATCTCGAAAAGCTTGTACCAGCAACGAATTTCAACTTTCTTTGCCAGCAATACGTGCACAAGCAGCGGTCGAGTCGAGCGGAATTTTTTTCAAGGAAGCATTTCGACCAGCAGCCGCTAACGGAAGATTCCAGTACTTACTGGTATGGACGGGATTGCAGGTTGCAGTATCCCAGAAGCAACGTAGCCAAGGATACAAGGTGGATAGTGCACAACGCTGAGCAGCGAAATGGCTCTCGTTGATCGGTGAGTATTTCAAAAATCCAGTGTATTAGTAGATCGTAAAGACTCACTAAAACATTTTGAAGGGTTCCGAGGTAGCAAATGTATTTGCGAACTATGAAATAAATATGCTCACTTTCTACTTTGCCTACCAGTGCTTCAATACCCTTTCTTTATGTTGGACATATTTCGAGCCATCACCGAGACGAACGTGCTACTTATTTTGAGATTACAAGAAGACTATCGCAGACAAATTTCAAAAATAAATATATGAATGCTATTTTGGCTGCTTTGAGGTCTGAACTGACCGATACAATGTTTGTTCGAAGGTGAGTTGTTGAGCAAAACAGATAGTTTTATGTCGCGCATAATTGTTGATTTGACATTAGATTGTTTGCTTCATAACACCAGCCAAAAAAGCTATAAAGCAACGATTGTTTTCAGCAATGCTACATGTACTATTGTACTTACATTTAAATGAGCTTGTCGAAGTGACGAAGCTGATAATGCTGTGACACATTATTAGCGAGAAGCCCAAAATCAAAAGTAGGAAGCCTCAACAGGCCCTGATTAGGCTATCTACATCTCGGAGATGCCGCTTTGCAAAAATATTACTTTTCGTTCGATTTTTCATGAGTAATTGGATATTGGTTTGATAAAATGTTAAATAAACTACTCTAAACAAGAAAAAAAATGCCAATATATCGCCAATAGTTAGACATGCAGAAACTTTCTAAGAGATAAATTGTTGAAGCTTGCGAGCTCTGCCTTTTTGTCTCCAGGGCACGACGTTTAAAAGATGGAACCACCACCTACGTTAAATTGTACAGAATCCTATTATATAAACAAACTAGCAGGGCACACAGCAGCCAGGGATACAAAATTGTGAAGAAAGTTGGGGCTTACTGAAGATAAGTAAAAGTCCTATAATGCCAACCATGCTGCTAAGTGTAATGGCTGCGCTGCAGCGTAAATCTGATAGGTCCAGCTATCTTATTCTAATTCTACGACCGCCCCCACCGCCTTAAGCTTCTCGATAAGTTCATCAGCCTCCTCTTTCTTTACGTCCTTCTTTAATGTACTTGGAGCCCCCTCCACGAGCTCCTTAGCCTCTTTCAAACCCAAACCGGTGATAGCACGCACTTCCTTTATGACCTTAATTTTACTTTTGGCATCAAAGCTGGCCAACTTTACGTCGAAAGCAGTCTTCTCCTCTTTGACTTCTTGAGCAGCAGAAACAGCACCAGTACCACCACCGCCCATTCCAACTTGGAAAGCCGATTCGCTAATGCCAAACTTGGCCTGAAACAGCGTTTTTACATAAATTCAGCACGAATTCAACAATGTGACTGCTATAGATGCAGCGACGTACCTGAATAGCGTGTGAAAGCTCAGCAATCTCAATCATGTTGAGTTCAAGAATCTGGTTCAGGACAGTTTGAACCTTCGGAGTCAGCGCGAGTTCTTCATCAGCGGTAATTGGCACGTTCGTAACTTCTTTTGAGAAAAATGCCACTTGATTCAATAGCACACTATTGGTACGAATACGGCGTGTGCGTAGCGCTACTCTAGACACGCGACAAAGCATATTTTTGCTGTCGACTAAAAATGGGAGCTCGATGACCACAAACCGCATGCTTTGTTTTCAACCACTCAAACGCGCCATAATGATCTATGATGACGCTGATTAGCTTATATCTGTAATACTGTTTTTAACCAACGACAATGAGGACAACAATCGGTGCTTACGTGTCGAGATGGGGGATATTACAAAGAGCAACTTTGACATAGAAGCAATGAAGTGCGTGCTGTTACTTGCGGCGGCGATGACAGTGGCCACTGTGCAAGGTGACGTTGTTAATCAGTCGGTAAGTTTGCAACCCTATATATACCACCATGTATTTAGACGAATCGTGAATTCATGCAACCCGTGTATCCTTAGATCAAACGCACGTTCGACTTGACTAAGCATGTAGTCCGTGAGCTTACCGAGTATCAGTTTTCGAACGCCGATGCCAAGGTTCTGACATACGACGTAGCTTTTCCGCGCACGATCGAGACTCATATGGCCTACGTCGCAGCGCGCTGTGGTAAGATACCGTGCGAGATCGTGCCAGCGACATCCAAGCACGCGGCCAAAGCAAGAACACCTGAGGATGTGGCACTTTACTCGGTTTTGTTAAAAAAACCTTTGGAAAAGGGTGAAATAGGAACCGTAAAAGTCACTGCCTACTTTACGCGCGTGCTTACGCCCTATCCAGCCGAAATTACTCAGACGGAAGATCAGCTTGTGCTCTTTGAAAATTACTTTTTCGTTTTCTCACCCTACGCCACCAAGACGCAGACAACCAAGCTTAAACTACCTTTGGGAAAGGTGGAAAAGATCAGCGCCGCCGAGCCTATTTCGAGAAAAGGCTCGATAGTTACTCTTGGACCTTACACCGATGTCAAATCATTCGGTGCAGGGGTTGACTCCTCGGCCATGAGTGTGCATTACAAGAACCATGCCCCATTCATGACCATCACAAAACTCGTGCGTGAAATTGAAGTGTCCATGTGGGGCCGCGTGTCCTTGGAGGAGGTGTACGACTTGGAACACACTGGTGCCAGGCTCAAGGGTGGATTCTCTCGCCTAGACTATGTGCAGTCACAGCAGCGGGGCGCTTCATTTTACGAGATGAATGCGCATCTGCCAAAAGACTCTGTTAACGTGTACTATCGGGACCAGATTGGGAACATCTCTACTTCGCGTTTACGCCCTGCGAGTCGCTCGGGCTCGTACCAGGAACTTGAGTTTAAGCCGCGGTTTCCTATGTTTGGTGGATGGAAGAGCCAGTGGTATCTTGGCTACTCGGTTCCTACATACTCAGTGCTTACGCACGTCGACAACAAGTTCAAACTTAAAGTTGACTTCTCGACTCCTGTTCAGGGTGCTTCGGTAGATGATCTTACAGTGAAAGTTATTCTCCCAGAAGGTGCCACTAACGTACGGGCAACCGTCCCATTTGGCTTGGATAGTCAAAGCAAGACGACGCGTCAGACGTACCTGGACACGCCTGTGATCGGCCGTCCTGTGCTGATTCTGGAAAAGAAGAATGTGGTGGCTGCTCACAATGTGCCTTTCGAGATAACATTTGATTTTCCGAAGCACTTCATGATGCACGAGCCTATATTGTTGGTATCGGCTTTTCTATCCTTCTTTGCGATTTGCATGCTTCTTTTCCGTTTGGACATCAGCATTGCAAAGAAGCCCACCATGAAGAAGAAGACGGAGTAACTTGATATAATACATGCAAGGGTAGTATCTCGTAAATTGTATTACATATGGTATGCACTACCGTACTACACTCAATTTAAAGCAACGCATTATTTCGAAAGAAGTAAACATATATTTTCGACTACTTCTTAGATGTGTGAACTGAGATCTACATACATAGCTAAAGCTTGGGATATTTTTTGTCATCTAATAGTGCATCTCGCACAAAAAATAAATTCAATCCGCGCTAGCGAACTCACAGAGGACAAGATATTATGCCCCACCAAGGATTTGAGCCCAGAGCCTCAAGCAGCTGGGTACAAGTTTGTCATTACGACGACATATATACAAATTCAAATAGGTAGTAAATCTAACTAGGTAGTAAATCTAACTGAATTTGTATATATGTCGTCGTAATGACAAACTTGTACCCAGCAGATATATCTATCTGTCTTGATAATAAAACCATGTCTAACGTAACGGGGTACGTACCAAATATGAATTGTGCAAAGGTCATATGTACCAAAGCACTGGCTCTGATGACTACGATGAGACTCCACGAAAAGGAGGTACGTGGAAAAAGGTGAGCTGCTAGCCTGACGCCTTTCAGTACTGGCAAATGTACCGGAGAGCATACTCCGTTTGCGCAATGGGTGCAAAAGAAATGTCACCTCAGACGTCACGCTAGGCGTCGTTTGATATTTGACTTTGTGAAGCACAAAACGCGACGTGGATGTTGAGACGAATGCTTACCACCTCAGACCTTTATACCAAAGGCCCTACCCATGTCCGTGAGCTCGGTAACACAGCTACCGACCAAATATCGCGCTTGGAACAAGGCTAAGCTCTGCGCTGGGTGAACTTGTCCGTCTGCCGAGAAGATAAAGACAGAAAGTGTGGCAAGTCACAAGCGTAAACGGCATCAGGATAAATCTGCCGATATGGGACTTCAAATTTTCCTGATTTTCTTAATGAGAGTAGCCCTTTCACCTTATCAGATACTGGTGACAGCCCGGACTAACCAGTCGGTACATATGAAGTGGGCTACTCCTTGCTCATCGAGCAGTGCTGGCGGACGGACGATCCTCATATGGTAGATCTTGTGAATTATTTCGGTTATGGCGGCACGTTAACCCTCTGTCTGAGCGAATTCATACTGAGGTGAGCCACATTTTGAATATTCTCTGTAAGCTAGGCCATCGCAAGAGTGGCACGAGGTACACCATGCGGCTCAAAGCCACATCGCTGCCTTACAGGAGAAGGTAGCTCAGCTTCAGCTGGAGATGACTGGAATGCTCTTTCGAGTCCAGCAGAGTGCCGCATCTTGGTATGACTCTGACAATCTCGTGTAGAACACAGATGTATTTGTATTTTAGACGTGTTTTCCATACAGCTTCAGCAGCAGAAGATAATTGGGATCACTGCTTAGGGTTCAGCAGAACGCCTTGCTGTCATACAACTCAAACAATCTCACGTAGTACACAAGATGAATATGCATTTTGTAAATGTTCGCATTCTCGTTTGAATATTGATAGTTCGGCTCCATAGCTTTCTCACTTCGACCGTAAACGGATCAATGAGAGCGCTGGCAACATATCCTATAGACTGTGGCCACTGCATGTGTAAGCAGGCTGACAGCATGTAATATAGTGCTTTTACCCACTACATGTTCATGTGTATACTGTCCGTCTTTGGCATCTGCATATTGCTTTTACATATCTTAGCTCTCCGTTATAGCATCACACACTCGGTCCTCCAGCTTTCTATGAGGTGTAGCCAGGCTGATACTGTATCAGCAAGCCAAATTATATCAATTGCGTCTCCTTCAAAGTTTTACTAACTACTGATAAAACTGGTGTAAATTATGTAAAGGTGTGTACAGCGTTATTTGTTGCGCTACGAATGAGCAGAACGTTTTACCCCAGCACCGTGATATCTCCGTGAAGCGCCCCTCTCAACGCGATAACAGACCATCTGTCTGGGGGTGTTCGCCGGTGCACATGTTCAATCTAGATCTCAAACAACGTTCGCCAAAAATTTGCTGTAGAGCTCAAAATCGAGCCGATAAATGACCATAGATATACCATTTCAACAAAAATCTTTGTCAAAGAATATATTAGTTGTATCCTTACCAATCACCGTGTCACTGATAGCAGCAGTTACTGTCCACAAAATCACGATACCTATACTTTTGGATGCCTCATTGAAAGATTAATAATATAGTCAGTATCAATGAATTACCATCATTCTACCACAACTGTCGAGCAGCTAGAGAACCGATTCAGTAATGTTCGGTGACATTTATCACACTTTCGAACCAAAGTTGTTACGCGACTGAAAACGTTGAGTTACAGTCCAAAGCGCTCAATGGGCCATACGTCTTATCTAACCAGATTGGTCACTCGGATGTATCACGTTCTTCGTACAGCATTTGCTGTACTTGGGGTTCTTATCATGAGGTGCATTGCCACCACACGTAAAGTAGCTAGTGGATTAGTGCGTTAACAAGCTTTGGGATTAAAAGCCGTACAAGCTTGCAATCTACTTCTTCAATAAAGCGGCATCTGAATTTTAGAAACTTTTTGTTTCTCATAGCTTTCGACACTGCAGCACATGATGTATCTGATCTGTAGGCTGCACATGCAGTCTCATCATTGCGCGTCGTTTCCACCGTGATGTGCACCAATAGCTTACAGTCTGGGCGATGCGAAAGCGCATTATTAACCACGTTATGCCGATCCTGCTTTCACCTTACCTTGATGGCATACGCGGTAAGGATGGACAACTATCATTATACCGTTATCTGTGAGAGATGTGGTAATGACGCAGTTGTGCGCAACGACGCATGATCTGTTGACAGAATACGAACGGCTGAGAGCAAAACAGAAATATTCTGAGCTTGATAGTAGCACACTTCATAGCAAACAGCTCCGAGTCATGAAGTAAATTGACCATTTCTACCGCTTAAAGCTGGCAAGAGTCAAAGCGACCCCGCGTTCATACCATTAGCATCTTTTTGTGATAAAGTACAGCCTATGGCGAAGGCGAAATCGTCACAGATAACATAAAATTGCCGGCTCGTATTCAGAAAGGAGGAATCAGAACGCACTTAGGCTTTCTTTACAATCCTTGAAGCCCACCTCTTCTGTCGCACCCCGATATCACTTGACGTCCCCGTTCAACGTCTACGACAACCTTAAATGCACAATCTTCTGAAGCACTCTGATCTAGATCTCCTTCTATGCATCGACGAGAGATTCCCACCAATTTTGTCTGGCTCCGGCAAACGAAATGACGAACGCATAAAATAAAAAGCGCTGCCCACTCCTCGTCAATAAAAACGAGAAGGGAACTGCCGTGCGGTGCATGGCGCAAGCAAGAAGCCGCGCGGCCCGATTATGATCCGCGGATGACTTGGCATCGACCCTGCGCGGGTCTGCGTTTGAGCTCATTGAAACCTGAGGGTGCTTACTCAACGACGAAGTTGGCAATGTCGCCGGATCCTCACCAGAGGGTTTTTCGAGCTCGACATCGATGCTCACAGGAGACATCAGGCCAACTCTTTCCGGCACGGCCAAGTGGGATTGCAGGTACAACGAGCAGTGCTGGGCGGTGAAAGAGACCGATTTTTCGCAGTGGCTGAACTTGCATCGAAGATCCTTAAGCTACTAGACTGTGTATGGATCGTTAAATTTTATAAAGACCTGACTTTTCGCTCGCCCTTGTTCCATGGTCAACACTAGTATACTATAGTACTTAACACCCGCCAGGATTTGTGCCAGGCTGCCCGATACTGTTGGTGTTGGGCTTTGGAATGTTGGTGATAGCCGCGGTAGCGTGACGCGCCAAACGAATCAACTTTCATCAGCTATAAAGAACATGTTTTGACCCACAAGCAATTAATTAGTTCACTAATATGCCAAATCCAAAGCGTTCCTTTATGATAAAACATTTCTATGCACCTTTATATCTGGCGGGCCCGTTTTGAAACAATTTAAAAAAATGATTCACTATAGATAAGCATTGAGTGACATACATAAATCAATTTGTCACTCATTCTATTTTAAAAGTCGGGTATCTGATGACAAACAAATTTATAAAAACACGGCAAAGAAATATGGTATTTTACTCCGGGACTCGAATTTGCTGGGGTAAAAACAGCTTACCTATCGCGCAGGCTATAGGAGCAGGCAGGCAAAAGCGAGCATACATAAATAACAAAACACCACACCTGCGCACATATTTCAACCAGCGTATATACCTACCAACTCGCGTCTAAAAAAAAAAATCAACATAAAAAAGTATGACCATCCTGTATTATACTTGATTAATTTTATTTGAGTTGGATATTTCGTTAACCCTTGATTTTTTATTTCTTATGAAAGCAATGGTCTATCAACATATATTGTTGATAAAAATATGGCAAGTAGCATAATGCTCCTACACCAATTTTTGATCCCTGGCCAGCTTCCGTATTGCCTGGACAATATCGAAAGGCAGACAACATTTTCACGATAAAAAACACCAAAAATGTTACAACTATAGTGTATACGAATGAACGACCCTCACATCATCTTCATCACGCATAGAATAATGATCATTTATGGATCCCTATACATCCCATTCGAGACGACACAAAGACATAAAGAACTAGGTTGCGAAATCGTGTAAGAAACGTGATGTTATCACACCAGGCGTCGAATTTGAGCTTGGTACGTGAAATTTAGCTAGCCTTAACGCCCTGACTACATCGGAAGTCCAGAAACGGACGCATATACTCAATATGAAAACTACACCTGTTTTAACACATCGCTCATCGATTTTGACAATTCGAGTGATGTTTTCAAATGAAATTTCAATGTAAGTTCAAACCTTAAGTAAGCGATGAACGCGATATATGGCTTTTATTAGATATATCAATATTGGAAACTTACCCAGAAAGTGAAGTGCAAATACAGCAATTATATTCGCTGAAAGACATGTCTACACTTCATCGATGTCATCTATCGTATTAACCAAAATGAAGTTGTAAAGGCGGGCTTGTATTGGATGGCAGGAATATGCAGAAACATATGTGTGCGCCCGTGCCAAATTCCTGAAGATTCGTCAAGGTCGTTACGACCTACGCTCGTATGCACAGCACGCTCGTTGCTTGGTATCGAGCATTGTTGATGATCCAATTGATTATTCAACGCAAGTTGTAACGTTCATGGCGTTTCTAAATGATACGCCGATCCGGAACCAACTGTTTTGCGACATCCCCCAAGACACAAGACAAAGCCATAGAAATCAAGCCATGTTTATTGGCTTCGTGCCAAGACAAATGCGTCAGTCGACAGCTACAAGCGATGTTTCAGATCCAATGAACATCTGGTCCATCTTTGCATCACAACGATGGAAAGCTCTTTTATTTTGAGGACAATGGATAAATTGCTCGAAACTACCGAGTATATTTGCCAAGTTGGCAATTGACACACGATGCTCGTTCGGATCACCGCGGACGTTATGAAGGCTGCCGGTTTTAACGCTTCCAAGGTTTTAAAACGGGAACAACTAGTGGGGGTTAGGGTCTCTACTGTACCTGAGCCAAGGTACGAATACTGTGGATACACAGAACTCTGGCCCCAGCGTGTATGATGCACATGCAGTTTCCACTAGGACTCATAGTAGTTTCCTACTAAGTACGACCTGGATTATTCAAGAACTCTTTTGTAGATGGTATTAAATAACCGCTAAGAGCTTTGATTGACACTGGTGCGTCGAACAACTTTGTTCGAACGCAAGTTATCACTGGGCATGGTGTCAGCATGCCCAATGTGAAAGACAGAAATGACCATTCATTAAGCGAATGGACCTACGGTCAGGTGCCAAAGCATGTCGTTTGATTGGCAATGAAGACGAAGACTGAGGATTTTTGAGGTGGAAACGAGTTTATCTTATTCGATCTCGATGAAAGGTTTGTTATCACCCTACTCAAGCCAACATTTCGAGCAAGTTTGTAAATGTTGGCAACGAAGAAGGTGACGACGATGTTATCCGTCACGTGAAGATTGAAAATCATCTGATCCAGTATAAAATTGTTTTTCTTGCCTTTAATGAGCAAGAAGACGCATAGCCTGGCGACAGGCAAATTATCGAAGATATGTGCGATTGTGGAAGAAGCTATCGATGATGCCATCAATACATGATGAAAAGACACGAAAGGAAAGGATTGATGAGCAGTCGATTTTAGCACAAATCCCGTGAATGGATGCAGCGGGGCTGCCGTAGCTCTTTCGCTTCGAGGAAGCTAAGCCAACGTCGGTGACATTTGTTCTATACTTAGAACCAGTACGAGAGTAGCGAATCGCAAATCCCTGAAGCCCAACGCAATTATATTCTTCCACTCAAAATGTAAATTGTATTTCTTAATTTTATTTGCGGCAAAGCCGCCTATATATAAATCTATAGATTTTTTTCTTAATTGAATAGTAAAACCTATTCTAAATGCATGACTACTGCAGTCCAGCCACGTAATGACTTCTTGTAAAGCTGTAGCCAAAACATTGTGTGATTACACCGTGTTGTGTGACCCACACCCTTTTATGATGACACCATCTTGTGTAACCCACCCCTTCATACCAGGGACGTGTAAGCCGGTTACATCCTCCCCATCAAGATATTGAGCACCCACGATTCACATTTAACTGTTGCTTCGCACGGGGCTCGCGTGTCTAAGACACTATTACATCCCAAGACATTCCGCACGCAATCTCTGCCCAATGGTCCTTATGTCTAGGACATGAAAGACACCCAGTCTCGCAGGTTCCGAGATCGCACGCGGGCAGAGCCCTTCTTTGTCTCCTGGACGCGACGCAGCTTCGGACAGCACGTCCGCGGCTTCGAAGGAAGCGCATCCCAAGCCCTCGGCAACCGCGCACCGCTTCTGCCACGGGCGACGGATTACCTTGTCGAAGAATTGGAGGAAGTATACTACGAGTCGGATATTCCTTTTCTACAATGAGAAGAAGTGAAGGGCGAGGTGCGCCAGCAGCGCGGCGTGAACCCCGCTCGAACCTTGCCCGTTTCTCGACCTCTCGACTTCCTGGGGAATCGGTGTAATTGTCAATCGCCTAGACGAGGCACAGAAACAGCAGCTGAAAGCGTTCTGCATGGCGGCTCTTATGCGCTCGCATCAAGGTCGGTCCTGGATTCTCGTGTGAAATACGGCTTCCGCTCGGCGGATCCCGCTACAGAAGCGAAGGACGCGATCACTCGATCGTCGGACGTCTACGTGGTCGAGCCCCCGGCCACTACAAAAGCTGAGCTTGGCGAACAAAAGCTCTGCAAGTTCGCTTCTTGGTTCCTCAATGAATTCTGATGGATACGTACCGCGCTGGACTCCGCACCCTCCTATACCCGTGATGAAGACGATTCCTGTTATGTTTGCCCCTGGCGAAACCGCTGCAGATGACGAAGAGCTCTTTAAGCGAAGGGTGTAGCGGCACCGAAAATTTTCCTAGCTGTCCGACTTAGAGCGGAACCATAAAGAGGTGGACGTGCTAGTGAAACGCCATCTTCGGTTCGAATTTGCCAAAATCAAGACGCGCCACCGACTTCCCTTGTATTGTCGCCCTATGACGTTTGGATTTATCCATCATGCTCCCGCAAGCTCTGTGGTCTCTCACACGGGTTAGTCCAAAACCACAGCAGCTCAGGGCCATAGCTTGAACTCAGCTTACGGCGCTTCAGCTTCCCTGGCTATTGCTAAGAAGCGCGAGGTGTACGTCAACGCGGAATGTTATGATCCTTCTGATCATAAGTATCCACGACGTCTGGACAGTCTTGGCAAAGTGGCACCTCAACCTCCCCCGGGTTCTTGGAGTCGGGAAATCCCCCTCCATTTCACATACTGGATTTGACCTTGGCGACGACGTCGATCCGCAAGACACTACATGTGACAGAGGACACCACCGTTCTCGTACGGAAGAGTCGGCGGCGGACGATATCGCGTTGGTAGATCGCTGTCCGGTGACTCGCGTCGAGCTTTGAGCTCTTTGGGACAAGGTCCGTCGCGATCAGGACTCCGCTGAGCGACATGCTGGTATCGCATACCGCTGCGCGGAAGCCCTAGAGAGCACGTTGTGTATCGGCTGTCTCACGTTGAGGACTATAGCGTTCTGTCGGATCGGCTTATAGCCGTTAGGCAGACGTATGCGTCGCATCATGCTAAGGTGGAGCACTTGGCGCCGTTGAAGATGGAGATCGTTGTACTCCGTGCTCTGAATCAGTTGCAGGACCAGATTTTGGGTGGTCGAGCGCTTTTGGTCGTCGCTTCGGCGCCAGTACTTCCGCGTTTTTCACTTGCACTGGATCCCGATACGGCTAGAGCAAGCCACATAAAACACCGAAATGGTGTGCATATGTTTCGGAATGTTTAGCGTAAACGCAAGGCCCCGATAGGCCACGACCTTAAAGGGTCTGACAGACCGTGGGCGGAACTTCGTCGCAAAGGGAGTAAAAACGGCATGTCTAGGAAGGGTTTTCGCGTTTAATATCACCAAATCTACGACCTCAAATCTTCTGCCATATCTTCTGCTTCTTTCGTCTGCATATTCTTTCTGTATGCCCTGGCTTTCAGCCATTGCATCGCGAACGTGTCGTAAGACACTCAGTCTGGTAGACGGGAAGTCGTCGACTTCTTGGCGAACAGTGAGAGGGCTGACATCAGCTAGCGGCTCGGCTATCCTCCTCCATAAAGCCCTGATTCATGTGATAGCGGCGTCAGCGGGACGCGAGGATGAATGAATTCGTTCACGTAGAATGCCGTGTTGCCGGTAGACGAATGCACTGCATGATTTTGAGCAAACGCTACAAGTGGCAACATGGCTCTCCAGCGCATCGGAGTCTCAGCGCACACGTTACGAAGGACGTTTTCAACGACGCGATCCACGCGCTCGTGTTGGCCATTGATATGGAAATGGTCCGCTGTTGACCTATCCGACTTGGTTCCCAGCACCTTAAGATCGTCGACAAAAACTTCCCAGTGAATCTTTGTCAAAATAAATTGACCCAGGTTGTATATGTTGTCGATAGACACGATCCACAAACAGCGTCGCTTTACCGACACCATCGATGGTGTCCGGCACCGCCGCAAGATAAAGCATCTTACCTAAACGGTCAACGAAGATCACGACACCCGTGTTGCTCGCGTCAGACAATCGGAAATGAAAATTTGTTACGGAAAGTAGTAAAATGTATAAATTTAGTCAGTACGAGTCTAAGTATCATTTTTCTCCACTACGTGTTCCTGTAAAGCAGAGCAGCTTGACAATGCTAATCATCTTAATTGCTTCGAGTTCTACTTCTAATTTGAGCGCACGAACCCGACCTCTGTAAACTTTAACGTGGACTCTGAAAGTCAAGGCTTTCTTTGTGCAGAGTGCAAGGTGACTCCGCTAGACTTTGGCACCATTTGCACCCAGTCTTACAACCGAGTCGTGGCACAGTGAAGTTGGAGAATTATTTTGAGGGATGTATGCGGAGACTAAAATGGTGATGCTGATGCCGAAGACGGAGATGACTCGTCATTTGACGACACTTTTGAAGCACTGAGTGCAAGGAGTGGGAGTATATTTCTATGAAATCGAACGGATTTTATTATATTCAGCTGAAGCCATATCACGATGTGATAGCACGAGTTCGCTACCTGCAAAAAAAGTGCGCCATCAAATGCTGCTGGGGAGCGGTAAGACATGCGGTCTTCAAAGCTATACATATGAAAAAAATCTAAGGGTATACAAGCATGCATACATAAATGTATGCATAGAATTTGCTATACTAATTCGTGTGTAAAAAATCAAAGCTTTTTACGTGCCCGATCTTGGCTCACTCAAGTTCAAAGAGACGATTTTAAGACTCTATCTCGCTTTCGCCTTTGCAATAGACCAAAAGATTTTCAAAGCAAATTTAAATGGTCACAAATTTGGGATAGTCTTGCCAGCTAAAAGTTGCTGACAAAATGAGCATTTATATCAAGAAGCTATTTGCAATGAAGAACGCACTCGTCAACTTAAGGTTAAACGTGCTAGACTCCACGTTGTTTGTGACTTACTTAGGTCGTGCGTCGTTATGCACAGCGAAGTCGGCACCACATCTCACGCGAAGAATGGTAAAATGCTCATTCCAGTAATGAACCTGGTTTCTCACCTATGTGCGCATTTGACTCAAATACTATGACAGTGCTCATACCCCCGCTGCGAAATGGAGCTCCGACACCACAGTACATGACTCAACAGTCCTCAATGTACGATCCACATTTTCTTTGTTGTGTATTCCTTTGTGGCTAGGTAAAAGCTGGGTCGCCTAGAGTGATGGCGCGCACGCTTTTACGTCGCTC
The DNA here is from genome assembly GCF_900000015.1 of Plasmopara halstedii. NCBI lineage: Eukaryota > Oomycota > Peronosporomycetes > Peronosporales > Peronosporaceae > Plasmopara > Plasmopara halstedii. The sequence continues at coordinate 740,952 of NW_020187445.1, read as the reverse complement.
GACTATTAATCGTTACATGTCGTAATGATGACGTCTCAAATTGAAATTGACAATGCGATACGGACAGCATACATATGTTCTGCTGATAGCTTTGAAAATTTTAGGGTTTGAGAATTCATCATCATTATACCGCGACTCACTGCTGCTTTTGCCTTCCGGACTCTGCTCAAGTCACTTTGAATATAATCAGTAGTCGTTTCAGACATAATCACTGTACACGGGAGCTATCGCACCCTTGTTTCCGCGTAAAATGCGCTTTTGCTCCATTAATGATGTAATTGTGCAGCTCACTGTAACTCTGCCAGGAAAAAAGTGTACACAGCACCCCATGCTCAATTAATCCATGACTCGCTCTATTTTAGCCGCGACAGACCTGAAAAAATATCATACGTCAAATCCGGGTCCAATACGAGACAACGCTTCACGCTGTTCAGTCCTTGAGCTTCACTTAGAAATCTAATAAACCCTTCTATATTTTCACTACTGACCCCGCCGCAATACGCTCGAATAGCGAAAAGCACACTAAGCGTCTTTAATGCCTCCACGCGCTGTTGACTGTTTCGGCAGTCGCACGTCTAAAGGGTTCGCACTCATGACTTCTCGCTGTTTACCAAATCCTAAGTAATTGATTGATGAGGGTAACTAGCTACCCTAAGCTAAAGCATTGCCTAAACCTCACCTTGGGCGAGTCGCTTCTATTACAGCTGCTCCCCATTGACCAGGAGCTCCACGATATACGATATAATCCACATTTTTCTTGTTAAACCACGCTGCACCTTCTGAGACTTGATGTGCTCGCTTGAGGTGTTCGTCCTAAAATGTAGGTCAGACCCTGCATACTATTCGGTCAAGTGCGATAGAATATTCAGGTCGCAAATGTTCTGTACTGCCACGGATAAATTAGTTGCTAGTACCGCGGAGCTGCTTAGCTGGTGAATGATCACCTTTTTATTTCTAGCTTGATTGAATCCATCCCTCCTCACGTGACCACATAGCTTGACCTTTTGCATCTAGTATTGAATGTTGTGTATCAAATGTGCGGCATTATTAGCCACCTTGATGTTGGGCTTGTGGAGGACGTCTTGGGAAAGACGGGTCTTTGTATAGACGCCCCATGACTACGGTAACTGTTGCCTGTTTCGAAAAAGAAATAGTTGACATACCGTTCGTAAGAGCGCTCAATTCATGGACGTGGTCCACCAATTTTCTCGGTCCTAGACATGTAAAATTAGAGCTTAGACCGCACACTATGGTCTAGATAGTCGACCCAAAGACTTGCGGCGTTTGTTGCATGAGTAGTGCACATGATTAAAACATCTCTTTACTGAGGGTCATATCATTCCCGATCACGCGCCTGAACCCCTACCTTGTAGATCAATACTGAGTAGCGCCGTTGCTCGGTCCAGAGCAAGGCTGCCCACGGTCATATCAACCTCTTAAAATCAGTAATCAATACTCTCACCGCAAATATTCTAAGGTTTAGCAAGAGCGGATATTTCGTTAGGAGTCTACGGTAAATTCCCCTAATCCTGGTCGAAAGTTGCCTGGAGGTGTATCACCAGTGCATTCCCGTAGTTTGTAAAAGTGCACAAGCAAGCCGTGGCCTTTTCAAGGCCGTGAGATACCAGGTTTGTTATCCTTTTGACATCAACTAGCGATGTAACTTGCTGATCCATAAGTGCTACCTCCTTATTCGCCAAAGTCATGTTTTATCTTGACGTACAATAGAGCCTCCACTGGACAAGGTTTTCCAGTGGAGGCTGTCAGCTCGTAGATGAAAGCTTTGTCGGGATTTCCCCAGTTTTCCCGCTCGCCTTCACATGAACGAGCCGTTCTTCGAAGTGGAAAGCGAACAAGGCTGCCAATGTGGTCGGAGTCAATATACCTGGCACAAAGCAGCTCATCTGGTTTAACAAGCCCAAAACTCACAGCGACTTTCAGTAAGGTCGATCGCGACTATATCACGTCGTGACTATAGCTTTGGTCGACATATCTGACGAAACACGTTTGAAGTACCTCGGTGAGATGTTTATGATCGTCTGCATGTGGACCTGTGCTCATGCGGATATCTAGACCAAAAGCAAGACTAAGCTCGCGAGCTTCTTCTGATCCGACAGGTCAAAGCTTATAAAAAGTATCGCTTCTACTTAAATCAGAAACTCAAATACACCACAACTCTGATACGATTCGAAAGCTTTTAGATACCTGTGCTTTATACAATGATGGACTGGTATGTCGTCGGATCAAACGTCACAAAATAGTGATATGTTAGACGGACCAAGGGATATATCCACTCTTCAAAATCATTTACAGAATACAGCGAGATCGATATCATACAAATGACGTGCGATTCGTCAAACCAATCGATTAAGTCGAGAGCGCTCTACAGAGCTCATGAGGGCAACCTTTTTGGAAATTTCTTCTGGACAGGCGCTTCACAATCAGTACCCTCAGATGCTTTTAATGTTTTACTAGCCCATGAAAGAGAATAGGCTGAGTTTCATCTTGAGAGGTTAGTACAACTTGGTGTCCCCATCGTATTGCAATTTTTTCATGTATTCACTGAGAAAAAAATTTCAGCTTTATATGCGCTTTACGCTGGGGTGCGGCTATAAACTCTTGGCTTCTTGGACCTGTGTACATCATTGTTCTCCATACCACCGTAAAACTTTAACGGTGGTCTTTTACGTAATGTTGCTGACTTAGCAGATCCGTCACACCTAGACTAGAATAATAATTTGCTCTAACATCAGTCTTTGACCTTATCCACAGTCGTGTGTCTCCATAAACATTTCCTGGAGACCGCGACAAACGGTCGCAATACCGCCGGGAAATTTTAAGACTGCGGATCACAGAATATTTTACCTTCCCAGCTTTGCTCCAGGCTCTAAGAGGCATTCTTGCCAGATAACAAGAATGAGATATGTCTTGCATCAAAGTGATCACAGCTTGGCGCATGTTCTACACGCGATTCTACTTTCAAACAGAGTAGGAGTTATAGCTCGTTAGAACTCCACTAGGTAAGAAGAGCATGACATTTCACAGTTTGACTTTTAGTTGATACATGACTCATGACGTTCTAAGCAGGCCATAACTAGATTGAGTTCGTCTTTCGAATCCAGGTGAAGGATTCAGCAACGTTTAACACCAAGTGTCTCAAGCTTTGAGTAAAGTTTCAAAGACGCGACACACACTATACATTATCCGCTTACACCATTTCCAAAGTTCACCAAATGCCAAATGTGTAATGCGCATGTACATCAAAATAGGGTTCAGACCCCGTTACAAATTCTTCATCAGGATGTGCATTACACTTGATCGCACTTATTCTGTCTTTAAAACGTTGCACAAAATTGAAAAACCATTGTAAAGTTTCTCCTTCACATATTATACCTAACAAAAATGCTTCTACGAGCCTAATTCGCATCGAAAGTTCTGTTTGTGTGGCTAAAGACGATACTGGGATCGGCGTGATCCTCGCGTTCGACAACGTAGAAGCTGGGTTGGGTAGATCAGCCGCGGTCGTCTTCGATAAAAATCGCCAGAGTGACTCACCTAGCTCCATCCAGACACCATTGTCCCTACCGGAAACATTGCCCCTGCTGGCACGTTTGCTCTTACCGAGTAAATTATGGCAAAGCTGATTCGTCTGTGAGACCGACACAGACACCTTACTGATAGCGAGCTGCTGTCTTTGCTTTGTCACGTATCTGCACAACTTTCAAATCACGACCCCGCTCACTACGGCGGATCATATAACGACATCTTGCTGCCAATGTTTCGCCGACGTTCAGCTTGTCACCGATGTGCAGGTCAATAAACCGAGTAAGCTGTTCCGCCCGTTTGAGAGCGCAAAGAACGCAACTTTAGACGGCTCGATGACAACGTGATGATGGATCCACACAGTCTGATTTAGCTTGCAATGTCGTGGCGGAACTCTTGCAAGCATATTCGTGCGGGCTTTCGCACAAACAGATAGCAAAACAAGCGCATTCAACCTCTCAGGTTTCCCACCAGTTCTCAGAAATAGGACCTGCACTTATAGCGGCACCGGTCAAGTAAATTTGTAACATCTTTGAATACGGCACATTGGATCTTAAATGTTGAAAAATGTACGCTCTCAATATACAGACTAAGTGAGGATAACACGATTCTCACCGCTCTAGCAGTGTTACAGGCCAATTTCAGTGGAGCAGACGTTCAACAACAATGTCATTTTGTTCTTAAAATTGAAGGGGACAAAGAACGACGTGGCCGGTGAGGTGAAAAAAACATGCTTATAGTAGTGCAAAGACTTACCAGTGCCCATTTCTGCGGATCAAGTTACAATCTTAACACCGAGATTTTGGCGAACCTTGATTTCAAGGAACTTGGCAGAGTTAGAGTGTCAACCCTAAATTATTTACAGATTGATATGAAGGTGAAACGCTTGGCTCCCGTTGTGGGGGATATCGTCCAACGCACTTGTATGTAAACACCGCAGTGGTCGTGGAAATTGCTTCCAAGCTTTAAAATGCAGTTCATGCTTTTACGAAATTTGCCCCTTCGTATAAATGGTTTGTCTAGCCTCCGTGTTTCTTTGAAACCGCAACGAAGTGACTTTGGTCCTGGCTGTGAGGGGATGTAGAAAATCTATGACTCCCTTATAGTAGCTCGATCACATTTTAAAACAAATTCAAACATTTATTTCAACAATGTCAGGCGATAAGTACCTAGTGCGCAACGCAATGCCAAAGAGATATGATGAGCGAAAGTAAAATACCGCTACAAGAGACTGGCAAACAAACATGTAGTATATGGGGAGCTCTTATCAAACGCCTTCATTCCACCATCATATTTGATGCATGTAGGTTATAATATTAAATTAGGTCCAGGATCCATCAGACCGATTACGGTCGTGGCCAGAAAGGGATCGAACTTCACACTCGAAACCCTAATAGAAAGCAAACGAATTCTATGCTCAATTCTTTCTTTTACCGTTTCATCCAGATGAAAAGCCCTCTGTTAGAACCAGAGCAGCGTCTTAATTACCGCATGTAGCTGAGTAACTCTCTGCTCTAGGAAAAAATATAAGTTCTAAACCACTGTGGATACCTCAACTCAATCCGTGCGATGGCGAAGATCTGAAAGTGCATCCAAAATAGTGGCCCATCTCCATATCAGCCTCACACCGCGACTCTTCAAGTACAGCCATAGCCGAATGAGCCGCGTGAGGATCCATGGGAGCTGGAAATGCGAAATTAGCAAGGATTAGACCACTCCCATGTGACACGGTTGTTGGTCTGATGCGTGTACCCGGGCATCTACCAGTATCGTGTAAAGTAGAAGGGATAATCTCAACCCAAAATTTCATTGGAGTTTGATATTCTACCTTGGCAAGATTCTCGAACGCTATCGATACTATGACCTGGCGCCTCCTCGGGCTTCTATTCCCTGGAGAGGAGGCAGGGTCGCCTAGCACAGAGATTTTCCGATAAAAAGTTGGCCCCGCCTTAGAAATTGAGCATACAGACTAGGGCAGTAGCTTCGGTAGCCATCTCATTAGGTCAAGAATAACTGTTGACCGCAACAAATTGAGGTGCTGATTTCTTAACTCACCGACCCTACGTGCTTGGTGCATCTCAAAATATACCATGTAAATACGCTGTAGGCAAATGTTTGCTCACTGAAGTTGACTTATACAGCTGCTGGAGGGGTGAAAAACGTATCTTTTTCACTCAGCGACCAAATTGAGAGCGTAAATTCAGCAGCATTCAAGAAGTATCGTCCTCGTAGATGTAACGGGTTATTACGCAACCTCGTATGATAGGGCGGGTTGCACAAGATGGTGCGACCGTACCTAGGTGTGTATTACAGAAGTTAGTA
>NW_020187445.1:734933-735077 GCF_900000015.1 Plasmopara halstedii | reverse complement strand
TTCGTTCACAGTCGTGCGGAGCACGGGAGGACGGATGAGGAGAACCACATCGTCCATTCAGGAGCGGCGCTCGAGTGCTTGCGCTCGAACAAACTGTACGCCAATGCAGACAAGTGCATCTTTGGCGCAGAAAAGATTCTCTTG
>NW_020187445.1:665592-734859 GCF_900000015.1 Plasmopara halstedii | reverse complement strand
CTTGTCGTACCGTCGGCTGCGGAACCGAATAATTGCCTATCCGTAGACTTTCAACCAAAGAGCAATTGCCAACGTCGATGCTGACGCTCCAACATTAACCGTATGATGTTGTTGATTATTCCAGCATTATCCAATAGGAATGTAGGATTGAGATAAGACATGTGAAAATTGATCTTATGCAAAATCAGGCGTGATCGTCTTCTGCTTTACGGCAAGCAGTTGGCGACCACGTCACAGTTATACTGTTTTATGATAATTTATTACTGGAAAATGATTTGAATATCTCCATTGAAATCAACTTTTTGAGATGATTTTCTGAAATATAGCGATAAATTCTTTAAACATACAGCAATTTTTTATCGCTACTCTGCAAAAACTCTACCTGCTAACGAAGCACATATCTTTGTCTGCGTCTCTATATTGACTGTAAAATCGAATGGTGGGCACTCTTAACCAGAAGAGAAGCAACAATTTTTTCTATGCTTTGCATATACTGAAAAATGATTTTTTACATAAAGTCATGCCTTAAGATATGAAAGGTTTTTTGAAATATGCTAATACAATTATTTGTCTTAACATTTTCAAAAAAAAGCCAGGGTGCTAGCTAGATTATAAGATTATATCTTGATAATCTTGCGTCTTCAATACTACAAAGATAGGCCTCAAGCGATATGGCTCATCGGATAGGTGATAAGGAAGACATATCTACCTGCTAACGAGCCAAATGTGGTTGCAATGTTGCTTGACGTCACGCGGTCTTGTCCCCATTGAAGCTCTGCGCCGTACATTTTCTCGCACCGTCTACAAAACTGTCGCAGTTTGTGAATGAAACAAACACGTAAGTCGTCATTTGTCGAGATGACGACACACAAAGTTATGCTCCAATTTATGAGTACGTTACGAATGGGCCACCTGTAGAAAGACGCTTAATGTTGGAGGCTTCGTTTATGCATCGATGCTGGTATGGGGATCGTCTGTCAAAGACACAACAATATCGTCATTGTCAATGAAGAAGCTTTAAGATTCATCTTATCGCTTCAGGCCAAATTAGTTGGTGCATGAGGAGCAGGACACTCAATCGGACGAAGGGATAGTGCTTTAAAAAGCCTTGATTAAACGTGTAGTACCTTTAAAGATGTACTAACTGGACTCTACGATAAACTTATGGATGTGAATGAACACTTGGTGTCTTTGAATAATGTACCCACGTTTTTCTCTGCTGTGTTTTGCTTTCGCGATTGATACAACCGCGGATTGTGTTGCTGGCGTCTTCCAACATACGGAGAGAGCTCGTGTCGTCCGAAAACGCAGTTGCAATTACCGTTTCTAGGACCGTGGTGGAGACGTCTGTATACTACGTAGCGTCCTTTCACGATTTAACGACAATAACTGGATCAATTTGCGTATCATTTCATGGAGGGTGTCGGCTTTCTTATTGATTCCGTAAAGCCCGAGATACAACAAGCCGCTCGCAGTCTATTTAAAGTTCTGAATAGCAACATCTTATCAAGTGCTGAAATTGTCCAAATCTCTACTCTGGTTTATTTATCTCGATTCGGGAGCCAAGATGCTTACAATAGCGCATTTGTGAAAATCCCCCGCTCCTTCGGCTGGCAATATAAACGTGATGAACAGCATAATGAGTCAGATTCCTTGTGTAACAGTCAACAGAGTGATACTTTATGTTGCCATCGTCATCATTACAACTTATCAAGATACTTACTTCATGCACAATGCTTTACAAAATAATGGAGTGTGTGCGTCATAAGCAAAATAAGAGCGAAATGTGCTTTTCGTCATAAGTAAATCATATAAAGTTAACACTGGAGGAGTCTTCATCATCTCTGTCGCATAAAAATGTAGCTGTCAGAGTTGGTGACGGCCTTTGCTAAGCATACAACTACTCAAAATGAAGATGTCTGGACTTCAAACGTTAAAATCCTTTAGGCGCTTCTGAATTATAAGTTATGTTGTATAATGTCTTCTCAAAAGTCTCGATATTCATTATTGTGTTTGCTATGGAACTGCAGCAATCTTTGCGTAGCCATAACGAACGCGTTCAAATGGCCACTACGGGTAGCTCCCCAACAATTCAATACTGGTGCTTCTACGAAAGCCCCGCTCGCGATCACAAGCGCCACATAAAGTGAAGCTAGCCATTAGAATATCTAGAAGCTGGTCTGTTGAACATTCTCTACTATTCGAAACCGAATGTATGTGTTATGGCACTACCGCACGATCAAGCATAAGCTCATGGAAGAATCGGCCCACAAAGACTGATGATTCTAATCCAGGCGAACTCGACTTACAAGCCGAAGGTATATACTTACAGCGGACCAAAGATTGCCATGGAGGAATGATCGTAAGTATGACAGAAACATAATCACTACCGTAGTTCTGTGATGTCCTAGGTCTTGTACCACTTATCATCAGATTTTGGCTAGACCGTTTAGAAGCCTGGGCTTTGTGGGGTTGACCGTTGCTGTCAGAAATTCCTCAAATGGATGCTTTGACTTGATGTCCCCAAGTTGACAAATGCGAATCAGAACTCTACGTCAGAGCTAATGCCCCTTTTGATGCTGCTTTCCACTTATCTAAGCTTCGTATTCTTGAGCTCCGCATGCATTTTGAGTACACCTTGTGTGCATGATTATAGCCATTTACTTAGTCTTCATCGAGCTGGATGCAATCGCACTCTGGTAGTCTGATCTGAACAGAATTGAGAGCATTCGTCATTCAGCATTCAAAAATGCTTGATAGTAGTGTATCCAATGAAACACTAGCGAACTGCATGAAGGGTAGAGCTTCACGTTTGCGACGAGTTGTTTCTCGAAAAGGTGATGACTACGTTCGTCTAGCAGAAATTCAAAATCTAACCTGAAATGATTTCTGGTGTCAGACTTGATAAGTAGGATTTCTATTTTGCATATACTGAACCATCGTGGAACATTTGTTCATGCCTTTCCGACCGTAAATAGCACTCACCTCGCTATACGTACGCAGCAATATGCCGAGTTACGAACTGTACTCGTCTCACGATTTTTTGTGAGTTGTCGACATTTGGCATTCAAAGTAAGTTCATGTCAATATTCACGAAACTGTAGCTTTACAATGCTCAGCGTATAAATGTTTTCTACTTTGACGAATGTGCAGTCTCGTACATTTCTTTCGATCGAGAGCCTTGACCTTGTAACATGAGAAGCATAAACGCATAAACGCATAAACGCATAAACAAGGCGACTGCTTCGAAGAGATATTCTAATCAAGACAGAACACAACAGCATTAGCGTCGGTTCATCACAACTACCGAAAATAAGCTCGCTAAATTACGCTCACCTATGAGAACTCGAATTTGAGGTTAAAACTAGAAGCTATTATACTAAGAACCACGGAACGAAAATCCCCATGTCGACAATACACAGAAAGCAAAAGTATAACTTTAGAGTCGCATGTGTTGCCTCCAGATAACGATGTCCTTACCATTTTTGAACTTTCTTTAGTCAATTCGACCGCTTTGGTATACCTTCTCGCCGTCCGACTCTATACTTTAGCAAGTTCAATTTCTAAGCGAACATGTCCAACGATGCACCGTAATAATCACCCAGACGGTCGACATGTCGTACGAACATTGCAATTCATCACGATCCAATTCGTTGATCACAAAAGTACGCTGCATTAGATTCCTCTTGGAACCGTTTCAACGACAGTTTACATTATCACCACGTTTCCAGTTACTTTTTCTCTTGTGTAGTCTGTTTGAATCTACGTCATTCCATGGCATATCTAAAAAAAATCATTAGAAGCTCTACAAATCTAGTCTTCAGAATGCGTTTCAATGTTCAAGCATGTTCTTCTTCATGATTGTGAATAGCTGAAGATCTTATAGCGTTTCTTATGCTTTTCCATCAAAAGATGGACCTGATCCTGTGACGCAAGACGTAAGCTTCGTAACCATAAGCTTACGTCAACAACTCATCCGTACCATATTTAAACCGTAAACAAAATGCAATTCTTAATCACAATAAATACCGAGACTTTATTTAACGACATGGCCCTCTAAATTAACCTTTGGGCAGGCCTTCGGCTTAGCTTGAATCAACTCAAAATTCCTATATACACATAAAAATACTATGTCGCTACTTCGCGCGTAGTCTTCCTTTCCGAACTCACACTTATTATCAACAGAGCACACAGCTAGCGATCAATTCGTTAAAACGAATGAACGCATTGAACGCATATGATATCGCAGCAAATCATTAAATTGGCACTGATTGGGGAATGCCACTTGCGGTCTTAAACATCTTGACCGAATGTTCCGTTGGAAAAGCTGGTCGTTCACTGTTCATTTTGCGTTTGATCCCAATTAATGATTGCGACGCATTCACTTGTTGCTGTGGCAATGAATACTGGATTTCAGACGACATTTGAGGCATGGAATTCATCGTTATTTGTGGGTGAGGAAACGTCAGTGGCAACCCTCGAGATGGATTGTCGTGGTGAAATGTCGACTGATGTGAGTACATAGGATGAGTCGCCATAACATTCGAAATGAGAGGATTCGCATTATGCGTCATCATTGATTGCGACTGTCCACATTGAATGGACGTCATTTCAGATTCTGGAATGTCTTTGGTCTCGTCTGATCCACAAAAAGCAGCTTTTCGTTTCTGACGAGCGAGAACTCGGCTTGAACCAACTTCAAAAGATGTAGACATACCCGAACCAATACATGCGTAGTAGCGTCGATCACCACTAACCATCTGAACAAAAGCTTCAAATTGAACATAATACTTGACATTGCGTCGTTTACACTTGCCTTGAGCCATATCTTCATTGTATTTCCAAACTTTCGGCTTAAATTCAAAACATGCAACGTTTCCTTCTTGCTGTACAAAGTTTGGAAATCGTTCTCCAGTAATCCATTGATCTTTCATCATTTCAATCTCTTCAGACTCGACTGTTCGTCCTAACATGCATTCCCGAATCACAGCTTCTTCAAAAGCTATTGGAATATTCTCAAGCGAATGCACGCGTCCGAGTAGAATGAGATCATCAAACGTCATGTTGCTATTAAGCGTGACTTCAGTAACTAAACTACCACGACACTTGCCCCACATAAAATCATGTTGTTTCAGATCTTCAATCTTAATCGCCGAATAGTCTCCAAACACTTTACAGCTTGGAAAACACTGTAAGTTCCGCCGTCCATTACGCCAATACTTGAGTTTAAGTGGTGTCTTGACTTTAATCATGGCTTCTTGAACAGTCCCTACGGAATTTTGGGTATCTCCATACACTGACGTTTGAGGAGAAGTGTAGACGTCAACTTCCTTCTTCGTATTCATCGAATGTGACGGTAAATGATTCGAGAGTGATGCCATTGGATGATACATTGGAGTTCGTGGAAATGAAGACTGCGCAGTTATCTCAGAAGAGTGATAGCCTCTTGATTCCGGATAATGCGATTGACTATACGAATTAAGTCGTTGCGTAGCTGTCGGTTGTGTATAGATTGAATGCGTTCCATATGAATCAAAATGCATCAAAGCACTTGATGTAGCATTAGAAACGGATCCACGTAACCCCGTAGTGACGTCATCACGATGTGAAGGTGAGAACTTCCGACTGTATTCAAATGGTAGTGGATCAGCAGCATAATCGTCCGAAATACTTAGTCCCGACTTTGAAAGTGAGTGAAAGTGCATAGTAGACGAAGATGACGGATATTGCAATGTATACTGGTTTGGAAAAGGCATTTGGTATATTCGATCCATGTGTTGAAGCGGATGTGACGCATGTGTGCGATCTTTTGTAAGCACAGCACCAACATTCGAGGCCGAAGACGACGGGGCATAAAGCTGATTAAGTGTCATACTAACAGCCATGAGGTGTGTACGTAGTGAATGGGTGGGATCAACCTTTTGGTCAGCGACAGAACGGTGCACCCAACGTAGCACGATACAGTATCTCAGTGTCAGGAATAAAAAAGAGAAATGAACGATCGGGGACTTGGCATTTCTTGTCTACTGTCGAAGAGTGCGCCTGGTGCTGTCCTACGGTGGGTGGCGCAGGTCCCCGACGCATCTCCATTTGAAAAGACCTAAATATCACACAAAATGGGTCGTTGGTTTTAAAAAAAGAGGTAGATATGAGATTGTTTTCAAAGTGTAGTATCATGTTTTATATAAATAAACGATGGAAACCTTTACCTGTAATGAATCTTTCTTCTATCTACATTAGAATACTATTAAAATAGCTAGAGCTTGATCACATGCTGTTTGAAACTCTATTTAATTGAAATAGTAAAATGGATTTTTACACCGAAAATGGGTCAAAAGGCCTCTGTGGCGTGCAGGCGCCCTGAATGACGTACCCTGTACAGAACCAGTGCATTCCTTTAAACGAACAGTAGTACACGGACGTTTACTGATACAAAATCTCTTTTCCAACTTCCATCTCTCTGACAGGGGTGACCTCACAAAAAAGTTACTATCTGCGGGAAAGCTTGAGAAGAAGAGGCATGCTCGTACGATCAAAGCAAGGTCTTTCCTCGAGCAATCTTTGCGTGTTTTTGCCAAGTCATTCCATATTTAAAAACGACATGGAGAGTGAGTGGCGACTGACTGTGGTTGGATTATTTCATAATCTTAGAGAAAAACACACAGCTTATCCGTACAGTAGTATCTGATAGAAATCCAGTACTACAGTACAGACACATAAATTACATGTAAAGTACAACACTTGGAAATTTAGAATACAGTCTTTAACGTCTGTAATCGCACACAACAAGTAGAGTTGACAAAAGAGTCAGAGCTTAAAATCTTTGTCATGTGCTTGATTGTATGTGGACTCAAGAGTTGCGTCGGCGCGAAGAATGGCGTAACATAGTGGCCAAAAAACAACCCATATATTCCCGAAGGGTATGCTGGACGACCCGGCTCTAACACGATTTGAATAAGGTTATGAAATTTTAATCAAGTTGAAAGAGCTCGTTCCAAATTTTAGTTTGATTCAAATAGCAGCCAGCTTCAAACGAGAAAAAATCTTTGCAGAAACGCCATTATCGCTGTCGTGTCGCCATCTTCGATATTTATCCACCCTTGCCGTCTCGAGCGTCGTCTGATTATTGTAGCGGATGCTGACCATATTTATGTACGACACAATGCGTATGGTTGAGCACTTTTTCGCTTATCCCATCGACATAATCCAGTAGAATATGTCCGAAAAGTATTCTTGCGATAGTCGTATCCATCGTTCCACGCTATTGCTTTCATTTATAACATTGACTTGATCACTAAAAACAAGCGTCTACTCTCGACGTGAGAGAACTCAACAAGCTGCAAACGTGTATTTTAATGATCGGATAGTTTGAAGTAGGGTAAACTGTCTTATCAGGCACGACTTGCATCAAGTTGCGCCATCTGTACACGTATTACGGCCCGGCTGGTTTTTGTTAGCCACTGAGCCATTAAGATTTGCTGCTTGTGCCGGCTCGTCCATTAGCTCACGGTACACACTCTTTGGCTGCTAGAGTAAAGGAGGAGAGAACGCTTACTCTTCTCGCGCGATCGCATTGGAACAGTTGGATCGACAGCATCAAGGTGTTCCCTGATAACTAATTCGAATACATGACGATGGGTCGAACCCTTTCAGTTGATCACATTTAAATGAAAAAAACTACCACGTGGTCGCTCATTTGACAACAACAATGTAGGATCTTTGGTCATGAGTGCTGTGGTAACCACGAGTGGATGTTGTACGAGAGCAGCAACAAGTCCAATACGAATCCCACTGCGCCCCTGACTGGCCAAATAGGAAGAAAAGACGCTTGAACAACTTTCGATTTGCTCAAGTCATAACACAGACGATCAAGGTTTGACAAAGAAACTGCATTCTGAATCAATGTCTTTGTTACAACTAATTTTTCACGTCATTCTTGTAAAATCGATTCCAAGCTTTTCTTGTTTGACAACTTTCACGCTATTTGCAGGGTTTTCTTATATTCACGTACTTCCTCTTCTCGTTGTGCTTTCTCAAGCTTCAATTCTCTACGCCATTTCTCTTCCTGTTCAGCCATTTCGACACTATGGACGCGGTGATACGTTGAAGAAATCGGGAGATCATCAGCATTATAACAAACATTTCGACGTGATCCATTAATCAAAAACTTGTTGACAACGCTGTCTGGACTACGCAGTAGCACGTTGTCTGCCTCACATTCAACTACTTTGACCTTCGCTTTTGTTCCCTCAAAATCGCCATTCTGCAGGGACTTCTCATCATCCGACTTGGTCATAGACACTTCGACGTCTCGGTCCATGTACATGGTCTCAACAACATTCAAAACCACATTTCGTTCCTTTTGATTTGCACTTACAGTTGGTGGCAAGACAAGTGCTACTTTACTCGTCCTAGCACTTGATTTCGACGAACACAATCCCATTAAAGACTGGAGTGAATACAAACGGAAGAAGCAGCAACCTATGTAAATTCATAGAAAAACTACACCTGTCAAAGATCATTAACTTCAACTTGAGCCTTTTACTCGCCTAGAAACAGTGCTATGCCTGCAAGGATCCAACGTGCACGATCACCAGCAATAGGAATGGAAATCTCAACGAGCATTCGTTCACGGTCTGTACCATAGTACAATGGCGTTTGGATACAATGTTCCTTTTCATACATCTCTTGGGCGTCTTCACGTACAAATGCAATATAGCATGATGGGACCGTCACGAGTTCTTGAGCGTCCGATGCGGCTTCTAACAGCGTGCCTCCTTCGAACGACGCACCTTGTAATAAAAGTCGTGTAAGCTCAAACCATTCAACTTTTGTGCCGCTTAAACGCTCACGTTCCCAGCACGAAAGCAATTTCATCCCGTCCATTGAGCATTTTTGTTCTCGTGCACTTTGCTGACGAAGCGCATTGAGAAACGTGCCTGGATGAAGCAATTCGGATAGATCAAGACCTTTGACAAGCAGCTGTCCAGTGCCAACAGCCTCCTGCCACTCCAATAGAGCACGTTTACGCACGGCAAGTCCACGTAGCCACGTTACAACGTTCTCATTGCCCTCCCATTGAACAGCCCATTCTGTCGGCACAAGACCCTTGAGTAAAGCTTTGGCAACAGCCTGAATGGCAGGAGTTAGGAGACCAGTGCCATATATGACTTTCTTTAATGCCTGTAGACTCGAATTAACTTGTTGACTTAAATCCAGAGCGTATTCGTTCTCCAAAGCCACAAAAGCATCGATTGGCGCCATGGCTTGTAAATTCTTTCCAGTGCTTGATACTGTGGTCGTTCCTTCCAATTGAAAGCCAGTCGTCAATTTTCCCCACGTCTCTAGCAGTGGATTAAGCTGAGCTCGCCATTTTTCACGATCAAATGTTGTCGCTTCAGCTGCACTGGATGACAAAGCTTTCAACTGTCCAATGACTTGACCAGAGAGCGACCGCTGCATAGAACGCTCAATGTTATCCGGTAAGCCAAACATGGCTGGTGCGTCTACGTCCGGGAAACGATCGATTAGATCAAGAAAATCGGCGTGTTGAGTGCTTTGAGGAACTTTCACTCCACGCAAAAGACTCTTTTGTCCTGAAAGAAGCTCGTAATTAAACTTTTCGGTCAAGTAGCAGCGGAGAACGCGCAGATCGTACGGATTGTCGATACGTCCGCCGTAAATTGCATTTTCCATTAAACCATGTAGCGTTTGCCAGTCGATGCTACTACTTCCAGTCTGACACGCCAGTTCCATGACGTTTGAGCCTGCACGAAAATCTCCAAAAGAAAATTCGTAGAAGTTTGTCCAGCCTTGCGGAATATACGTCCGTCGCTCCTGTAATAAAGCATGAAAAAAAGCTAGTAGAAATAGAAGTTGTGCACGTGCAGGAGACCCCTTTGCAATAAACGTCGGGGTCCATGCCGCATACGTTCGTTGCAGGTTCTTCTTCATTCCTGGTGGTGATTCAAACGTAATTTTAAGACTTTGCTCGAGCAGAACCAACGGAAAGCCATCATGAGGTTCGGTAGTAAGCCACAGACGAAACTTGTGATTCGCATTAAGCGCACTCACTTCTTTTTCAAGCACTGGAAGCCATGCAATGACAAGGTGCAGATTCTGTAGACATAACCACTCGCCGTGCTCTGCAGTCGATTTAAGAAGACTAATTGCCTTGTCCTGCTGACCACCACCCATAGCCACTTCAAAGTAGTGACCCTTTCCAACAATTGATGTTGCTACTTCTTCCAATTCTTTTGACGGATCAGCCCCTGCTGTCGTTAAGAGAAGAACTGGTATTGTGTTCGTAGCCTCTTCCGTGCTAATAGCCTTGAAGTCAAGGGAGGGTGGAGTCAAAGACTTAATTTGCATGACATTGCAGATAAACTGGATAATGGCACTTTGAAGTCGATCAGGACGCAATGCCTGGACCACAAGAAGCTTTTGAAACGCAGAGAGACCTCCAACGGACCCAGATTTTTCCATCTTCGGATGAAAACTCTGTTCGCATTCCATCGCTTTGGACCATCGAATCCATAGATCGTGACTGTCGAACTTACATAGCTGAGCCAAGCGTGGCAAAGCTTCGACAAGCTGTGTAAATGCCTCTTTTCTCTCGGGTGAAGCCCATTCTGGAAACTTTGTGTGTCCTCCCAAGCCTCTTTCGGTCTCCACTACTTCACCACAGAAGAATTCGTATTCATTCCTCTCGAAACATTCTGGATGCATTCCGTGCACCAGGTGCATACCAAACATTGGTCGATGTTCTTTAAAGAGGGCACGGCCAACAAACATCAACACTTTATGTTCCAGTATCGGAATCAAGCGCAAGATGCGGTCTTTTGTACTTGAAGACTCCATCTTCGTCACTAAAGTAGATTGAAATAGTCCTAGAAACGAAGCCAACGAGAAGCGATACATGTGGTTGACTCCACAAAGTTGTTTGACCAAGAAAAATAATCTCGCACCCTCGCGCGCAAAAGGGGAGTACGAGTCGCGTTTTTCGTCCAGCTCTTCAGATTTCTTACCTGATCGTTCCAGTGCGCTTTCAATCTCTGCACTTGTGGCTTTTGTCTTGGTAAGAGACTCGACCAACATGGTATTTTCCAGTATATCCCCTTCCGATGTTGCCAGAGCCTCCACCAATTGTTTCTCTAAAGCTGCTAATTGCACTTTGCACTCTTCTTCTTGTCGCAACAACTCACTTTTTTCTTGCTCTAGTTCGGGTTGTTCATGTTGAATGGTGACACCTAAAAGCTGACCCTCTAATCCTGATCTAGTGACCGTAAAATTGACGACATTTACGATTGCCATAGCATCAGGAGCTAGTGGAGGGGACGGATTTCGGGTGACTAAATACATTCGAAAGTTCTCATTATAATCAATCACTTTGTCACCTAATGCCACGACAAAGCGTGGACCTTGGTGTATCAGATCTTTACGAACCAATGGGTACAAATACGGCTCGACATTGTCCGCGTCAAGCACGACAAGAGTCCTTCCAAAGCGTACAGCTTGTTCGACGATGTTGACAAATCGAGCATCTTGGGATTGAACAATCGAGAGTGGACGCGTCGAGTCCTTCGCCAATTCCGCTTGTAACCACGTTGTGCATGCATTTGCGGGGTCAATGATAAATGGACAACGCTCTCCACTTGAATACGAGATAATGAGTGCGTTTTCCATGGACAAGTTGTCAGAAGGAAGTCCCATTCCCTTCCACGTGAGAAGTTCGCTCTCCGAACTTAAAAGCTTGCGATAATCAAAGTGTACACTACCAACAGAAAATGTTTGCTCGAGGAGATTACGCTCCCATTCCATTACGACCCGTCGACGAGCGTCTTCCGAGCATTTGCCAAGGAATGTTGTAAAGGCAGCAGCCAGCAACATTCGCACTGGTAAGTCTGTCAAGCGGGTTTCTAGCTCTTTTACTTGTTCCGACCATCGATGTTTCTCGCCACCAAGTTTACCTAGCAGAATTTGTGCCTTATTAAGTGTGCTTTGAGCTTGTTCAAGATTCACGCGCAAGATCTCAGCTTCTTTGGTCTTTTCTCCAAATTGAATCTTCATTTGGTTAACTGTTACATCAATTTTCTTCAACTCGCTTTCACATTGCAAAAGACGTTGTTGTGAAGCTTCAAGTGATTTTTTTGCTTCAGCTAAATCCATTTCTAGTGGCTCGATCTTATTAAGTACCATCGAATACTTGAGATTGGCCTTGACCCACGTAGCCAATGGAGCAGCAGCAACACTCACTCGGTAGATTGTTTCGTGATCGAATGATGAGGCTTTACCTCGCACAAGTTTCGTGACGGCTTTCGAAATTTCGGGTGTTATTCGGTGCGCATCATAGTTTAAAATGTCTTCTTTAACTCCACGATTTCCAAGAAATTTTTTCATGGAATTCCATGAAGTGTCTTGAATACCCAACAACATTAGCACAGCTGACAGCACATCGTGTATCGGCTCCGGGGGCATTTTTAGCGACCGAATCTCATTAAGATTGTCACTCTTAATATTACCTACTGCTTCCATTGCAGTTTGTAAAATAGGTGTGATCTCACTCAATTCTTGCTCAATCTCGCGTTTACGAGCATTTGTAGCCGTCTCAGCCGTTGCAAGTTGTTTCGTTAGGTCCTCCACCTCGCGTCGATTTGTAGCTGCACGATCTAGAGCATTCGTGATTTCTTTCATTGCCTCATCAGCTGAAACTTGTGCAGCACCAAGATTCTTCTTTTTTGACTCGGCGTTTCGACTCAATTCGTCCACAGTCAAACTCGCCTCTTCCAACTTACTCAAGCCACTCTTCAAGTGACGTATCTCCTGTACAATCTGCTTGCATTTTACTTCAAACAGTGTATTCCACGTACCAAGAAAGCAGATCAATTCTCGTGGTGTTGCGCCAAACTCTTTGCAGCTCGCATACAAACTTGTAATGAACGGCGTCGTTTTTATCAGACTATTCGCCAGCTCTGAGCCAGTCAATACCAATTCTGGAAGGCGCACCATACTGCTCGAATTCCATTCTCCCATCCACACGATAGTACAGCGTGTGTAAAGCGCTGGGTTGCTTTCACAACGAAGTACAAAAGGCGGATTTCGAGCATCCATAGCAATCACTAGATGAACAAATTGTCGGATACGAGATACAAAAAAGTCGTAGACGGTTCGGATATGCTCCTGTCCCGTCGCGCCAATGCTTTCAAGCATGAGCTCTTTCAAAGGTGCAATTTGTGGCTCAATCTCCTCGTGCGTGTAAAGGCCGGGTACTTCTCCTGAACTGAGCAGCGAGTTTGTAAGCTCTAATATAGCATCGTGAGTAAAATGATGATCTTCTAAGTAGAGTACTAAGTGCTGTCCTTCCACTCCCGCCTTGACAAGTAGCGTCTTAAGATCCGTTCGAAAGCTGTTATCATTGTAATTCCGGGTGAGACTGGGTGAAAACATCGTGTAGTTAAGCATGTACGAGATCAGTGTCGTCGCAGAACGGCGGCCAACTCCAGATTTTCCAATTAGAAGCAGTGAGCCACCTGGCTCAGACAAAACGCGCTCCACAATCGCCAAGTGCTCGAGAATCTCGTCAAACAGCAGCATATGCAGATCCTTGTCTTCGCGTTCGTAAAGAATCATTCCCTGATTTATCACTTGCGAAAACTCGTCACTTGCAATTTGCTGAAGGGGTGCTGCGGTCAAAGCAGCACTAACAACTTCAGCTCCATTAGATCGACAATTTAGCGAAGTAAAGTAGATATCCTGCAGCTTGATAGTGTGGCGCCATTGCTGCTTCCACACGCTGTTTAGAATGCCGTCGAACTTTGCTTTCGCGTCGTGATCCACGAGACGGTCACGAAAGAGGCGACGAGCTTCGTAAGCCAGTACATCTAGCACGTTTTCATGTTCCAGATCGTACCGTGTGAGCGCAAAGACCCACTTGGTTAAATCTCGTGGCGTAAATAGATAGTGTCGTTGTTCGTCGACAGAAAACTTGGTCTTGACCGTGTCAAAGACCTCAACCATACTCTTTGCAAGTCGATCGCGATTACTGGACTCACGCCACGTCGAGGGTTGAAGTGACGTGCTGATAGAATCAATAATACCTTCTAAAAAGGTAGAATATACTACTACGAGCTCGTCAGTAGAGGGATAATCCATGTATGCAACCTTGACGATTGCTGTAAAGCGAGTGGACAGTGGATGCCGCCCGACCGTCGTGGCTGCGTTCATAGATGCCACAAGTTGAATCTTTTCAATTCCAAGAAATTCCAAATGCTGATCGTAAAAGCCATTAAAAGTGATCAATTGCTGCAAAAATGCAATCAACATACACGTGTCGTACTGGTCTGGTTTTGGTAAATTGATGTCCTTAAGATAAAGGACAAGACGCTCTGCGTCGCGAGGACGATATATGCGACCCGTAGGAGTGGAGAATAGCGAGCAACACTGCGCAATTTTGTGGATCACGTGGTCTGCCGTTGTCTGCGCGTTGCAGTGAAGAACCGAGACAGTCACATTTTTAAGATTCTTAAAAGCTTGCCTGATCAACATATTCTTGCCACTTCCTTCTGGTCCTACGAGAATAAACGGCTCCATCTTATCAACCCACGGTTCAATGAGCTTCAATCCTCGTTGCACAGTGACAGTGGGCACTACTGCATCCATTCCACTTATTGTCAAGTCTTTGCGATCCATCTTGCCATCCATCGCTCCAAACGTGTCACGTTTGTTTTCGTATGAGTAAAAAGTTGAACCTTGGCAGTAGCAATCCAACGGAGCGTTCAAATCAGGTGGACGTTCATTGGCCATCATAAACAGAGATTTTGCAAACAAATTTCGAGATGTGGTTGCCAAATTGGCACCTAAGCCACGAACCATAGCGCAGACAAATTCTGATCGAGTCGTTGCAGTCGCTACGTGACTTAATCCGTTCATTATCGTACCAACTGTTGTAGTAGCGACAATCACCTCGTACTTATGCAGCTCTTCCAATCCTCTCGCGAACAACTCATCAATCCATTGTTTCAAAGCGTCTTGGGTGTTGCGAGTACTTGGATCAATAGCTGGTGAAAGAGTGAGCATCCACTTAGTCACAAGCCGTTCGATCGCCATATCTTCGTCTGATAGGAATATCATTCCCATTCGAGAAATTGTGGCAGGAGATGCGAATCGCAAATCGTGCGTCTCAAACACAAAATTAACATTCGGACCGAAATTGATTCGCTCACCATTTGGTAGCGTGAGAAGATGATTGTCATCTAAGACGGAATTTAATGATTCAATCCATTCTGGGTCCACATCGCCATCACAAATGATCCATGAGCGAACATTTTCAGGCTCTTTGACAACTTGACGCGCAGCAGCTGTGAGCACACCGTCTTCCCATTCCCTCGTATCTAAATCCATATGACCAAGTAATCGTTCACGTGGCATCGACTTTGGATTCATTACATGGGTTTTCACGAGTTGACCACACTGAATCAATGCATGCTGTAACACCTGCCACACAGTGGATTTGCCACTACCTGAAGGTCCCACCACAACACAACCCATCCGTTGATCGAGCGATTCTTTCAGCTGTAGCATTTTGCGAATTTGCATGTCATCAACTTGAAGAAAGAATGGTTTGCCAGTCATAACATCTCGAATCGCCTCCTCGAGAGCACCACCAGCCAAGTCAGCAGATTCAACACCAGGGAATACGTCTCCAATTAAGGCTAGAAAACGCATTGAATCGACAAAAGTGAGCTTTGACAGCGTATTTATACGTACAGCTTTGATCAGGATTTCTGTCTCTTCAGCTGGCTTCATTCTTATTGGTTTCAAGTCCAAAAACTTTGACTCATCCTGCCCATTGACGTTACCAGTATTTGTCGCTCGGGCTTTTTTCTCAGCTTGCAAAAGTTTACCAGCAGTATTTAAAACTGCTTTCAAAGCGCGTAAGCCCCAATCATAATGCTGTTGTTGGGACAATAATTGACCAGATAATGAGTAAAGGGAAACAACTTTGGGTGCAATATCTTTGGCTTCACTGAATCCTTCCGAATACAGAATCACCTCAGCAATCAGATTATTATCTGGTCGACCCATGGCAACAGGTCGAAAGAGAGCCTTAAGATTGTCTGGTAATTTTGAGCGTCCACCGTAACCTTTACCCGCAGGATTTAGAGTCACGAAAATACCAGCATTAAAGTCGACGTCAACGGATCGATTTAGAAGGTTAATCGTTCCTGCTTTCTCTTTAATTGCGTCTTGGATAACTTGAATCTGCTGCGAAATCGCTGACAATTGATCTTCTTTCAGTCGATTAAATTCGTCAAAACAGCCCCAAGCTCCACATTTCACAAGACCGATAAAGATGCGACCCATTGATTGAAAATCAATTCCTTCATCACAATTAAACACCAACACTTGACGTCCAAATTGACCGCCCAAAGCCTTTACAGACTCAGTTTTTCCCGTACCTGCTGGACCGTACGGGTTCCCACCGAAACCCATGTGCATTCCTTGTGTAAGAGTTAAATAACACTTGTCTGTCAGTGGTGTGTGAACCAACTTGGGTGCATTCCCCTGGTATTCGTACGTATATGCAAATTCAGCATCATTCATTTTTATCAGACACGTCGCTGAATCATTGCTTGCCTTTTGCGTATCAAGATAAAAGCGAAGTTGCTTTTGCCAGATCCACTCGATTCCCGAACGACAATTTGCAGCCAAAAGCTGATCACATACATCAATGTGATGAACCAAGTCAAGCACCAATGACTTGATTTTGAGACTCATCAGCAATTCAGTGCTTAAATCCAACGACGTGAGTTCACGCAGAGTGTCTTGTAGAGTCTGTTTAAGATCCTGCACTTGACCATTCCTGATAGCTGCTTCAGCTTGTGAGCAGAAGCGAATTTGCTCTGTGAGACACAAGACCTGTGATGGAAATGCTTGATAGTCGGGTGCTCTAGCATTAACACACCGCGTCGTCAGAACACGAATGGTGCGACGCATTTCTTCCGTAAACACCTCAAGCCATTCCTCCACATTACTTGTTACAGCTACAGGCGTCAGAAGATCGACGCGTTCACCTGACGCACTCAACATGGCCACAATTTGGTCTTGCCGTTCAGAAAATTCGACACGATGGACGCCTTGATACAGTTTTTTAAGATGACTCTGGATAACTGTCGGATTTTGGGCTTGACCGAGAATCTCAAGTAAATCCTCATCTCCAATAAAGTAAAATCGAGGCATCCGCGACCGCTTTTCCTCTAAAAATTCAGCCAAAGCTTTCTGGCAACGTTCTAATTGATCAACCATTGTCGTCAAACGCTCTACTAATTGAGGAAATATCAGCTCGTCGGCCAGATTAAAGAGTTTTGGATCGTTTTCAACAGAGCCCATAATGTCGATGAACTCCTCGTCTACACGACGAAACCGACTTTGTTCGGACGGTAAAGCCCCTTTTGAAAAAATGGGCTCAAGAAAGACCCACTTTCGCTGAATGATATTGAGATGTGTTAGCACTTGGTCCAATGTACTCATTTTGATTTCGTATTGCCTCGCTTCGACCTCGAAAGGCTTGAAGAACTGAGATTCCTTTAATGATGCCAGCAGTGACTGATTGTCTCCTAATGCAAGTGTTAAGTCTTTCCAGTCTTTAATGATTGCAACACGCCGTCCGTCGTGAACATGTGCGAGAAGTGCAAGCTCAGCCGTTTCTGTCCAAGCCCGAAGTTCTTGTAAAGCATCACGAATCGTGACTTCTCCTTGAGCTCGAGCATGCAGCACTTTAACGAATTGAAGTGTGGCAGGAAGCTCGAGTATAGGAAAGGCGTCAATAAAATGCTGCACAATTAAATTATTCTTGTCCACACTGCGCGGGAATCCCAATTTCCGAAAGAGTTGGGTCCAGTGATCATCTTTAAACGGCTCACCTCGACAGAGCTTGAGCGTTGGCATAGCTCGCTTGACGCTGTTATTAAAGTCAATGATCCTGTCGACAACAGGTGTACGTTCAGTCCCGTGAGCCGCCTGTTCCTTGACAGCATCTGCCCACTTTTGAGTGGTATCCGCTAATGCAAAAATATTAACGCAGAACGCAAACCAGTCTTGCACTGCAAGAGCCTGTACTTCTTCTCGAAATCGACGATACGTGTCCCAATTGTGCTGTAGCTTTTGAATGTCGTCATCAAGTGTTGAGAGACCATCAAATACTGGTTTAGGTACTGAAAAGGCAGCACAATTCGAGGTTAACGTCACACTTCTGGTCTTAATCTCATCCATCCGTTGACGCCATTCATTCATGGCAGCGTACACTTTGTCAAGTATTTCGTCGTCCCAAGATGAAATCTCTACCGGACGCTTCGCTCGCCACTGCTCTCGTAGTTTATCAATCGCAATATTGCAATCCACTACGTGCGTTTCAATCTCCCCCTTAAGACTTTCACGCTGCTCTTCAATCATGTCATTAAAAGCCTCAAGGGCAATTTCAAAGTTCTCCCAGCGCGTCGGAAGCTGTGCAAGGCGACTTTCAATTTCACTTGTATCGAGACTTGCTCCACTCATTCCAGCGCTACTGCCACCACTCAATACTGCGAGTAGAAGCGCCTTTTTCTTTTCTGCTTTTTGGTACTGTGTCTGAATCTCACTTCTGTGGGTATCAATGTCTTTCCACTCTGCTTGAGCGAGACTTATTTCATCAATAGAGTGGGGTCGCTTATTCAAGCTTTCCATTGATGCCTCAACAAAGTCCTCTACGATTCGGATGTGGTTAAGTGCACTTTTGCGTAGAGATAGAAGTAATGCTTCGGTAAATCGTTGCAAGTATTCGTCCAAAGAACGTTTAAAAGACACAAAAGACAAGTGGATACAGTCCACTTTAATTGAATCGGGGATCTTCTCACTCTCTTTACGCTTCGTTCGAATTGTTTTAAAATTAATCTCCCAATCCACTGGCTCCTGCAATGTTGCCTCCATCATGGCGTCCAAATCAATCGTCCCTCCTGCTCCAATTTGTGCTAGAAAGCCCCAATGCTCGTAATCTTTTATCAGTCCCTCCAACCGAGAGAACAAAGTCTCACAGGTTTCGTAAACCCGTACAAGATTCCGTGCGTTTGCATCACACATGGCAGAAAAAACATGCGAGTTTCCAAACCCATTAAATTTGATCGGTCTCGCCACAAACTTCTTCATAGCTTTGTAATACGTCGTACGAAGCTCTTCAATGGGAGGTTTTAAAACCAAGATCGAATGCCCCGACGCCAGCGTTGCCGTTGGGAAGTGCAGCTCAGTCTTAATTTCCTTGATCTCTGGAAGATTCTCATTTAACATTTCCAAACCAAATTGATACCCAGATTCCAACACTTTGTACACTTGGTGATCCCAATACAAAAACCATTTGGCAGTGCGTGCCGTGTCTTGCTTGCGCGTTACCACTTGTGCGCTGCGTTTGATCTCGTCCCAGCGTTCTTTCCATTTCTGTGGATATCGAAGTAAGTCCACGTCCATGAGTGCTAACAAATCATCACCTAGCTTTTCATGAGCGCGTTTCAAGCGTCGATTCTCAGCAGCCAGTCGATCGGCCGCTGTCTGGAGTTGACTGACGTATTCATCACATTCGTCTAAATTTGCCCACGTCACGTCTTTGCTCTTGGCTTTCTGGTTCTGACTTTGTGTGATTCCTGGTCTTTGGACTGCATCTTCGAATGCAAGCAATGAATCGAGTAGCATTGGTTTCTGCTCGTCGATAATCTGTGCCTCAATGCTATTGTAAAAATTTGCTACCTTTTGCAATGTCACGCCAAAACGGTAGTACTTTTCGGCTTCTTCAGCCACTTGACGAACACGTGTGGGAACCCACGCCTCGGATGGTGCCATCCGTTGTTGTGATGATAATTCCGTGAGCTGACGCACATCGCGTAGCAACGTAACGAGAAACTCACTGAAATTGACTACTAGATCGCCACTTTGCTTGTCAATTTGCATGAGTCGACCTTGAAGTCGCAATGAGTGACCATTATTCCTATCATCATCATCATCTAATGCACGGATCGTGGATTCTTGCCAGTCGCGAACGCGATCAAGAACCAGTCCACTTGCTTTTGCTGCTAGCCTCTCGCACTGCTGCGCGAAACGAGAGAACGCAGGCAAGTCAAGCAAGACACTACGAGCAAGACGCTGGATATCTGTGACTCGCCAATTCAGCGCGTGTGCCCATACAATTACATTGACATCACTACTCAGCGTTTTACCCACGTGCATATGATCTTGAGCTTTTGCAGTAGTTGAGCCTAGAGATTGCTTTCGAGTCTCAAAGTCGCTGTCCAGTTGGTCGACATGTGCGAGAAGCTGCGCAAGAAGTGCATCCCGTTCACCAGCTAATGCTTGAGCCAAAGTCGAACGTTGCAATAGATGCTGAAAGCGCTGTAATAAACGAGCTGCAGCGCTAGGTGTAGACGTAACAGCACGCAGGCGTTCACGTAAAACTGCGGCAACTTGTGTCTCCATCGGAGCCAATAGACGATCAAATTCACTTAAAGCGCGCTGCCAAGCTGGTTCTGTGTACGAATTGTAGTACAACGGACGGAGCTGTTCAAATGGACGAAAACACGAGTTTGCAAGCTCGTTGTTTTCCTTTTCCCCTTGTTTTGCGGGTAACAAAGCATGAAGCTCTTCATACGTAGTTCTGACGCGTAGAATCTGATCAAAACGAGAACTAAGCAACTGCACACGTTCCGCTTGAGAAGACACAGAGCCTTCCCACTTGTGTTCACTATGTGCAGGCCATAATGTCCCAGTGAGGGATTCAATCGTCTTGCGCCATTTTTCACATAAAGTTACGCCCTGTTGTAACAATTGCTGAACAGAATGAAATGGCGCTTGCCAGACCATCTCATCACCTTGTTTTTCATCTCCACACTGTGCTTTTGCAAGTATAAATGAATTGATAGCATTCGTAACAAGTCCAAGTAAATGATTCATTCGCTGTTGTGAGTATACTTGATCTTTTGTTAAATCGAGACGCCATAGATCGTCAACAACGTTGGAAGCGTCATCTAACAGATCGTTCATATCATCAAAGCTTAAGTCATTCAAAGATGCTGTAAATCGTTGGTGTATCGTCTCAAAGATACCACTAAACTTCTTTGCTCGTCGAGTTTGTTTCGCGTCATTTTGCATTGCTCTCCAATATGCGAATTCGTCCGTCATAGTTGCAATACTCATCAAACCATCATCTGTACCATCACTTTGTGCAGCTTTGAAGTTCTTCTCACTACCTCCTTGTACTAAAATCGTGCCAGCCAAACCAGTATCCAACTCTATTAGCACATCTTTAAGTTTTTGTGATAGTAATTGAGCTTGAGCATTATCACGCAGTAACAATGGTGCATACACTTGGTGTACACTTTGATACAAACTCTGTAATGGCTTTTGCAATGCTGACGTGAGGTATACACTAGTACTCATGTTTTCATTTGTCAATGGTACTGCTTTGTAAAGTTTCAAGAATGCTGCCGTCTCATGATTATTGTGGCTTGCATCAAGTTGAAGTATATTGGCCAAAGAAATCTCATCACTTTCACTTGACAAACTTGCGTATAACACAGTGCACTGGAGATCATCGAGAAATTGTGTTAAAGCTTGTTGCGAGGCTTTGTCCGCGCTTATATTTGTGTTGCGTGGAGACCAGAGACTGCGAAGTAGCCCAGACAAGTAGCTACGCCGGGTGTCGCCGACGTCTGGGTCCATTAGATTTCAGAATAAAGTTAACCTTCTTGTTTCATCGGTTGGTGAAGCGTCGCTAGTTAAGATACGACCTGCGCACTTCAATTAGATGTTCTACGTGATAAATAAGGTAGTAATGTGATATTTTACTGTTTTTGTAGTATTTATGAATTGTTTCAATGTCAAATAGCAGTTCTACAAATATGATGTCGAGCAGAAACAATATTATAGTACACTTTGAATCGACTAAATCAAGACAAAGCGCTGGTCAGATGCACGATATCTGTATGCATGTCAAGACTATCTTCAACAAAAAAAGCTTTCTTGTAATTTTGTGGATGATACAATGAAATCTTTTAAATATAAATCTATACATGACCTAGGTTTCAGTATTAGTCATCATAGTAGTACTGTGGTACTACTATTATCCATCTCGGTGTATTAACTTTGCTTAATAGTCAACCATCGAATGTCTTCTTAGCATCTTGCTCTGAGTCTTTAACCTCATCGTTAATTTTCGACAGCGATCAACCTAAAGAGCGATCCCACATACTTTTTACACCAGTAGCGGCTCCGTTTCAAATATTTCGAATAGTTGAAATAGGTGATCGAGGTAGAGAGTAGCGTCAAGTTCAATCTCACAACTGCTCTATTCTAGTTAGAGGGTAGCGCCATGTTCAATCTCACGTCTACTCTATTTTCTAGCGTATCGTTACCTAATATCCACTAATCATTGTGGATCACTGCAACGTAGCAATGCTTTTTTATGGAAGTGTTAAGGATAACTTTGAAGTTTCTTTTAATGATCAAAATTACCGTTCAATCTGGGATCCAATAATGTAAACGGCATCGGTTTAGTCTCGTCTTTACGAGATGTGAAGAGAATTTTGATGAGACAGAAACGTTTCATGTACTATTTTGACGATTCTCACTATTTGCACAGCACTAACTGTCGAAAATTTCGCTGATGTCATCACCTCAACTCTATCAGGACGAATTCCAGTTTGAGCCCGATTCAGAAAATACTTACTTGCAGATAATGACCCCGCGTGGCCAAAGCAATGCAGAGAATGAAAGTGCACGGAAAGACTCCAATCCAAAGTCGAGCGTTGTTTTGGAACCTACAGATGCGACCAAATTAACGGCTGAGATCCCAACAATTGCGTTCAAGGAATTGTATCGGTATGGTTCCACCAACGATAAATTAATGTTGGGCTTGGGTGTCATCTTTGCGGGTGTTAATGGCGCTCTTTTTCCATGTATGGCACTGGTGTTTGGTGATGCTATTGATGCATTTGCTCAAGCTGATGGTGGGGTCGATATGGACGCAATTGAAAAGGTAGCTCTGGATTACTTTTATATTGCTATTGCTCTTTTTATTACGGATTACGTCGCTTTCGTCGTCTTTGTGAACTCATCTGAGCGACAAATGAAAGCGTTACGCGATGCTGCTTTTCAACACATGCTACATATGGATATTAGCTGGTATGATAGCAGTGACCCATTGACTCTGTCCAGTCGTCTTACAGGTGATACCGTGAAAATGAAGGATGGAATGGGCAATAAATTGGGTGATGCTGTCAAATACACTTGCCAATTTATCACTGGCTACGTCATTGGTTTTGTACGTGGATGGGAAATGAGTCTTGTCATGGCATGTATTATGCCCGTTATGGTCGCGTCTTTGGTTGTTTTGATGACATCTCTTCGAAAACGTGCAGTACATTCACAACAAATGTACGCAGAGGCTGGTGCTGTTGCGGAAGAGACATTGGGCTCTATTCGTACAGTTTCTTCGCTCAATGGAGAGATATTGGCCATCAACAAGTACAACGAACGTGCTGCAAAAGCAGAGGAGACGAATATTCAAATGGCCAAATTTGCATCCTGTGTCTTTGGTCTCTTTATGTGTAGCATCTGGCTCATGTATGCCGCAGGTCTCTGGTATGGTGGACACAAAGTAGCAGAAGACGAAACGACTCCAGGCGATGTCTTTGAAGCGTTCTTTGGAATTCTCATGGGAACAATTTCATTAGGTCAAATTACTCCCAACGTTTCGGCAGTTGCTGAAGCAAAGGGAGCAGCCGCACACATTTACAAGATTCTTGATACCCCCTCTCGTATTGATGCATCGAAACAGGACGAAGGAGATCAACCTTCGACGTGTCTCGGACAAATTCAAGCTGTGGGTATACATTTTACATACCCAAGTCGACCAGATGTGCAGATTTTACACGACTATAACGTCACTATTGAACCAGGTCAAACTGTTGCTTTTGTTGGTACTAGTGGAGGCGGTAAAAGTACCCTCATTGCCTTACTTGAGCGCTTTTACGATCCCAAACAAGGTACAATATTACTCGATGGTCGTGACATCAAGACGTTAAATGTAAAGTGGCTACGGTCCCAGATTGGTCTGGTGTCGCAAGAGCCTGTGCTGTTTGCTGCGACGATCTTTGAAAACATTGCAGCTGGTGGAAATGGAATTTCTCGTGAACAGGTTGAAAATGCTGCCATGTTAGCGAATGCTCACACATTTATCATGTCATTACCCGAGCAATACGATACACTAGTGGGTGAAAAAGGAATCTCGTTGTCAGGTGGTCAAAAGCAGCGGGTAGCAATTGCTCGCGCTATTGTGCGTGAACCCAAGATTTTGATACTGGATGAAGCAACGAGTGCACTTGATGCCGAAAGCGAACGCGTAGTTCAAGCAGCTTTGAATAATTTGATGGAAAAGACTCAAATGACAACACTTGTGATTGCCCATCGGTTAAGTACAATTCGCAAGGCTGACAAAATTGTGGTCGTAAGTGCTGGTCACGTTATGGAAGAAGGAACTCACGACATGTTAGTTGCAATGAACGGTGGAATTTACAATAAACTGTACACGATTCAAGCTGAAACGGCTCAAGAAGAGGCTGACGCAGTTCAAAATGTATTGACTGAAGTTAGGAGCGAACAGATGCAATCGCAAAGCTTACGACAACATAGTCACCGGTCAGTTGACGGTCAATCCCTGGAGCATGACAAAGAGTCGAGCTTGGATGACGAAAGTCAAAAGCCATTTACATTATTTGATGCCATGGCTTTTTCTCGTCCTGAACGGCCAGTATTTGTGGTCGGGATCATTGCTGCTGCGGTGATGGGTTGTGCCTTACCAGGTTCTGCTGTTCTCATTAGTGAATTAATCACAACGATGACGACGAATTATGCGCTATACAAGGAATTAAACAGTCAATCTGCGCTGGATACTATTAAGCATGATGTAATGGTATACGGACTTTGTTATGTGGGTGGATCTCTTCTTATGTTCCTTGCTGCGGCAACTCAGAACTTTTGTTTTAAGTTCATGGCTGAAAAACTTACATCTCGCCTGCGGGATATTCACTTTCGTGCCCTTTGTCGCCAGAATATTGGATTCTTTGATGAAAAGAAGAATGCGACGGGAGCTTTAACGGCAAATTTATCTACGAATGCGACGAAAGTTGCTCTTATCTCGGGAGACTCACAAGGACGCGTAGTCCAGGCGATCTTTACATTTGTGGCAGCGGTGGCAATTTCATTTACGACAGGAAGCTGGTTATTGACACTTGTGATGCTGACGGTGTTTCCCTTTTTAATTTTCAGTCAAGTAGTGCGTATGCGACAGTTGAAATCCTCTAGCCAGCTATCTGATGAACTTTCAGATGTTGGTGCCCACGCTTCCGAGGCACTTAGCAACATTCGGACTGTCGTTACTCTTGGTCTAGAAAAATCGATTGGCAACAAGTTTTCTGCCTTGCTGGAAGAACCGCTGGCAAATGGACGTCGCGAAGCTCAGTTGAATGGATTAGCTATTGGATTTAGCTCCTTCATTATCTTTGCGACGTATTCCCTCGTGTTTTGGTATGGTGGCAAATTAGTTGACGAGCGTGAGATCCAATTTAAAAAGCTTATACGAACCCTTATGGCCATTATGATGTCAGCTCAGGGCATTGGCAATGCAACATCTTTTATGGGTGAGACAGACAATGCATTGAAAGCTGGCAAAGCAATTGTTGACATGCGCGACCGCAAAGTTCCAATTGATTCCTTCCAAGAAAGTGGGCAACGGCTTGATTCAGTCCACGGCAAGATTGAATTTAAGAATATCACGTTTAGATACCCAACTCGACCTGAGATCACCGTCTTAAAGAATTACAATCTCACAATTGAAGCGGGACAAACCGTTGCTTTCTGTGGACCAAGTGGTGGTGGCAAAAGCACGTGTGTGTCACTTCTTGAGAGGTTTTATGATCCGATTGAAGGTCAAGTTTTACTGGATGGAGTGGACACGAAAATGTTGAATCTGAAATGGTTACGTAGTCAGATTGGATTGGTTGGCCAGGAACCTACTCTTTTTATTGGTACCATTGCCGAAAACATTGCGTACGGTCTTCCTGAGAAACCAAGTCAGGAAGACATCGAAGAGGTGGCCAAGATGGCTAATGCTCACGGATTTATCACCAACTTTCCAAATGGATACGATACACAGGTGGGCTTGAAGGGTGAACAATTATCCGGCGGACAAAAGCAGCGCATTGCGATAGCACGAGCCATTTTGAAAAATCCTCACATTTTACTACTAGACGAAGCGACGAGTGCGTTGGATTCTGAAAGTGAGAAAGTTGTTCAGGAGGCTCTTGATAAAGTGGTGGCGCTGCAAAGGCGTACTACAATTATAATTGCACATCGTTTGTCGACCATTCGTAAGGCAGACCAGATTTGTGTGGTTAGCGGTGGCAAGATTGCTGAAAAAGGCACGCACCAGGAGCTTTTAAGGCTGAAGGGCATCTACGCAAAGCTTGTGGAGCACGCCGTTAATTAAAAAATTGTAGGTCTAGAGATCGTTCTTAAGACAAAGTCTAGGTAATGTTTGAGAGATGAGTACCCAATCGAAGCGATGAGCTATTGTGTCTATGTATCTTGTATACAGAAGAAAGTAATTGTTCGCAGTGTGACTAGCTACTGCTGCAAAGTTTAATATGGCAGTAAATTTGAAGCTGAACTTTTGTAAAAGTATTCATTGCCTTTCGGTTATTGATATAGATGAGCAACCCTGCATCAACCTGAGTTAAAAGATATTGATGTGAATTCATCTTGAAAAGAAGTAGAGCAACATTCAAGTAGGGTTTATTTTCAGTCAGATGCCTCGAATGATTCAATGCTCAGATTCGCGACCTTTGTACCGATCTCGGGTGTAGGAATTTTGACCATTTCTTTACGCTTACGATGATGTACATGATCACCATGTTAGTAGCTTCCAGCAAAATTGGAATTCCTCTTACAGTTCTGAACAGTCAAAAGACCAATTCGCTTTCGTAATTTAAAACTGGATCGATTGTTGTATCGCTTGCTGCTTTTTCTTGTATTTATAATGTACATGTGTCTAAGATGTCAACTTCGTTTTTTCGATTCCACTGGATCCAATAAAAAAAAATTTGTGTCCTCCGATATGACTTTAACGATTAGAAACAAGGAAATTCGTTTGAGCGTAGAGGAGGGATGAGATAATTTGAAGAATCCATTAATCTCCTAAGGACCCAAAAGCTCATTACTGCATACGTTCAATTGAAGAAGTTTGATCCGTACAATTGCTATACAGTATACGATTCAGCGCTAACAAAACATTGACAAGTCGGTGGGGCCACATATTTTGTGATTGACTGACACACGTGCTCCATGTTACCCAACACGAGAATCGAACTCTTTTTTAAGCGTATAATGCACGCCATTTGAACACTTTGGGATATAAATTTTTCTTAGGACCCCTTCAGGTCAGAAATTGCCATTAATCTCGGTGATCCCAGAAATTTCGTGAATACAGAGACAGCTACCTATCCTACCAGCATGCGGTACTGAGATGAATCGGACAGCTGCAAAGCTTTAGCGAACTTACCTATTCACAATTTAACTAGGCCGGCTGGCTATATAGGCCGTGATGCTGGGCACCTTAATGCGCCATTACAGAGTCATCCCTTGTATGGACACCCACCGATTAGGGAGCGCCATCATTTAGCCTAAGAAGTTATTGCAATATAGTCGCAGTGATAATTGGTAATAAGTGGTAAAAGCGAAGTGTTCCAGATTTTGTCAGTTTGCTGAAAAGTAAAAAGTTGTCGGAGAACTTCAAATTAAAACGCCTGCGAACGACCGCATGGACCCAAAAAACTTCTTGACTTAAATAGAGCATTGCTAAAGCTTGTTGCAGCACTTCGGAATTCGCACTGCGTATTCCAACCACATCGCCCAAAAATATCTTTCGCCATCCGTTGTAAATAGATGGTACCTTACTTAGGGGTTTCTGGCTTTCTGCGTTCAACGCGATCTACGGAAATAGTCTCGAATAACCGTAGTCTGCTAATGCTAACGGCATGGACTCAACCTGTGATTTGATCGCCGGTGTTGTTTTTTCTTTTTCTTTTCAATTTGTAGAGTCAGAGCATCAAAAGAAGTAGTGGTCCATGTTGATAAGATTAGCCACTATCAAGACTAAGGGTATTGGAGGTAAAGATACCGGATACTCTAATTAATCAGGTTTACTCCATGAAAGGATATGTATGTAAAAGAGTTTTGATCGGATTACTAAGGACTACATCATCGTTGTCAGCTGGGTGCGACATCAATATGGATATGATTTTTGGTTTAACGTATCAAAAGTCTTTGATAGACATTTGATACAGCCTCAAACAGACTACCTTCGTTCCTTAAAGCATTGCAAACAGAAAGTCTAAAAAGTCAGCACTTAATGTATGAATTTGTCTAGCAATGGACCAGATATATATGGTTGTCACAAATAGTAATAGGCCACTGAAAGTGATTATATGTTGAATATCAATAATTCCTTCAAAGGAAATGCTGCTATGAAATATATAATATAACCTGTTGTACTTCTAGCTTATTTCTAAACATTTAGAAGTAGCCATCAACACATATACAAAGAGAAAGATAAGCATATAACACTAATCTGAAACCTTGAAAAAGTCAACATTTGAAAATGCGTTGAGCTTTGTGATATAGTCACTAAGTGAAGGTATCCTAAAAAGATTTGAGCGTCTTGCTCTTTTTCGATCACGTATTTTACAGAAATAAGTGCTTGAAAAGTACCAAGTTAGAAAGATCAGTAATCACATTCGCGTTGCGAAAGCAATCTACCGCAATCGTCACGCGCGACGTGTGAGACAGGCCTGGCAGACAATTAAAGGAAGACAAGAATCAATGAAGTCTATAGAAAACTGATCTAAGCCGCCTTTTTCAAAAAAGCAGCTTTTTCTTCCTCAAAATCGTAATCTTATGACAATACAGAAATATTTGGGTTATAAAAAGATGCAGACTATATAGCCCATTTTGGGTACCCCGAACCCCAGTGTTGCGAAGAAATTTGTGCTGGCTACCTTGAAACATATAATCTTTTCTTAGCTCAGACTGTCGCGAATAAAACTTAATATAAGCATTTAAGCTACTTGAGCCACAGAAACGGGTCTAACAAAGGGGGGAACGTGCCGCCGTTCACCAGGGAAGAAGAAACCTACAAGAATTGCGTCTATTGCTTCTTCGTTATTACTCTAGCGAGAGCATAAGGACGTTAAAAAATTACTTACTGACAGCATGTCACTCTTTTCCGCCTTGACCGATGGTAGCGTGTGGGCGCAGGGTTCATCGCTCTTTAATATTTCAAGTCCACTAAATGATTTGTTGGAGAAGGAAGACTTTACTTTAGAACAAGTGCTTCAAGAAGATGAATTGGTTCAGGAAGTCAAGACACGTAATACAAAGCTATTGGATTTGTACGTATAACTTTTGACTTATAGAAATAGTAAGAAGCTTGACTAACATAATATCTTGCAATGTGATGTATCTTTCTAGTCTATCACAGGATGAAATTGTACAAAAGCTGATTGAATATGTTGTACGCACACCTGAGAATATGTCTGATGATTTACGTACTTTAAAGTATCCATACATGTCCTGTGAAGTCATTTGTTGTGATATTAGTACCATCACGGAGACTTTAGTTACAGCATCAGATGGAAAGATCATTGAGACGTTATTTGAATTTTTGTATCAAACGGAACCACTTGATCCACGTTTAGCAGGGTATTTTGAAAAGATTGTTACCATGTTAATGGTACGCAAGCCTCATGAAATGACGACATTGATGAATAAACACTCGGAGCAATTATTGATGGGATTTGCTCGTCATACGGCTAGTTTCTCAATTGCAGAGTTGCTTAAGCGTCTATTACAACCATATCAAGCTGATTATATGGACGATTGTATGGATTTTCCAGGCATGGCAATGACATTTCCACCAAGTAATTCTTGGTATGGAACGGATGAAGATGATGGTATGAGTGGAAGTGTTACTCCAACTGGATCAAAAGAAAAGATCTTGACATGGCAAGTAGAA
Organism: Plasmopara halstedii; assembly: GCF_900000015.1. Lineage (NCBI taxonomy): Eukaryota > Oomycota > Peronosporomycetes > Peronosporales > Peronosporaceae > Plasmopara > Plasmopara halstedii. The sequence goes on along the minus strand of NW_020187445.1, from coordinate 704,717 downwards.
CCAACAATTGTCGATTTATTGTTAACGACTCTTGCAGATGAAACAAGTGATAGCGATGCTCATAAACACGCGGCTGAAGTGCTTGTGGATATTATTCATTGTGGTTCACGTGCTCACCAATCGGATCCAGTCTCTCCTGCGAGTTCAAATGCTCCTGCCTCACTTGCATTATTAGAACATTTGGAAACAAAGGAAGTAGCTGAGAAACTGATTACACTTGCTGTACCAAATGACGAAAAAGCATCGTGTATCTCGTCTATGACTGCAGCAATTTCTGTATTAAGTGCTTTGTTATTGCGTGCAACAAATGCTCAATATTGTGCTACGGATGAAATGCCTCCAGTTGTTGCGTGTGTAGTATCACGAGTGCCTCAGATTTGTACCATTTTAAAAACAAATGCGGCTGATGCAGGAACGGTTCGTAATCAACGTCATCAAGAAGTTCCACGATTGGGATTACGTCGTTTAAAAATGGTTGGACTTATTGTTTCGTTGATGCAATCCAAGTATCAAACAGTAGACGTCGCATTACTCGAAAATGATGTGATTTCGATTTGTTTGGACTTGTTTTTTCAATTTGAGTCGGTAAATATGTTACATGCAGATGTTGAAAGTATGGTGATTGGAATCTTGGAGAGTGGGAGTCATGATTTGCTCATAGGTTTAGTAAAAGATGCACGTTTACTCCCTCGTATTATTGAAGCGCATGAAAAGAATGATGAAGCGACGGCAGTTGCAAAAGGCTTTTCATTTGGTTACGTTGGTCATCTTCATCGTATTTGTAACATGTTGATGACAATGTTGGAAGATGTTCGAGGTAGTACGAACGAAGAGGGATCGTTGAATGATATGCGGCATGCAGATACAGTACTTGAATTGTTTGAAGAAGACGACGTTACGTGGAAAAAATGGGATGACTTGTCGAGTAAAGTTCTTGCTCCTTTATACGAGCGAGAACGACTTCCACTTGGTGGTGTGACAATTCCACAAACTAGTGAAGATCCATATTTGGTCATGGGATTTAATCAAAACGATGAGCTGTTAAATGCTCAATTTGCTGAAATGTTGGGTGCTTCAGGTTTTGATGCTGACGTAAACGGGTTTAATGGAGACTTTGACGGAAAAGACACGGATACACCAATGTTACCGGAGATTATGAATGACAGCAGCAGTAGCGACGAAGATGAAGATGAAGTATCAAGACAGGAGAGCACTGATACAGGTACTGATGATGGTGCGGCATCGGATCGTTGGGCAAGTTTTGAATCAGGTGGAAGTTGGGCCAAGTTTGAAACGACGTTTGAAGAAATTCCATTTGAACCGATTCCAGGTATGGAAAAGGATGATTTTGACGATGAAGAAATAGTGCCTGCGATTGTTACGACAGCCGATTTAGCCGTTAGTCGTGCAGCAAAAGCTGCTCAAGTTGGTAAAGCGACGGAACCTTTGGAAGTAACAACTGAGACGACGGAAGCTAAGACGAATGCAGAGATGAAAGTGGAGGACGAAACGAAATGTGAGGTCTTGGACTCAACGACCAATAGTGATGAGACACTAGGGATTGAGACGACGGTAGATGAAAGTGGTAACGAATCTGCTGCTTTGGAGACGCAGGTTGAAGCACAATAGAGTCGCTTGTAGAGGCCACGATGAGCGTGAGACCTCATACCATGTTAGTTTTCCTATAGTTTTGTTTAATCCTTTTCCATTCAAGCACATTGAAAACTTTTTCGAAAAGCAAAAAAAAAAATGACTTTAAATTGTTTCAAGAATTTCTTAACGTCTTCGATATCTCGAACGTGAGCGTGATACTGAGCGACGTCGACGTCTTGGACTTGGACTTGAACTTGGACTCGATCTACTGTTTTGTCGCTTGTAGCGATGGCATCGACGAGAATCACGTTCAGAAGAATTTGAACGATATCGATTTCTTGATTTTGAATGGCTACGACTGTAATATCTTTGTCGACTTCTTGAACGTGCTTTACTTTCTGTCTCTGAAGTAACATTCATAGGTGATGTGGAGTCGAGTGTTACATTTGTTACCTCTGAGACTTGATCAATACTTGAGGTAGTGATAGGAGAAAGTTTTGTGGCGTCGGATGGAATGATCGAACTTGAGATAGCTGAAGTAGTAGAAGGTGCTGAAGTAGTAGAAGGTGCACAAAAAGTTGCATTTGCATCAATATCAAGTGTCGACTTGACAAACCCTGAGCGAAATGCATTTGCCAATTTTGTGGCAGGTGCACATGCAACAGGATGCACTACTTTTTTTCGTGCGTTGAAATGACCAAATCCCACACCTTGACGTTGCTCAGCTTTAGTCTTTCGTTGACTATCATGATATCGCTGCAATTCTGCTACATCCGAAGCATCTAATAATCGCTCTTCTTTACTTTCTTCACATTCTTTTTGACTATTTTCTTTTTGCCACTTTGTTGCATGTTTGCCACGTCGAAATCGTCCATCTTTTTGTGCAAGTGCAACTAATTCCTCGGACACTTTTTGTCCTGACACATCCATATTGTATACTAATTGCGCTGCAAACTGCGACTCGAGGCGTGTTACAAGCGTATACGCCGTTCCAGGCTCGACCCCATCGTGACTCATACGTCCAGTTCTACCAATACGATGGATATGAGTATCAATAGTCTTTGCCACATCAAAATTCACGACAGTTTTCACATTTTTCACATCTAAACCACGCGCTGCCACATCAGTGGCAATTAACACTTGACATTTGCCTTGTTTAAATTGACGCAAAACATCTGTACGTTCATGTTGCGTTTTATCACCATGCAAAGATAAGACAGAAATTGTAGGACACGCTAATCCCAAGTTTGTAGCCAATGTCTCACATCCAGTTTTACTATTAGCAAAGATAAGCAAACGACCATCGGTCACTAACATTTCAACTTTTGACATAAGCCAAGGCCATTTCGCACCATGATTTGGTAAAACAATTGCAACTTGTCGAATTTCTTCATTTGCTTGTCCCATGTGTCCTATAGTCAATTTCACTGGATCATTTAGTACATCAAGAGCAAGTGCTTGTATCCTAGAACGAAAAGTTGCAGAAAACATGAGTGTTTGTCGATCAGGACGAATTTGACCCATAATTGAACGCACTTGTGGCTCAAATCCCATTTCAAACATTCGATCTGCTTCATCCAGTACCACAAACGTCACACGATTCATGACCACAATTTTCTTTCGAATCATTTCAATCAAACGTCCAGGTGTTGCAATAATCACTTCAACTCCTTTTTTTAATGCTTGGACTTGTTCGTACTTGCTAGCACCACCATAAATTGCAGCACATGATGCATTAAACATACTCACAAACTTTTTCACTAGAATGTATGTTTGACGGGCCAATTCTCGTGTCGGGGCCAAAATAATTGCAATTGGTCCTTCCCCTCGTTTTAATGTTCTTTGGTCCATAATATGATGTACAAGTGGCAAAGTAAAAGCTAAAGTTTTACCAGATCCAGTTTTGGCAATGCCAATGACATCATGTCCTGATAAAGCAACTGGTATTGCTTGTGCTTGAATTGCTGTTGGAGTTTCAAGATTCAGTTTTCGAAGCATTTGCACAATTTTACGATCAAATCCAAGATGTAAAAATGATTGTACTGGAGTTGCCACTTGAGCTCCATGGACGCAAACATTTAATTTGGAGCGTAACGTTGCCACTTCAGTGTCACTTAATTTGCAGATGTCACGATGTGGCGTGTAAAAGTTTTTACGAAAACTTTCATACTCGATTGTGGCATGATCGAGTGGAGTGAGAATTTCCATTTCTTTACGTTTCATTTCTTCCAAAGCGTCTGTATCCAAATCCTTTGCCATTTCATACACTTCATCGTCGGAATTATCAAATTCTTGGGGATATTTATTAGTCTAAAGCAACACTTTTATCATCATGCAACTTATCAATTTAAAGTGTACGAATATGCTTCTTACCCGTGCAACTTTCTCAAAATAGTTGCTTTCGTCATCATCAAGATTCAATACTTGTGGCTATGGATTCATACACATATCGACAATATTGATGCATCATGGCATTAGTATGACGCAATAAATTTCTACCAATATGTCGCACCTTGTCCGCCACTTGTTTCGGAGGTGCTTGGCGTTGTTGCTTCACTTGTGCATCAATATCCTCCATAAAAGCATCAAGTGGATCCACTTCGTCCCCTGTTGCAGCAACTTTCTTTTCTTCATCTGTACCATCATCCACGTCAAAATAATCGGCCGTTTGGGCTTTGCGTCTCGCACCACGAAGATATTCACGTTGCAACTGCTCCATTGTAGATTAAACAATAAAATTACCCATTTCTTTAACGTAAAATTTTAAATTGTATTGTTATTATTTGACTAAAAATGGCGGAGCAAATGAATACGAAGAAGACACCATCGGACTTTCTTCAAGGCGTGCTAGGTCGTCCTGTCGACGTAAAGCTTAATAATGGCGTCGAATATAAAGGTGTTTTGGCTTGTTTAGATGGCTTTATGAATATTGCAATGGAACAAACGCAAGAGTATCAAAATGGACAGCTTAAAGCTCAATATGGTGACTGTTTTATCCGTGGGAACAATGGTAAGGATTCATCGGACATTTTTTGGAGGTTTTTGTACTTACAAATTACTATTTTTTGTAGTGCTATATATTTCAGCGTCCAAATAACCTTCTTTAGTACTACTATCTCTACTTAGACCAAAATGATGAAGCATTTCTGCTTAATAATGGCAATTCTTTTGGTTCCAAATGCTCTTGAAGTTTCTTAATACATCCATGATGACACATTCTTACGTGTTCAAATGTCGAAAATCCATCAGCATCTAGTTCAATTCTTTCCTTTCGTACTTCTCCATCAGGTGAAACACATCGACAAGTATCCGAAATGACATTTTCACTCAAACTTTTGTGCATTCTTGGTTCCATCAACGAAAAAAAGGTTCCACCTCGTCCTGCTTGTGACCCATTGCACTGTTTCGAACATGGATATCCTTCCATATTGAGATCACCAAAGATAACATAAGCATTTGTAAGATTTCTATAGCCACTACGAGGTGTTGTCAAGCCCCATTTTGCTACAAACAAACCCATTAGAATCTTTAAATCGTATCGTTCATGACTCACTTACCATGATTCCCATCAAGAAGTTGTCCACCAATTAATTGCCACGTCAAAAAGGTATCATTATCATTCATTCGCCACCTATCACCACATTCAATCACATATTAACGACTTTGATACTTTCATTCTTCTTGATCACGTACGTAGCATGCATCAGATTCTCAATATTATATGGAGCAGATCCATCTGCGTTTAATTTCACACCAGTGGATGGATTATTCAAACAAAACTCATAAGGTGAATGTGTGTACTTATCACCAGCACAAATAATCGGAATGCCATAGCTTCCATCCCACCATGAAGCCACACTAATATCTGAATCAAGCATTTCAGCAACTAATGCCCACGGTGGTACAGTAGCTCGTGGACTTTTCACGAGAACACGAACTTCTTGCTGATCATTAAATGAACTCAAATCTACAAGCTTTTGATCTTTTTCAAGTGGAATATACACATTCCGACTCGTTTGTGACAACTTTAATCGAAATTCAGCTTTCATGGGATCCATAGGCTTCGGAAGTGGTAAATTTGGATTCAAAAGTGCTTGATAAAAGGCTGCAGCAGTTGTATTTTCCTCTTCTTTTCCATCTTGATCTAAAGAATCACTTCTTAACAATGTACGAAAATTCTCGTCATTGTAAAAGTTACTTGAACACAATCTTGCAAGCTGTAGCTCTTGTGCAAGTTTATGAAGTTCGAGATCATCTAATGACATGGCAACGACATGTTGTGCGAATTGCACATTATTATCAACTTGACATCCTAAATTCACAAAAGAATCATTTCGTGTTGGATCAGGATAATTTGGTGTCGACGTTTGAAGAAAGAAACCACCAGTTGAATCATTTTGAAAAGCTACAGCTCCTTTTGCATGAGCACTAAAGACATCACCACCATTACAAACATGTTTCATCTCTTGAGTTGTTGTGCTATTTCGCGTATGAAAAGCAGCAGCAATGCCATTGAATTGATCGTTGAAATATGCCCAATATGCACTTTTCTCGCGCTGTTTTAACGTGTGACTTAGTGGATCATTGCCACCTTGGCCTAAACATTCGTAGCCAATATCTCGAAAGTAACGAAATTCCGGCATTCTCGAGTCTGCATATAGATAGCAAAGTCCTTTTCCTCGAGTTTGTCGACTTTTGGATTCCGAGGTCGCTACATTGCGACAATCTGGCACAGGACAGTCACATGGATTTGGAATTACGACACCAGACGATGATTGGATATGCGATGGAAGCTTAAGCACAGCCCACCATTCGACTGTATTTCCCATGCCATCTAATGCTCGAATTGATGAGCTTTGCACTACATTTATCATCGCTGATACCACAGTCATAACGACTAGAAGTAGCATTTTCGACGTTTTAGGAGATCTTTGAAAAAGCGAGCTGGTGTATCAGTACTTCAATTAGTCGAAATTGGGACGATGGTGCCAAGTTTTGATGTTAATCAGACAACGTGGGCTGTCTTGGAGCCTAAATTTGAAGAGGCGATTGCAAAAGGATGCCTATAGTATGCCCAAGAAATCCAACCCTTTATTTCACTTGTTTGTACTTTAAGATGTTGCAACGGGGCTACCGAGCGCTTTGCAAAGAGGAAGCTTGACTTTATTAGTCCGCGTTGATATGATCACACGGATCGGTTCGTACGCTCAGCGCAGGAGCAGGACCGACGGCCTCTAAGTATTGTTATCTAATTTGCTCTGCAAACAATTTCTTTAGTGTTGGACCTCGTGCCATCATCTACATAGATACCGTGACGTCGTTATTGATGGCTATTTACAACAACTCAAAACTGCATTATGCATCGTATATGATACAATTGTGCGGTGTAAATATGCGAAAGTATAGTACTTATCCTGTTGCACCTTATCCCACTGCGATGTGTTTTACTTTTTTTGAAACGCTGCTTAAAACTAAACACTTAGCGTGCCTTTAATTTCGATTTCCATCTGTTGCACGTTATCGCGTCTGCTCTTCAGAACATACTCGCACCGGGATTCCCCGCTCGAGCTCTTTATCAAACAGCTTAAAAAGCCTACGGAAAAGGGTGGTCCTTGTGACTTACGCTCTTAAACCCTTTCTGGCGAGGATGGTTTTTTGATAAGAACAACCACAGTGACTTGCCGGGGTGACCTATATATACAGCATATATATAGATATACGGCGTGATGTTCACCACTCTTGCCCCCCTTGCGCGAGTAAGGTACTCCGTGCCCTTTCAAACATCAAGAAATTTTGACGCCCGCCGTGGACCTCACGACGACTTCATCACATCTCGATTAAGCTGGACCTGGCCCAGGGAATCCATTTTGTTACTATGATGGCGCAAGAACTATGTCGACTCGTGCTCAAAAACCTAACGTCATGATTCCGCTTTTTAGAATGTATGATGTTGCTGATTGTGCTGAGGCGGGGCCCTTTCACACCAATGCGTGCGAAACTTCCGCTACATTCAAGGCAAAATCAGCTCCAGAACGTCGCAATGCGTGCTTATTCTATACCCACAGAGTATTCCTCCACCAGTGCTGAAAGGCTGTAGAAGATAGTCTTAGAGAAGCGGACGCTCGACTTCTGCGTGATTAAGGCTTGACGTTGCGGCAGATAGCAGGGTAAAACCTGTCACCTCCAACTTTTTTAGTATTTACAGTCCCGCTCCTCTTCGTTAGTTAGCTGTAACAGCTACCAACCTAGGGTCGTTTTGACCACTAGATCTACTTGATCGTAGAAAGCAAGCTAGATCAAACAGTCCTGCATCCCCCCCAAGTAAGATCTAGCCGAGGGCGATTTAGGTAGTAACCGGCAACGGCACCAAGGCAAACTTTTTACCGAAGTGAGAGTTCAAACTTGCAATAGTTATCCAATTGGAAAGAGTCCTTCTTCTTCACCAGATACTATTGACAATTCAGTGTACTGGGCGACACACCAATTGCACAACAGTTGGCCACCGCATTCCTAGCGAGAACTTCTCGCCGAGGTTGAACCTTCCGTGGCTGGTTTTCGTGAGCTCTGTATGTTATGATGGCATGTCGACTCTCTTCGAGATTGTTGGTGCTCGGTTCATACTGAGAAATGTCAGATTCGCAATCTGAACTTCGCTATCTGTAACGGGGTTACACGTACACTTGTATGAATTGGCGGGTCGCACAAGATGGTGTGACCGTACATAGGTGTCGATTTCACAAGTTGGTGTAATCACACAGTGGCGTGGCTACCCCGTAACAAGAAGCCATCATGTGGCAGCATTGCCAGTAGTAATGCATATTACTCTATTAATTGAGGTTTTACTACATTTATTAGGTATTACTATATTTATCAGAAAAAAACTAGGGCTGTAGATTTTGACGGCTCTGCCGCAACTAAACAATTAAGTACAGTTTTGATTTTGAGCGGAAGAGCTCACTTACTTTGGTTACTATTTCAGTGCTCTTGGAGGCCGCGGAATGCGATCTGCTGCACTCGTACTGGTTCTTAAAAAGAACGTAAGATGTCAGTGACCTGAGCTTAGAGCTACGGTAGCCCTGCTGCACCATCGCGCTGCGTGTCTTCAGTCCCCCAGTGGTTCAAAATCGCGTCGCTGTACTAGCCAGGTGAGCACATCGTGTAGACACTTTTCTTTGCACAACAGATCACTTCACAGCCGACAGCTTCGTGAAGTGGTACCGAAATTTGGCTCTAATTAGCCTTTGTAGAACGCAGGATGTTTTTGCTTTATCTTTGGTATATTGTGAATCTAATCAATTCTTTTTTGCTGCGACCGTGAAATACACGATGTAGCGCTATCACAACTTTCTCCTTTTAATCCTTTACCAAAAAAGGAAATAGGTTAGGCTCTTTAGAATACTTGAGGATAGTTGCTTTAACCTCGTACTCGTCCTAAACGATTCGCGCGACCATGACTTGGTAAAGAATGTATTTCTTCGCCGGTACGTGATCATAGCTTGGCAACCTCGTCATCTAGCATAATACATACCAAAGGTGAAGAGTTTAAGTTCTACAAAAAGCTTAATTTTTTTAGATATCACTTCGTTTTTCCTATTTTATTCTATCTACGGGTGTATATATTTGTCGACCACATATCTGTGAGGTTTCAACGGTAGGGGCGGCAATCTGTGTTGCTGACTCCGCCAAACCATCATACCCTGACAAATATGAGCCATTAAAATAAGTATTCTACTCGCTCCCAGACTCACTTATGTCCATAGGAATTGACTTGACAAACGCAAAATCAGGTTGCCTTGATTTGTATCAACTGGTTCGGATTGCGACATGCAGCTACCTTTTTTTCACAAAGAATAAAATTGCAAAGGCCCCAGATTACAGCTGACAATATCTGCCCCGACAAGGGTTGATATTAAACCTCGAAAGATTGTCCACCTCTAGTCTTAGCAGAGGTAGCCAAGGTGTCTGTGGCACAAAGCCGCCTTTGCCTTCTAAGCTTTGTTATAGCCTCCTAACGATTTGTTGCCTATTGTTTCGGACAATATTATGTCCTGCACTAAAGTTGTGAATTCTTCGAGTCAGCGCTTTGGCACTGGCACTTCTGACTTTTGCCAAAGGTGGATTCAAAACTCATTGAGCTTCATCAGGATAAAAAGGTGTGGCGCCTATCGTAAGTGACTTTCTGTTTTTCCGTGAAGTGCGCTGTATCGGGGAGCTGAAATCTAGAAAAGGTCGTTTATGAGTGTGTTACAACATCTCACGGTAGCAAAGCTAGTAACGCTAACTTAATGCTGTAATTGCCCTCCATTTTTGGATGTGTCCCTTTGTCTACATCGCGAGAAACGCCGACTTAGTATACCTACTTGACTTATCAAACTTACAAGCATATTTACCTTTCTGTTTTTAATAGCAGGATGCGGCATATAATGACACGCCGTGCTTGAACCAATTAGCGTTTTCATGCCTTCACAAAACCGAGTACGTCGATGTTACGAACAACAAATCTGGCTCTAAGCCCCACCTCGTTTTGATGGGCAACGCTGATCGGCAGGAAAATAATGAATTTCTTCAATCTAGCCGAGCTAAGGTCATCAATCTTTTGCGCATTCAGAAAATATCAAACTCCCGCGCCTAAATCGGCTCTTGTGGACCAGAAGATGAGTTTCGCATTCCTGTCATCGCAGAGAGTTAGATCTATGCAGATGGTCAAATTGCAAGCCAGATATATGCTAAAAATTCTTATTGAACTATTTACCTTTTAACGATTCAGGTGAAAGACCCCCCGGCATCTTATTTATGATCGTTATTGAGTGTTAAATATGCTTCACTCAAGTTTTCTTCCCTGGGCGAACTGACAAAAAAATTCGGCAGCACGAAATTAGTTTGACTATGAGATGCAAAGAAATGAGATATTCTTTGCTTAACTGCTACCCTTGCCAGGAACACAGTACTGCTCATCATTGCTACCGACGTTCAGACTTGAAGATTGCTAGCGCGACTTACTGCTGCTTTGTATAAACGAGGACGAAATCATGGCCTCCTCACTTCTGTATTCAGAGAAAACAAATTCTCCGTCTTCGCTCCAAAGCTGTAAGGCGCACAGAAACGGTCTCGCTGCATCGAAATGCAGAAGGTTGTTGTTTTTGTCTAATTAAAATTTTTCTGGAGTTATATCTCCACCAAATTTTGTAGGCCCAGGTGAGCAGCAATATCTTCTGCTACTCGGATCGCCAATTGCACTAATATCAAAAACGACTGAATCAGGGAATGCTAAGCTTTCGTGATATTCCAGGGTGAGATAGGAAAATAATTCGCGTTTCACTTTCAGTCGTACTCGTACTTAGTCGTTGGATTGAAGACAGAAGCTATCAAGTGCAACGGGTTGCCGTGCGCCTTTCACTGAGGGAACCTTAAATCATAGAGTCCGCATTAACAGGCTCAAAATGGTGGTTTATATGCCCGTACCTAAACGTAGAATCCACATTTATCATTTGAAATTTTATTTTGCTTGTTAATGAGCCCTATCTAACGCATTAACCTGTAAAGCTAGCAGACCAAAACATTGAACCGCCACTTCATTCCCGTAACGAATAATTTCATCACGGTTTTTCAGCATTATACTCGTGGACTTTGTTTTGATTCTGGAAGCCAACGGTGTAATGTTCATGTGCTCGTAACTGGATACGTAACCCGTTCCACCCTCCGGACCTAATATAATGGTAGCCCCAGTGAAACCACAAAAAAAATTTCTAAACCACGACAGCGCACAGCTTGATCTCACTGGAACCACAAACATTTTGTAACAGGAATCGCCCGTACGTCTTTTGTCTGATGAAGGCTTCGGTCAACTGACAGTCTAGCCCGCATCCAGCGGGCTGCTGATTTACATAGAGACGGAGAAAGGTTAAGTGACATTTATTATTGAAGCCTTTAGGCTTTTAATCTTCCTAACCTGATAAGTACCTCCAGTTCTGATACAAGATGTCACGCGTCGGTCATCAATATTGCCATAAAGATACTGTCGGAGTGGAATATCCAGCTCCCGCGTTGTCTGAAGTAAGGGTAATCATCCACTTTCCCTTTCCTGGTTTAATTTTGTAACCACGCCAATTACATATGGGGGAGTGTAATTGGGCTTGGAAGAGGTCAGCGGCGAGCCTGTTATCTCAGGCGCAGAAGTTGACTTCATGTGCCAGATTGTTCTTGCAGGATCAGCCAAAGTCATCTTTGCATCGAGGAACTCACGATAGATATCCGCGATTACTCTGGTAATCGAGTCCAAAAGCTTGGGTTGCAATGCTGCCAAAAAGAGATGTCTTTCCTGCGGTTCTGTAAAGATCTTTCATCTCGGACTTTCAGTGCCTCAGGAAGCGGTGCGAAAGTTCTTCTGGATTTGTCGCGTCCCTTCCATTCGGCGTTACGACCTCTATCGAGTCATATTTTGATAATTTGACCAGCAGAGAAACAATTTTGGTATTTTTTCGGCATTGCCAGTATGAAAAGCAAGTGCAGTGTCTTAATCGGACCGGCACGACCATGCGCTCGTAACTGTCGTCACTATTTGCTATTCGATTCGAGTAGCGTCGCGATCAAATCTGATACGAGCATCCTCCGCAACACGTGTGTCTTTTTCACGATGGATCTTCTGTAGCTCATGCAGTCTGGATTTGACGTTTGTTTATCATACTGTTTCAGGACCTTCCAGATTTTAGCAGCTGGTTGCGAGCCAGTCCGACTTTGCCGACTCAATTTTTGCATATTCGAGTATACACGGAGAAAATTCCCAAAAGCCTCTGCCGTGTAGCTGAGTACCCGGTCCAAAACCCACACAGTGTGCGAGGTGATCGCCAGCACCTCGTTATGATAGCAAGATGATGGTAAGTCTGTTTTTTAAGAAGTAGACGGGTGTAGACCTGATCAGTGTCAAAGTGGCCTCGCCAGACATCAAATAATTGAAGCTTCGACAGCACTCATTCCAACAAGCATCGTTAATGATCGAATGTGGTGTGTCATTGGATTGACCATAGCAGCAATGGATGAGGTAAGCACCACAGTTTAATTCGCGCTCGTGTGCATGCTTGGATAAATTTTATCATCTCCACTTGATATGACTCAAACGCAAGACCACTTCTTCAGGCAGTCTCATGGTTTCAAAATAGGCTCAAATGGTCACTAATAATTCTGACGCTGTTATCACGGCTGTGCTCCGCAAGAAAAATTGCTCACGCAGCAAGTTTGACGCTTCAATCTTAATTTCATGGTCAAGCAGCAATCATAGCCTCTTGATTATGTTGTTACAACCAGCGGTTTCTAGATATTTCAGTCCTTGGAGGTCACGTATGTGTCGAAACATGTATTACTGACAAAACATACGATGTTCGGTACTGCGTAGCCCCCGCATCGATAGGGCGCGGTCAGTAGAGCGAACCGGCGTCCCGCTTCTTACTAGTCTTCTGGTTTGTCGCGGGGAAATGCCAGCACCCACTTGGCACAGTGCACCCTACTGGGAAAGAACTGAGCTCTGTTGTGCCTTTGAAGGGTAGAGGCCAGCAGCGACCAGCCCCTAGACACAGAATATATCTTGCGGCGAATGCCTGAAGAATGTCCTGGGGACATAAAGGTGTCTAAGACACGCGAACCTCGTACAAGGCGACAGTTACATGTGAATTGTCGGTTTTCACAATTTGAACAGGGGAGAGTGTAACGGGGTTACACGTACCTTTGTATAAAGGGGGGTCACACAAGATGGTGCGACCACACAATGGTGTGGCTACACTTTAACAAGAAGCCACTACGTGGCAGGACAGTCAGTAGTTTGGTATTCCTATCTAATAAGGAAACCTTCTAGTCATAGATATTGATATAATTATAGACATAGGCGGCTCTGCCGCGAATAAAACAAAAGAAATACAGATTACAATTTGAACGTAAGAGTGTATTTGCCTTGAGTTAAGGTTGTGGACACACTCGAAGATAGCAGATTGCGAACCGCTACAGTCAAACTGGTTCTAGTGTAGAACGTAACTTAGTCTAGCTTCCTCTAAGCAAAGAGCTACGGCAGCCTCGCTGCATCCCTGGTTATCTGTTCCTGGACGCTACCTTGTCGTAAGTTTGATCGTTATGTCTGCTCCCGGCAACGATCTCAACATGTATGCCCTGATGGATCGACATCAAAAGCAGTAGTGCTATAAAAGCATGATCAGCCTCTGACTTAAGATACGACCCGGGTCGGTTTGCACTGGAACAAAATCCGCTTAGCTGGCAGAATGCTCGATGATGAGCTTCGTGCTGAAGCTGGGCCTTTTTGAATATGCGTCCTCCGCCGTCTTTTGAAGCTAGGTTTTTTGTCAACGTCGTTGCTTGCACACAAGACGAAGTGTACTGATGCTGTCGTTGCGATGCATATTTGGGGTTGTCTTGGTTCTCCAGCCAGGCTCACGAAACCCGTTGTTTGATTCCGAGACCAAGACCATAATGAGAGCGGTAGCCAAACAGCAATTGCTCGGACTGGTATGGTGCATTTTGTTCGATGCGCGGGGTGAAGATTGTTGCTGAAGATCACTTGATTGCAGACAGTGCCGTCAATCGTCAGCGCACCTGAACACGTGTTCGACTGAAACACGCCACGTCGCAGGCGTAAGTCCCGTCGCTATATTCACTTTTTAGTACGTGTTGTAGATGGGCTTGCATCCGAGCAGACACCAGCGTTGCAGGATAAGGGTCGTGTCCGTGTCGGAGTCGGCGTTTGGTATGTCGATAGAGTACGTCGCGCTGAGGACGTCATATGAATACTTCTCTCAGATATGCACCTTCCTTCGTTCTAGGAGCCAGCAAACTTTTCACGACCTTACTTTGACGGCTAAGTTGACGCCAGGTAGCTTGAAAATATGCCCAATGTCGTAAGACTGGTGCAGACTTTTCCAGGACACCATTCTAATGGCGCTTGCTGGCCAGCGAAGACAGTATCTTTTGAAGCGGTGTTATTACAAATTTTTGTCTGATATCGATCACCATGTTGTACCTGCCACACGGCAATATATACAGCTGCACTTGTTTTGTGCAAGAAGCAATAAACGACCCGTCACCACCAGCGGCATACCGTCGCTCAATCGCTCCAATATCACAGGCGATAGTCTTTTGAGTCTACACGCGGTGTGCAGCATCTGCCTCGTGGTTGAGCATATGCTGCGAAAGAGTTCATCAGCAATCGTTGGACGCTTGTCGTGTGTGAGCGAGAATTAGTGCCGGCTGGGCTTATCATCGATCTAATGGCGCATCCTTCAACGAGTGCAAATTAAGTCCCGCGTTGCTCGCTCCCGCTAATACTTGAATTAGAAGCGAAAGAACAAGCCGATGGGAATTGGGGCGCGGGAGAAACGAATGAGATGGAGACACTTGATGTTACTTCCTTTGAGCCGCTTGTTAACATCCCGTTTGCTCAAGGTTTATCGATCGGGATTCGAGATGGCCGGACAATGTCATCAGGCTAAATACTAAGTGTAGGACCAGACTCCGTAGCCAGTGTCAACGGAGAGGCACGACAGACGGGCAAGAGCGAAATAATGCATGGTCAAAGAAATTCGGAGCTGAAATTGCGGAAAAGGATTGTTTCTTCTGGCGATTCGACTGATGGATACCCGGCAAATTGGTGAGTCGAATGCTAAAGGCAGATATTTGTCGTTATATGGAATGTATGTATTAGCGTGATAAAGACTTTGATTGATTTGAAATGGTAAGGATCCGCTCTCGGAGTAACGTATTAAACAACTTTTCTATTCAAGATCTTTATTTTTTATAATTAATAGAAAGGAGAACAAATTAGAGCTAGAAAGATATCATAATCAAATCTATACTCCTTAGCCAGATATTTTATCAAATGTTTACTTATTGTAATATTTTTTGGTGAGGTTATACTCTTTTTGATATCTAGCTTCTAGATAGCAATCGCTGAAGATGACAGACTCATACCAAAAATGGAGCTTTGAACAAAAGACCACTTTTGGATAAAAATTCTCTTGTATTCTAACCGCCCAAAAATTACAAGACGGCCAGATAGACTGATGAAGTTTAAAAGTCATCGTTAAAGCTTGGATGAAGCGTAGAAAGGAGTCACACAATGCATTCGTGGAATTACGCGCATCTGCAAAAATACGATTTTTTGGGACAGTGATGGAGTAAACGGAGAGAAATCCTCGTTTAGAGTTGTTCTCGAGAAGGACAATCCATTCGGCTGACTGCGATAAGTGGCTCGGCAGCATTAGGAAACAAATGATCGAAACATGAAAGATTGCTTGGAGTTATTGAGCATAAGGTTCGAGATAATGCCGGAGTACACGAGAAGATGACCACACAGCACCCGTTGTTACCGACAGGTAGAAGAAGCGCTGTCTCTACTGCTATGACATAAGAGATGGTGAAGAACTGACGTTTAATATGCCTCAAAAATGCATCAATTAACATCGACCACGAAAGACACAATATCAACATGAAAATACAAACGGGCGCATCACCGCTGCTTACTAATGACTTAGCTGCTATTAACAAAAGGTGTGCTTGAACCCAATTGATAGACTGATAAGTCAGCAAGAGATAGTGTTACGACATCGTGAAATACAAACATAACATGAGAACTGACTAGAAGACAATACAAATTGGAAGGAAGAGAAAGACTATGTTATTACTTAGTTGGAGTTGAACGAGTGCAATTAGAAGTAAAACTCTGCGAGAATATGGCACGAGCACAATTTATATTGATCTTGATTTGCCATTACCGAGTGTAAGGGAAACGATGTTACCTGCTTGCTTTGTAACACCAGACAAGCAATCGCATAGATAGAATCTTGACACTTCGTACGCACCACAAGGCACATATCGAATATAACCTTTGACGTAGGAGTCATTTCTTGATTTCACCTTCCGGAGCCATGCTGTGCAAAATAATTGTGGCAAGTACTAGTCAGATTGATTCAGCTCCTTAAGTTCTTAGGCGGACTCAAATGCGTTAAAGCAGCCGGAATACACTCTGAGCTTCCCAGTGCAGTGTTCTACTCGAAAGCCTAGTTTTGCGAATCGTGCGTTATAAGCTTAAGCCGACCCGTACCAATTGCTTTTTAACGGTGGAACAAGCACAGAAGTGCTTGTAGGCAACTTCCCCAAGTAAAAATTTAGTTCCACTCAATGTCTTTCCACCATGGTTTGAGTCTGGCCGGCCTTATCATTGGAACGATTACGAACTAGACAACCAACGAGTTGATAGCGTTTCAATATTTTGTTTATCAATACTTTCCGATGGCGAAAGGGGAGTAGTCTACCGTCGATCATACAGCGACGACGGAGGGGACCTGCTAGAGTTTTGTGACCGTCTTCTCTTTTCACCACTCGCTTTAAAGTTGAGTAGTAGTCACGCTACTCGTGTAACAAGCAGCCTCTCTGATGTATACTAAGCGACCGGAAGAAGCCAGCTAACGGCCTTGACCGTCCAGCAACTCCAATAGAAGCTCCACGAGATAAACTTCACCCACTCAATTTTTGCTGTTTTCTTACCACTCCTTCTGACGCTCTTAAGTCTTGTCGCTAAAAGGTTCTCGTTTGCAGAATAGGTAGTTGAGACCCACATTTGTCGAGAGTTCTAATATAAAAATGCAACATCGAAAATTCCCATATCAATGATTGCTTAGATTCCACCTCGATGCTTGCTCTTCTTCAATTAGTGCAGCATTCTCCTAACCCACAATTAAACTTGTATGAGTATGCATAAGAATAGAATGGCTACTCTGCAAGAGCTTATGAATTTCGAAAATGTTGATGTGGAGTCGTCTCGAAAAGAAATGGAACGACATTCAAGTGGGCCGTCAAAAATCTTATTCAGTCGAACGACTCGAGAGCTTCAATGCGTACCGCGAAGCCACTTCTCGTACGCGTGTGATTCTGGTATGTTTGCTTGTTCCGATCCCCACGCTAGCTACAGCGATCTTGCTGGATTGTCCGCCGCTCCGTCATCCGTCTGAAGGATGGAAAGCCAATTGGATGTTTTGGATTCGTCAAGCAATAGCAGTGTTTATGACTTCGACAGCAGGCACTTTCAGCTTCACGACCTTTATACCGGTCTTGGAGGTGTCGCTCGCAAAGATTTTGACCATTGGTTTTTTGCTTACGTCGATGTTCATGCTTACCATGATAATAGTTTCTAGCAACGCTGGATTCCCTCTCCCATTTGCTGAACAAGTAGGGAGCATGTTGCTTGCTATCTGTTTTCCAATCGTTCTTGTGCTTGTGTTGGGCAAGTCACCATTCACAAAGGAATCAAATTGTCGGCCATACTTTCTACGATTTCAACGATTCCAGTACGCATACTTTGCTCTCGCTGTTATATATCCTTTCTACAAAGCACTTTATGATGTTATTCCTCTAACGTATCGTAATTTTACTGTAATCATGCTGCCGATATGGAAATTCGGGGCTAAATATCTTGTGATTAGTGCCACACGTGAATTGGAGGACATCATGCCGCAAACTCTAAGTTTTACTGTGGATCTGTACAGCTCGCTTTTCATGTCTGTTTGCATGTCAAGTGCTGGATCATTGCTTTTATCTACATCCTTCATCGCTGCCGACTTGGGACTTACATTACTGGAATTTCGCGAACTACGATACAATGCATTTATCGTAGTGCAATTACTTAATCAACAGAGTACGTCTCAAGACTCTACGCAAACTGCCTTACCGACTGAATCGCCAGATTTACTCGCAATGATTCTTTCGGTGACGCGAGATCCCTACGCTTACAATATACGTTCAATGCGAGGTGTGCGATTAAATGCATGTCTTCCACATCCACTTCCAGAAGACTGTTTCAAGCAACTTCAAATTCTTGCAGCATCAGGATTATACTGTCAAAACATTACAACCAAATCACAATTATCTCGCCAACGTAATCTCATGTCTCGCTTTTTTCATGCAACTTCGGTTCAACCGATTGCATCTGATCTCGTAAATGTTTCAGCAAGACAACGATCACAAAAAGTCGCTCATTATCCCGAGATCCCTGATTTGAATTCAAGGAATGGTAAACAATCGGAACAACTTGTTTCCCAAGGACTTCAATTATTATTTTATTCTGAATATTTGGCTCTAGTGGAATACATTGAATGTGTTGTTCCCATCGTTTATGTCCTTTACAAGTCAGTACTTGAAATGCTTCCAAATGTCGTTTACTATCCTGGTGGTGCTGGCAAGTGGGGTACCTTTGCAATCTTAAACATTTTAATCTTTGCTTCACTGGAAATTGGATCATTTCTTTTTTTGAATCATTTTATACAGCGCGAGTTTAAAGTTTCTCCTATGTACCAAGTCGCTTTCGTATTTGAAACGCATAAAACCCAAGTCCAGTCAATGATGTTTCTGTCATTGGTTGTTGTTTTATCGTACGAGCTCTCTCATAATGGTATGTCACCCTCTTTTGATATTGTGTGGATACAATCTAATTAGGTGCTGCAAAATATACTCAGGTGTCGACTTCACGTTTCAATTCGATTGGATCCGAAATAGTTTAAGCTTTGATATTTCGGATCCAATCTAGTGACAATACTTTTGAGAAACGAGAAAGGTGGATCCAAGATGGAAGAACACATGTCGCTATGTAGATGCGCAGACGTCTGATATCGCATACGCTGCTACATTGAGCTTTGAATCACGCGGCAACTACGATGTTTTGTTATACTACGGTCTGGTCGGTTTGCAAGGTAACGTAGGAACGATGATCTGAAATTTATCTTGTTTGAGATGCATGACGATTTTATACCATGGATCACACTTAACAATTATTTTATCAAACTACAAATCGCACAAAGAGCACGATCTTTCTAGGTTACTATCGGAGCTTGAAGGAAGTTGATGGTGATTATCTGGTCTCCCAATCAGCGATACTCCAATTCTTTTGATGTTAAGAGCTTCGGGGATAATAATTTTAAAATTATAAAGAGCATGCTTATGTTTTAGCTATTGAAAAATTATAATGTTTATGACTGCGATCGGATATAACTATCCATTTATTGCCAAGAAGAATTCACCAAATTCACTGTATACAGTCGATTTTTGCACTCCATCTCAAAATTTCTAAATCCTCTGCATTTTCCAGTCTATATTCGATTCGTAAACTCTTAAACATCTATTTTTTCTGATTTTGTGGAGATGCTAAACTTTATGTAACATGTTAATCTGCTCTACGTCACTGCCATTTCCAGAATCCCGCTGATATCGCATTCCTGTGTAAAACCCATTCATGTCTGCTCGTTTCACTAATGCTGTAACGGGGTTACACGAACCCTGATAACAGGGGTGTGTGTGTCACACGAGATGTGCATGGTGTGACCATTCCCAAACAAGAATACGGTACGGGGCTAGGTAGCCAGTAGTTATGTATGTATTTAGATTTTACTATATACATTTAGAATATTTAGGAAAATCTAAACTTTTAAAATTATATATAAAAATCAGTTCTGGATTTTAACCGAGGAGTCAATTAGAGTTGGGAAGTCAATAATTACTCTTGGAGTAAGCGGATTACGATCCGCTAACTCAAACTTGGATCTTGTAAAGAACGAAAGGTCGGTGAACTAAAGTACGCTTCCTCAAGCGCCATCCTACGGCAGCCCCGCTGCAAATGCGCTTGTGCATTCCAGTGTCTCCGATCTCTGACTACTGCAGGAATTGCCAACATCTGATTGCGCTTATAAAAAGAAAGTCTATTTCTGGAGCACAGCAAACCCGTCCGCACACCCCAAGACCCAGGTCTCAAGCTTACAAGAACGATGTGTGAAGGTAGCTGCAAGCATGTAGATACCATGGTCATCGTGCCATAACGAAATGCCGTTGGACGCCTCATGTATTTGATGGTTGGCACACGACCCGACTTAGCGGCAGCAGTGACTGGACTCGTGATCTGCGAGCAGGTTGCACTCGCAATTTTGATTTAAGCTCAACCCTTTGCGACCAGCTATCCCTGTATTCTAGACCTTGCATTTTTATCGACCTGCCAGTTAGAAAAGGGTTTTGAGCTTCACGCCCCTCTCACGCCTCTCTTGTGTTGAAGTGTTGATGACGCCGCATCACAGATTTGTGTACGTTGCACTACGGCAAGTTGCAAGCTTAAATGAAATTCTTTCGAAAAGAAGTTTGCAAGGTGTTCTAGAACAAGCGTTAGTGGTTGGAGCTAGTTAGGGTTCTGGTAGCTAATTCACATTTTATTCTGCGCTGCGAGTAACAAGACGTTAAAGGTTATGAGCTTAAACGCTTCCACGAGATACTCACCGACGACAACTACTACATATGGAAGTTCAACGCCTGGATAGCGTTGGCTGCGAAGGGACACCTCGAAGCCATAATACCAGAAGACGCAGTGCGCCGTGAGATGCAGGAGAAGAAGGCCCCCGACATGAAAGCGCTGGCGATTGTGGCCCAAGTAATAAGTTTAACCTACCAATCCGTGATTCGTGACGCGGGTTTTGCGTGTGACGCATGGGAAAAGCTGCGAGCTTGCTTCGTAAAGCAGTCACATTATAATTGTGTGCAAATGAGAAAAAAATGCATGGATTTCCGCCAGGCACGGGAGTATATCAGACGAAGCACATCGTGAGGTTTGATGACCTGTGTTCGCGATTGGCGGTGGTAGGCAAAGTCGAGTCTGAGGACAACAAAAAGGTCGTTTTACTTGGAAATTTATCCCAGAAGTATAATGCAATGATTCGTATCATCAAGGCGCATGGCAAGGCGACGTTGCTGGACGCAAAGAAAATGCTACGTCGTGATTTCGAGCTGACCAAAAAGAGAGAGGAGAAAGAGCAAGCATACAAGGCCTCGATGCGCGAGCAAGGTGGTTGTGGACAGGTCCAGAACAGGAACACTGGACCGAAATTTTGTGGTTACAGCTTTAATTGCAATGAGTACGATCACAAGCGTGATGACTGTCCTGAGTCGAAGAAATTGGAGAACGAGTTTGTTTCCTCGGCCACCACGGTCGCTTCAGCACGAGAGGTTTCCTGTCTGCTCGACAGTGGAGCGAGCTGCTTCAAGTAGGATGAGCGGATGGACTTAGTGGAGTATCAAGAGTTGAATATGCCAATCTGCATCACCGTGGTTAGTGGGCAGCAATTGCCAGCCGAAAGAAACAAATTTGTTGCTGGTGATACGCGTACGATCAAGTTGACGGACGTTTTGTACGTGCTGGTGTCCGTCCCAGCGTTGACAAAACGTGGCGTTGTCGTGCAGTTTGAACGCGATCAAGCGACATTAGCGGTGTATAGAAAAGAGCGCGGCGTGATTTATCGAAATGGTAAGCTGTTCATGCGGCATTTACAGCAGCTCAAGGGGAGCAAGCCGCCCGGACAGATACTAGAATGTGTGGAAATAGAGCGTTATGGCACACTCAACTGGGCAATATTTTCACAGTAAGGATGCAAACTGTTGCGACGAAAATTGACGGACTGCCTGAGCTTCAACATGAAGAAGACATCATTATCGCTAATTGTGGTGCTGTACTTAAGGCAAGCTGATGACCAGTCCGTTTGTACAAAGTTCCGGCAGTGAAGTCAAAGCTAGAAGCCCTCTAGAAGTCGTACTCACTGATGTCATGGGTCAAATGAAGCTTAAATCAAAAGGTGGAGCCTTGTATGTGCTCACGTTCATCGACAGCTACAGTAGATACGTCTAACAGAAGCTGCTTTCATTAAGAGCACAAGCCTTTGTTTGCTTTCGCGAGTTCAAGGCCCTCGCAAATCACCAAACCAGCAACAGCTGAGATATCAATATTGGCGCTTGCATCAGGATCAAGTGTGTTCGTAGCAATAACGGTAGAGAGTATACCGGTGGGAATTTTAATCGGTTTTGTGCCACCAACGGCATCTTGCATCAAACAAGCGCTGCGAATGGTCAAGATAACGAGCCGTACCATAACTGAAAGGGCCCGAGCAATGATGTATCACACGGACGTGTGGCGACACTGGTGAAGAGAGGCCTGGATGACACCGCTGCATATGTAGAAAATAGTATCCTGAACGCTGCGCGTCGCGACAAGTCGACAATTGAAGTTCTCACCGGTACGCAGCATTTATTTGAGCACCTTCGAATATTTGGATCTACCGGGGTAGTGCATCTCGACAAGATGAAGAGGACGAAGTGGGGCGCGAGGTCGCACCGCTGCATCTTCTTGGGATATGCTGACGGCTCGAAGGCACACCGAGTCTGGGACCCCGACAGCAAAACACTGGTCAAAACGCGCATGGTAACGCTAACGAGCGACCACCTGCTCGTTACTACGCTATTGTTCTGCTAAGGCCATTTCATACACCGACAATTCATTAACAGCGACAAGTATATCACTCACGTTAATTACACCGTTCTTATTGTGCCTGTTCTCTAGGGATTAATCGATGTGCAGTATCTGATTCAGGATGTCGAGAGAACTAGTGCTGAAGATAGTCAAACGAAGTATGCGCTCGAAGACGACGACGATGGGTTGCGTGCGCCGACAAGTGCGAGTACACCCACTACTACATACACGAATATCGATGAAACAGGAGATGGATTATTGCATATGGAGGCAGATAGCTCTGTTGTGTCAGCTGCGGTAATACCTCTTCAGGGGGGCTCCTCGAGTGTTTCTTGCGCTGTCGCTGACACTACACGTTCAACCAAAACTTCGTTGGAAAGTTATCCTGAACGAGAACTTTGATCTGATCACCCCAACAGTGCTAGAACTATCATGTCCGGACAAGTACCGCTGTTACGTGCCCCTACTCGCGACAGTGAAGCTCCAGTACACACCAAGCGAGTAACTTTTGCTGATAAGCGCATGGTGATTTGCGGCGGATCAAGACCTGGGCTTGGACCTCGTGTTGGACAGCCTCGGCTATTGATCAACGGAGATGAAGCTGATGACATGCCTCTGCTTGCAACTGAATCCCATGCAAGTTCTTGAGTCGACGAAGCGATTAGTGAATTGGACGCCAAACGCCTTCGACTTGATGAATACGAGATTGCACAGGCAACCACAAAAGTTCCTGCGAGCTATGCAGAAGCGATAACGCCAAACAGGGGAAAGAAGCTATACGCAAAGAATTTAGGGTACACATTCACAATCACACTTGGGGATTTGCTCATGCGCCCGCGTGGTGCACAAGTTATCGAATGCAAGTGGGTTCTTGCATATGAGCTCGATGAGAACGGCAACATGTCCGATTCAAAGCTCGCTTAGTGGCGTTTGGCTATTTGCAAACCATGGCGTGGACTGCTACTACACGTACTACCCGGTGGCGAGCACCAATACGATTCGCGTGTTCCTTGCGATGTGCTGCAGCAAGCGTCTGAAGATCCCACAGTTTGACACAGGAACTGCGTTTCTTGATGGGACGCTAGATGAAGACGTGTACATGGCCGTGCCACAAGGTGTTCAGGCTGACGACAGGTTTGTATGCAAGCTGCGGCAAATCCTTGAAGCAAGCCGATGCAGTCTAGTACAAGACTATTTCAGCCGCATTTGTTGAAATGAAACTCGTACAGTGCTGTGCAGATCCATGTATGTTTGTCTCACAAGCCTCTTGCGCAGATCGGTACTCTAAGTCGACAATCTGCTTGTCAGTTGCACCGCGGATGCCGAGACAAATGCGATTTACGCTGCACTTCAAGCCAAATTTACTGTGAAATCTCTTGGCGATGCGAGATATGTCCTCGGGATGAAGTTGTAGTATGTACCGCAGAACGGAAATTTTGTAGAGGTAGACCCAGTTAATCAAGATAATACTCGCGCGATTCGGGCAAACTGAAGCAAATGCTGTGCAGAATTCGATTGTGCATGGTCAGGACTCAACGCCAGACGAACTGCATGAGATGCACAAAAATACTCGGGGCTATCGAGGGCAAACTGGGTCTCTTTTGTACATCACCAATGCTACCAGGCCCGACGCACCTTTGATACTCTCGCAGTACCTGGATTCTCCATGTGAAATACACTAGTGCGCGTCGTGAACTTTCTCAACGGCACATTTACTTATGGGGTGCGGTTCTGCGCTGGAACAAGTGATTGACTGAGTATCAAGGCTTATGCAGACGCAATTTGGGGAGCTGAAAAACATACGAGGCGCTCAGCGTCAGGAGTATTATTGCTTTTAGCAGGTGGGCCAGTAGTGTTCAAGAGCAAGCGGCAGACCACGGTGGCACTGTGTTCTACTGGGATCTGTGTTCTGTTGAAGCAGAGTATATGGCACTTGCTTTGGCCACGCAAGAGGCCATTTGGCTACGCTCTCTGCCGTTCGAGATTTGAGTCTGAAGGCCCCAATACGATTCGACTAGACAACAAATCGGTGATTCGTATGGCTACCAAACAAAGTTACACACCTCGCGCGAAGGACAATGACCTACAAGCTCATTTTGTGCGAGACCATGTCGAAGCAGAAAGCATCAAGCTAGCACACGTTCCCACGGGAGGATCTATTACCTTTTAACTCAGGCGATGCCGACTCCACGCCTGTTGCTGCTATGCTGAAAAAGCGGGCTGACGATTTGCAAGTTGATGAAGAGCGTTGAGGTGTTGTGACGCCACGTCACATGTTTGTGTACGGTGCACAAATGCAAAGTTAAAATGGAATCTTGTTGAAGATCAAGTTTGCAAGGTGTTCAAGAACAAGTGTTAGAAGTAAGGGTTCTGATATCTCATTTACTTTCCATTCCGCTGCGAGTAACAATACCATCGTTGAATCTTATAGACTCATGTTCCACATTTTCTCCCGTCTCGCCATTCGTATATTTAATGATCCTGAAAATTGATCCTACTCTTGATAATTGAAGAGCTAGATGCGAATGTCACAAGAAAGCAATTATGCATTGTCATCATTCGATCTCTCGTGCTTACCAATGCATCTCTATCACAACAGGATCGACCATCTCTTAAACTGCGCTATTGTTTTTTCTACATTCCATATTCCATATCCTATACTCTCTACTCAATTCTACATTCGAATTTTCGTACTGGAGAAAGTTGTTATCTAGCAAGTACTGCGTATACTTGTTGTAGGACAATATCATGGGATACTTCTCTTCTTCTATACCCTGATATTTTCTTGTTTTGCTCAAGTTTTTTAATTGCATTCCTCGCTCACAAAAAATACTTTCTACTATCACTATTTAACTACAGGAGCAAAGTTGCTCTGCTCGTTTCTTCTATGATCGCATATGCTTGACTTCCTCTCATTCAAGGTGTTCTATCTATTCTACCAGTCGTTTTTTGTGACTCAGGCTACACGTTCCGGTCATCTACTTTCCCAATCATTTTATGCGATACGTGCTTTTAAGTGAACCGTCATGCTCGCTTTGTTTCTCTTCAAGTGATTGCCCTGTAGTAAACATTAGGTCGGAAAGGATCAAACGTCTCAAAAGCTTCACAAAGCCGCTTCTCTCACTCATGTAAAGACCCACTAACTAGGGACCTCGATCAGTATATAGCAAAATGAAGTCTCATTCGCTAGTATTCTATAACATAATAATTTCTTAACATGTAAGAGGTAAATTTCGTGTGTCGTTTGTGTGCAGCGCAACTGCCAGCGTTGCACCATCACATCTGACCGATCATTCTGCCCCCGCCGCTATGTTCGCGTCCAAATCCAGCTATAAAAGCTCACAGACGCGATTTAATTTACTACTTCTTGAAGATGGCGAGTTTTTCCTTGATGTACGTATAATATGCATCTTAATACTAACTTATATAGCCCTCAACCGACACATCTTTTCTGACTACAGGATTTTAGCGTGCATCGCTATTTGGAGCCACATCCCGACGCTCATCGGTCTGTTCCTTTGAGTGTACCACGTTATGTGCATATCACGAGGTCCTAATCTAAATGCTATTGTTTTATGTATAGCAAGGTACAGGGTCGACTAAAAACTGGAACTCGAGGGTTTTTCTTCGAGCCACAAGACAGTAATCTGCCAATATTGAGATTTTTCTTTCGAGATATGAAAGAAATGCCTCTAGCCGAGCTGCACAACAATTCAGAAACTGGAGATTGTGCCATTCTCTTAGCGTTTAAGATCTCGTCTGTGGTGGAGATGAAAGAAAGAGGAGTGGATCACCCATATGTTCAAAAAGAGACAAATGCAAGTACAGGAATTCCCGAAAAGTACATGTTTTCATTATTACATTCCAAAATTGAAGAGTTTTTGAAAAATGTGCGGCCGATTTGGGAACTTGCACACAAGAAAAATGTCATGAACAAGATGGATGAAGAAGTGATGCTGGAACCAATTTTGACATTGAGACAAATAGACCAGTTTGATTCGAGTTTGTTGGTGGATTTTCGTGAACGTCCATTATTAACAAAAGGAAGGTTAGTCGATCGAATAGTGCCGCTTTTGAAGTATCCGGGATGTTTAATGTTGACGAATCAACGATTGTATTTTCAACCAGCTCAAGTGAATAATGTCGGCGATCCGGTGCTAAATTGGGCGTACGACACGATCGAGTATCTTTACAAGCGACGTCACATGCTTAGACAGACCGGCTTGGAAATTTTTTTAAAAAATGGCGAGAGCTTTTTTTTTAGCTTTCGAAATCACTATGATCGTGACGAAGTCTACGATATGATGGTCAATCAGCCAAATTTAAAACGTTTGCAGCAGACTGATATCGAGTCGATGCTGCGCAAGTGGCAACAGCGTGAGGTTTCGAACTATGATTACCTTGTTTATCTGAACAATGCCGCAGGGCGGACGCAAAACGACCTGACACAATACCCAGTGTTTCCGTGGATCTTAAATGATTATCAGAGTCCATCAATTGACTTGTCAGACCCTGCAGTGTATCGTGATCTATCGAGACCCATTGGAGCACTTAACGAAGAACGTCTACAGTTTTACAAAGCACGTTATGAAGCTATGCCACGTGGAATGGAACACGAAGGGCTGCCACCGCCTTTTTTATATGGGACACACTATTCCACTCCTGGATACGTGCTCTACTATTTCGTACGCATGGCTCCTGAATACATGCTTTGTCTTCAGAATGGCAAGTTTGACGCACCAGATCGACTATTCCAGAGCATTCCGAGCACCTGGAGTAGCTGCAATACAAATCATGCTGACCTGAAAGAACTTGTTCCTGCATTTTTTGACGAATCGCTGCCACCAGACGAATGGCTTTGTAATGGAAAAAATCTTGATCTTGGGACCACTCAGAAGCTAACTAGGGTGCGTTGTTAATTTGGGGCTAGCGACAATCTGCTGACTATTACTGTGTTCATAGGTTGGCGATGTAGAACTACCTGCATGGGCATCCAGTCCGACTGCCTTTGTTCGAATGAATCGGGAAGCTCTTGAGAGTGAATATGTGTCAGAACACCTTCACGAGTGGATTGATTTGATCTTTGGGTACAAGCAGCGAGGAGAAGCAGCCATTGACGCAAACAACTGTAAGCTTAGTACTTTACATCACACAGTAACGTTAAATAATTACTCTCTTCCGTAGTGTTCTATTATTTGTCTTATGAAGGCTCAGTCGATCTCGAGACGATAACAGATCCGGTGGAGAAATGTTCCTTAGAAGCCCAAATTCAAGAATTTGGTCAAACGCCGAAACTCCTCTTTTCTGAAGCTCACCCTTCTCGAAACGAAATTGGCAAGGCCGTGGTTATTGCTACTCCAGACTTAATGCCGTCAAAAAGCTCATCAAGCAGTGCAACGAATAACATGTCGGTTTTAGGTAAAGTCGAAAACCGTATGGAAGAAGACAGTGTGCTAGACGAAAACAACACGTCTGACGATGATAGCGAGGAAGCAACAACAGCCAATCGACTTGGCATGTTTGCATTCCGAACTCGTTCATTTACTGCAGTTCCAAAGCAAGCACAGCGTTTTGTTGGAGGAATCACAGCTCAAATTCGTCGACGCATGAGTGTCGAATCATCGCAGCGCTGGAATTGGACGTTAGGTACAAATGGTGATTTATCATCGTGGGAACCATCGGCGCACTTCATGCTGCACTCGAGGTAAGTTTTGTTGCGCAAAAGTCGGACAGCGTGACCTCTTATAGCCTGTTTGAGTACTTCGTAGCGAGGTGACATCGCTTGTATTAGGAAAAGATGGCCGTGCATTGTTCTCTACATCGAAGGATTCGACATTTAAAGTCACGGCAACACTGGATGGCACGTTGCGACGGAATCTTTCGTGTAATTTGGCACTTTCCTGCTGTGATGTATCGAATGACGAGAAATATGTTTTCATCGGATCTTGGGACAATTGCATCTACATGTACTCGATGGACATTGGACGTGTCATTGACCAAATCACAGCGCATGACGACGGTGTCTCAGCTATCTGTGTCTTTGAAGATCGAATTTTGTCGAGTTCGTGGGACGGCTCAATAAAAATCTGGCATTTTACGCCAAAAGGAATAGCCACGGCGCCATTGTTGACTTATATGGAGTGTGAAGAGTCTGTAGTCAAACTTTGCATAAGTGCAGATGGCTTGGTGGGTGCTGCTGCTACAAGAAATGGTACGTGATGATGAGTTTATTTCGGACCTAAATTCTAGTGTTAAATCGTTTGCGCCAATGCTGGTAGGAATCGTGTACTTGATCAACTTACGCACTGGTGAACTATTGCGAAAACTATTCGCAAGTCCCATTCATCATGCAGAAATCTGTGGCTTGACTTTTTGTGGTGGGACCACCACAGTCGCTTGTATGACCACAGCAAACGAGCTTTCGGTCTATCAAACAGATGGCACGCGTATGATTACTATCAGCGTTGATGCTGATGGACCCATTCGGCACGTTTCCACGCAGTTTCCATTTAATGTTATGATAGATTTCTAACGTTAAATTGCTCGTGTCTGCAGGTGTTTTGACTCGGATGGTGGATATGCAGTGGGAGGAACATCAACGGGCAAGCTTTTGTTTTGGAAGCTAGATGAGCCAGTAGGTCGAGAACAGGTGCTTGAAATTCCAAAAGCGCATGCTGAGGGTATTTCTGCGCTTATCGTAAGTCCGTATGGTACTGCTCTCGCGTCAGCATCGGCCGATGGTGGAATTCGCATCTGGCAATTGCGTCGCAAGGCAGTTCCTCGAGGTCGGCTCGCCACTTTTTTCTGAGCACTTGACTACTAAGCTACACACTTCAATATAGTGCGTGCTCTCAAAGCAGTTTAACACATGCTCATAGGTTGGATAGGATTTCGTGCTTATTGCTTTGACTGCACAGAGTTTGTCGTAACGAAGAAACAAACTTTAATCTGTTTAGATATTCCGATAGATAAGTCAACACGATTGTATCAGAATTTCACTCGACTTAGCGCTTGTTTCAAACGTCAAATTCCCGAGATTGTACAAACTTAGGATTCGACTAATCTTGCGCTAATGTGGCTAAAGCATATCTGCCAGACACAATGACGTTTAGATTGAAATAGCGAATATATTGATTGTAAGCTTTGCCTTACGTGAATGTCTAGCGCTAAATATCCATCCGTCTGTCACCAGAAGTTGACAACTTTTCGTTCTAAGGTACAGCTTCTTTGCTAAGCGAAATTCTTGAAGCGGTAAACGCAAACAGCAAGAGGTGCAAGGTTACTGGGTTGCTAAGCACCATGCACAAAAAGCTTTCGATCAATATGTCTGCGCTATCAAATACATACACAATTGATTCGCACGCTCCACCCAAGAGTAACAAGTTTATTTAATCTGCTCTTCTATTTCAAGAGTGACATATATCTAGAATCAAGTTTGTTAAGAGGTGCACGGCAAACTTGTTCACTCAAATATTAAGTCTTGTCGTTCGAACATCTCCACTGCATTGAATGCATCAGAATGCATACTATTCAATAGTTCTGAAAAAAATGCAGCCTTGATTCGCTGAGTCTAATCAATGGTTGTTGTGCTGCATTATCCCATCGAACTACTAAAGTATAATGAGTTATCATAAACATAGTACATCACTCGCACAAGTCGGTTACAGCCCCACAACTTGAAAGATGGTGATACGAAGACATCTCGAAAAAAAATGGAACGACATCCAAGTAGGTCGTCAAGGTTCTTATTCAGTCGAACGACTTGAAAGCTTCAATGCCTACTGCGAATCCACTTCTCGTATTCGTGTAATTCTAGTATGTTTGCTCGTTCCGCTACCTACTCTAACGCTTGCGATCTTTTTGGAGTGTCTACCGCTCCGCAACCCGTCTGAGGGATGGAGAGCAAATTGGATGTTTTGGATTCGTCAGGCAATATCAGTGTTTATGGCGACTTTTACAGGCACTCTTAGTTTCAAGATGTTCATACCGGTCTTGGAAATAACGCCAGTAAAGACTTTTGCAATTCCATTTTTGCTTTCGGTGCTGTACATGACAACCATGCTAGTAGCCGCTAGCACGATTGGGTATCCTCTTCCATTTACTGTACAACTTGGAAACGTGGTGGTTGGAGCTCACATGTTGGTAGTCTTAGTGCTTGTGTTGGGCAAGTCACCATTCACAAAGGAATCTATTTGTCGGCCATACCTTCTACGGTTTCAGCGATATCAGTATGCGTACTTTGCATTCACTATCTTATATCCCTTTTGCAAAGCTCTTCACGATTCAATATATCCAACATATCGAAACTTAATAGTGTTGATGCTGCCAATATGGAAAATCGGAGCTAAATATATTGTAATTAGTGCCACACGTGAATTGGAGGACATCATACCGCAAACATTAAGTTTTACTGTGGATCTATACAGCTCGCTTTTCATGTCTGTTTGCATGTCAAATTCTGCCTCTTTACTTCTGTCTTTAACTTTCATTGTTGCCGACGTGGGACTAACATTATTGGAATTTCGCGAACTACGGGTTAATGCATTTGACGTAGTCAAATTACTTAATCAACAACGTTTGTCTCAAGATTCTTTGCAGTCTGCACAATTGACTAATTCGCCAGATTTACTTGAGATGATTCTTGCGGTGACGCGAGATCCTCACGCTTATAATATCCTTTCAATGCGTGGTGTGCGATTGCATGCATGTCTACCACATCCTCTTCCAGAAGATTGTTCTAAGCAACTTCAAATTCTCGCAGCATCAGGATTATATTGTCAAAACGATGCGACCAAAACACGACCTATTCGTCGACGCAAGCTAACGTCTCGCTTTTTTTCCAAAACTTCTGTTCAGCCGATAGAGTTAAACCTTGTGAGTGTTTTGACGAAACAACAGACGAAAAAAATTGCTCCATGTCCCAAAGTCTCGGATGTGAACACAAAAAACGGCAGAAGATCGGAATATTTTGTTCTACAAGGACTCCAGTTTCTATTTCATTGTGAATATTTGGCACTAGTGGAATACATTGAATGCGTTGTTCCGACCATATTTGTCATTTACAAGTCAGTACTGGAATTGCTTCCAAATGTCGTATACTATCCTGGTGGTGCTGGCAAGTGGGGTACCTTTGCTATGTCAAATATTTTGATCTTTGCTTTGTTGGAAGTTGGGTCGTTTCTCTTTTTAAATCAATTTATACAGCGCAAGTTTAAGGTCTCTCCTATGTATCAGGTCGCTTTTGTACTTGAAAAGACGGCGTGGCAGATTCAATCGATGTTGCTACTTTCGATTTTTCTGCTAGCGTACGAGCTCGCTCATCACGGTGTGTAATAACAGTATCTTTTTGCATGAATCTAGTCTAACAAAATGCTGCAAAATATGTACTTCAGGAGTCGATTTCACTTTCCGATTCAAATGGATCCAATAACAAGTTATCACTGTCGTCCGATGCAGTGGCGACATTTTGTTAAGATGAGAAACCCGGTAGACGCTAATGTTTATAAAGTGCAAATATTATCGTAATGTAACAAGTGCTACACTAAGTTTTCAAACATTCGTATCGCATTCAGCAGTAGACCATATTGATATGTCTTGCTATCAGAAGCATAGTGATATCTAGACCACAGTGTGACAAAGTCTCTACCAGAATAGAGCTCAGAATAACCGTGTCGGTAACATCGGAACTCTACGCTCCTTTCCAAATCTGCTTCATGATCATATGTGCTCGCACCTTGAGATCACGTTGTTTATCTTCAAGTGGCATTGCTACCATATCGAACAGAAGCGAATTTTCTATCGGATCCATTCGAATCGGAAGGTGAAATCAACTCCTAAATGAACATATATTGCAGCATATTGTGAAACCACGTCTATGTGGAAAGATACTTATATAACATACCGTGATGAGCAAGCTCGTACGCTAGAAGAAAATTCGAAAGAAGCAACATCGATTGGACCTGCCACGCCATCTTTTCAAGTACAAAAGCGACCTGATACATAGGAGAGACCTTGAATTGGCGCTGTAAAAATTGATCTAAGAAAAGAAACGACCCAACTTCCAGAAAGGCAAAGAGCAAAATGTTTGACATAGCAAAGGTACTCCATTTGCCAGCACCACCAGGATAGTATACGACATTTGGAAGCAGTTCGAGCACTGACTTGAAAATGACATATATGGTGGGAACAACACATTCAATATATTCCACTAGTGCCAAATATTCACAATGAAATAGAAACTGGAGTCCTTGTAAGACCAAATATTCCGATCTTCTGCCATTTCTTGTTTTTTCATCAGACATTTTGGGAGATGGAGCAGAATATTTTGCCTGTTGTTTCGTTAAAACATTGACAACTTGTAGCTTAATCGGTTGAACAGGATTGCGTCGGCGACCAAGACGTGTTTTAGTCGTAATGTTTTGACGATATGATCCTGATGCTGCGAGAATTTGAAGTTGCTTGGAACGATCGTCTGGAAGAGGATGTGGAAGACATGCATGCAATCGCACACTACGCATTAAAATTATATCGTAAGCGTGGGGATCTCGTGCCACCGCAAGAACCATCGCGAGTAAATCTGGCGATTCGGTCGATAATGCAGATTCTCGAGACAAACGTTGTTGATTGAGTAATTGCACTATGAGAAATGCATTGGACCGTAGTTCGCGAAATTCCAACAATGTTAGTCCCAAATCGACAACAATGAAGGATACAGACAGAAGTAAAGATCCAGAACTTGACATGCAAACAGACATGAAAAGCGAGCTGTATAGATCCACAGTAAAACTTAACGTTTGCGGTATGATATCCTCCAGTTCACGTGTGGCACTAATCACAACATATTTAGCACCAAACTTCCATATCGGCAGCATCAACACTATAAAGTTTCGATACGTTGGATTTAATGAATCGTGAAGTGCTTTGCAAAAAGGATATACGATAGTTACAGCAAAGAATGCGTATTGGTATCGCTGAAACCGTTGAAGATATGGCCGACAAATAGATTCCTTTGTGAATGGTGACTTGCCCAAGACAAGCACTAAGACTACCAACATGTAAGCTCCAACCACCGCATTTGCTAGCTGTACCATAAATGGAAGAGGAAACCCAATCGTGCTAGCGGCTACTAGCATGGTAGTCATGTACAGCACCAAAAGCAGAAAAGTCATTGCAACAGTCTGAATAGGCGACACCTCCAAGACCGGTATAAACATCTTGAAGCTAAAAGTGCCTAAGAAAACCGCAATAATTACTGATAATGCCTGACGAATCCAAAACATCCAATTTGCTTTCCATCCCTCCGACGGATTACGGAGCGGTAGACACTCCAAAAAGATCGCAAACGCTAAAGTAGGTATTGGAACGAGCAAACATACTAGAATTACACGAGTACGAGAAGTAGTTTCGCAATACGCATTGAAACTTTCAAGTCGTTCGACTGAATAAGAACCTTGACGACCCACTTGGATGTCGTTCCATTTCTTTTCAAGACGACTTCGTAACACCATCTTCCAAGTTATGAGACTGTAACTGACATGTGCGAGTGATGTACTATGTTTAAGCTAATCGACACCTAAAATACATATCTTGCAATATCTATATCGCAAATTTAGATGACCTGCTGTTATGAGCAATCGAAAAGAGACCGACACTTTTGTAAGTGAATAGTAAAAGTTCTTACAGGCAACACTGTCAAGACCGTATATAAGGACGCAAAACTGAGAATGCTTTCAAAAGTTGTCGTACTAAACACAAGTATCATGCGCACTCATGAATCTCATCAATATTGGCAGTGATCCCAACGAAGATTGTAGCAAACATTATCAAGCTCATCAACATCTCATTATTCAGATTTTGGTTACAAGTATTTTACGAATCGTCATGGAATACACCCAGCCAATCGCGCACACATTTCATTTGCCCTACATACTCTACATGGGTGGCGGAGCGGAAGATACTTTAATCATATCGCTAGAGTGGGTACCGAAATAAGCAAATATGCTCGAATTACATGAGTGTTAGAAATGACTTTGCAGTACGCATTGAAGTGTTCGACTGAATAGGAAGACAACCTACTTGACTTGTAGAGCCGGAATATTAATCATATATGTGGTGCAAGAAATCAGAATCTTGGATTTGCTAAAAAGGTGGAGTAGTATTATTAGGTAGTATATGCCGAGCCCCACGATAGTAATATCATATATTTCTATGCAACTTATAGTCATATTAGAATTTGTGCTATTAAGTAATTTACTATGTCAACACCGCGCCCATACCAGCGCTTGGGTGACGCTGCCTGGAACAAGATGTCAAAAGTGGTTGGTCATTTCATTCCTTTCTCTTGTGGTTTTGTGTCTAATGTTTTGTTTGGTAGAATGGCGAGCTATTTGCACTGACGTATGGCGCGCTGGTCACACAGCTCATAAAAGATTTTGAGGATCTTAAAATCGTAAACGAGCAACTTGACAAAATGTAATGCTAAAGCAAAAGCTCAATGTGATAATTATGTGACGTGCTTGTCAAATTGTATTGTTATAGGGGATATAACATTGGTGTACGGCTTGTTGATGAATTTTTGGCCAAATCTGGAGTAAATAATTGCCAGGACTTTCGAGACACATCCGAAGTAGTGGCGAAGGTGGCTTTCAAGATGTTTCTTGGTATAAATGTGGAGGTTTCTCAGTGGAATACAACAGGCACTGCATGTAGTCTCCTGATTCACGATAATCCTCTAACAGGTGGGTAAAGTGTTTTTATTGGCTCAAAGTGGGTATGTGTGCTGGACGTTTATCATTTTGTCTGTTTAGAATTTGTGGAGTTACCGCCGAGTGCGTATGGTGTATTGTGGTACTCGAATGTACTTTGCGGTGTACTACGAGGTGCGCTAGAAATGGTGCAAATGCGCGTTGATGCGCAGTTTGTGAAAGACGTGCTGCAGGGAGACGAGGTGTCTGAGATTCGGTTAGTGCCTCACGTTTGGGTGCTACTTGAAAACTTAGGACAAAATGATTTTATTCTTATGTGCTGACCAGATTGGAGTTAAAAGGAATGATTGAAGAGGCGATGGGAGACG
Source organism: Plasmopara halstedii (assembly GCF_900000015.1). Taxonomy (NCBI): domain Eukaryota; phylum Oomycota; class Peronosporomycetes; order Peronosporales; family Peronosporaceae; genus Plasmopara; species Plasmopara halstedii. The sequence continues at coordinate 668,730 of NW_020187445.1, read as the reverse complement.
AATATAAGGAGGATTGACCGTTTTTTGTTGTGATGCATTCCTTACACATGCTCGTATGACAATACTTTATTGGTAAGGAATTTGATGTGACGACTAAAGAGTTATGACACTTGTAGCTTTCTCCTACATATCGTACCTCGTCTTTTTGCTGTAGTATTGGATCCACTTGAGACTCATCACGTAAAGAAAGACTCAAAATACGTTCATTATGCTTGCACGAAGTAATAGCTGTCTGGTACAATATGCAGCTGTCTAAAATGGAACTTATCTAATAATGAGGTCATCAAGACCGTGTTGTGGTGTCTGTTACTGTCATGTGGAAGATGGTGCAACAGCAAAATGAGATTTTGTAGTCGCAGAACTGTTGCACGTAAGTTTCTCACGTTTCTGGTCGCTGCGATGACAGCACGCATTATCTTAATCGAGTGCAGACGGGCACGATGACAGCTCCTAATCTTTTAGTACAGTTTACTGACGTCTTTGCAATAAGTCATGTCATAATTTTCCTAGTCCGCGAGTTGTAGCGGATCATATGCAATAGTAGTTGACTCCTTGATGGTTTTCATTCATATCATGCCCGGTCCTTCCGTCGGCTAGTAAGGGCCAGATCGCCTTCAACCGCTCCAGCAACAATTAAAACAAGATGCGCGAGGCTAATTCCAATCGACCTTTACTTTCCCGTCATTTTCTTGTGATTCCCTGTCGCCTCCATTGTCTGCGATTTATTCACATCTACATATGTGCCCGCCAATTTAAGATGCCCGGACGACAAGGCGATGGGCGCGCTATGACTGCTGCTGTCTCTGGCGGTGAGCTGATAAGACTATTATCTCTTCATACAATATCACAGCACCCACCGACGCGCGTACGACGAGGGCTGAGCTGCATTGGGACCAATGGCTCATCCGGAGCAATGACCTAGTACTCAAGGCCTTGCATAGCGAATTATATTGAGACTTACAATCCGCTTGCGCGAGACATTAGATTGATCGGGTGCTAGAACGTTGCCGAATGTGAACAGATACCCATCGCACCACGCATGAAGCAAGAGAAGCCTTAAGTTGCACTTCTCACGCTTTGACTTTTGAGAGACACGGTACGCGAGAAGAATGCAAACCCACCTGCTGTTTTATGTGGGCTTGCTTAAGCCGTACCAGGATCCGGCGCAAGTGAACACAAAAGCAATGGCGCCAGGGCGGCGCCTAAAGGCGCTCGGGCACCCAGACGCTAAACCAGCAACTGGTTTTAAGCACTGAGTGCAACAACTTCCGTTTTCAACGACGCAAGGCGCTCCACCGTCACACGAAGTGTCGTAATCGTCTGCTTGATACTATATCGCAGAAGATCATGGCGTCGCTGACCTGTTAGCACCACGGCAGCGACGCGCTTGATATTGCTGTACGCCGAGCACGCAATAGGTCAAATCGAAAGTCTCAGGGAATCAACACGTCTAGGTGTGGTCCAAGGATGATAGTCTAAAGCTGGAACACACGAAGGCAGCAATTAAAAACAGCGTCTACATGTTCAAAGAGTCGAAGACTTCGTCTTCTTAGTCTCAAAAATAGACGCGGGTACGAACTCGGACACATACACAATCCTGCATTGGATCTTGGTCATCGGGTGCAAGCCTCTACGACACGCGTACTTTACGACGTAAATATGACAACATACATTATCTCGATGACATGGCGCGTTTATTTTCTGTCCACCACCGCTCATCGTGAGCGGATCCGTACGTGACGAGATCCTCTTTGACATCAAGCCGAAGCTAGCACCGAGTCTAACACACGGCTAAAGCTTGCCCACCAATTTGCCCGCGAGCGTCGAAATTTCCACACGTCTGAATCCTTTGGCACATTTGTCGTCGTCATAGACGTCGAAATTGCCAAAAGGTTCTACGAAGGTGGTTGCACAAATGCCGACGAGCAGTGAGCCAATGACTGAATTTGCTGCAAGACAGTATCAGGGAGATGAAGAAGCGTAATACAAATCTTTATCATTGCGACTCGATGGCTTATCTCCTGGCGCAAACCAGTTCGCAAATTTCTCGAGTCACCAAGACGGTGCTCTCTCGATCACAATGTTTGAGGAATTAAACGCAAGGTCGCACCACAGGGTAGCTCAAAAGGCAATATGATGGCTCAATTTACGCTTTTAAGGAATAATGGTGATTCCAACGATTACCCCGGGGTCCAGAACAAAACATGGCAGACACGATGGTATTGACTTCACGGCTTTACTCTCAGAGCATCAACCATTGATGCTTGATGGCATTTTGACCACAAACTCCTTCCAGACGGTCTACTTGATTGAACTTGAAGCCAATTTACCCTACTCCGCACTACCAACATGGCGTGCTCAATCGGGTAGGACAGGTCAACGTGCATTGCCCTGCTGCGGCGCTGCCGTAACTCTTTTGTAACGAGGATACACGTAACCTTTTATGGAGGGTGGATCACGCAAAATGATGTTACCGTACATAGGCGTGAATTACACAAATTAATGTAATTACACCTTGGTGTGGCTATACCGTAACAAGAAGCCACTACGTGACAAAATCGCCAGTGGTTATGCATATTAATTAGGTATTACTTTATTATTTAGGAGGCGGCTCTGCCGCAAGTAAAACAATTTAATTCAATTAAAATTTTAAGTGGAAATTTATTTGTCTTGGTTAAGGTTTTAAGTACTATTGGAGGCAGCGGATTGCAATCCGCTGTACTCGTACTGATTTTTGTAAAGAACGTAGGTCGGTGACCTCAGCTTAGCTTCCTCTAAGCAAAGAGCTTCGGCAGCCCCACTGCACTTGGTAGCTTTCGTAGAAAATCTTCGCCTGCGTCGTGATGGAGGAACACATTATTTTTGCCTGAGGGCATGCAGGACGGGCTTAATTATCTGATGTCCTGCTTGGGCCTGATGGCGTGAAGCACCTTGTTTCGCAGGTCCCGAGGCAATGACAGCGCGCCTAGAAGCGTTTTCAAATTATGAGAATGCTCTGTAAGAGCATTTACAGCTGAACCTGTCAGCATCGACAGCGTCATGCCATCATCGACGACGGAGGACTACTTCCGACCCAGGCCGCTCATGGTGAGCGGTAGGACGAGTCGAGGGTAAGGATGGAGAGAATCTTTTGCTCTG
>NW_020187445.1:665083-665582 GCF_900000015.1 Plasmopara halstedii | reverse complement strand
TAGTGTCTGTAGCGAAGTCTGCATCGCTGTAGCCGGTAATAAAACCATCAGGTAAGTCTTCAATTCGCTCTTGATTTTTCATTTTTAACTTTAAACATTTTGTTCCCTTTAAATATCGTAGAATCCTTTTACCAAGCTGTAAAGCTTGTTCCCTTGGATCATGAGTTCTTCTCGTCATCTTGTGAGCGGCAAATGACAAGACTGGACGCGTGCAACGCGAAATCCACAACAAACTCCCCGCTAGTGACCTAAAATTCTTTGGATCGTGCAATTTAGGGCTGGATTCGTCACATAAATGCCCAGAATCAACTGGAGCTTTTGTCATTTTTGCGTCATACATTTTATATTGGTTTAAAAGTTCATTAATAAAATTTTCTTGATCAAGAAAATAAGCTTCTTCGTGTTTAATGATTCTCATTCCCAAGAACTTGTTAACTTCTCCCAAATCCTTGATTTGTAAGATTTTCAGTGAGTCAAACAGCTTACTAAGTCGTCATTT
>NW_020187445.1:664812-665073 GCF_900000015.1 Plasmopara halstedii | reverse complement strand
CTTTGTGAGTTTCGTCATCGCACTTCCTGTGTTAGAGCACCCCCAGCGGTTCAGAACTGCGTCGCTTCTTAGGAGCAATATGTAGTTCAGCTACCGGTAATAGTAGGAAAGATATGTTGCCGATAACAGACCCCTTCACGTCCGATAGGCTCGTAAAAGCGAGTTTGTGGTATGGCTTTGAGAAGCTCACATAGAGCACTGGACGTGTTCGCATTATATTTGGGGTGTTAAAGTATCACTCAATTTATCCTTCGCTAGGAC
>NW_020187445.1:659311-664802 GCF_900000015.1 Plasmopara halstedii | reverse complement strand
TGTAAGTACTACGAGAACCGTAGCTTATATGTTTATACTAATTTTTACATTAGAAAAATAATTTAGCTTAGGAATAATCGGAAGTTAATGAAATCCAATTTTCCCAGGAGATCCATATGAAGACTTAATTTAGAGCAATACATGTCCATTACTCACGCGTTTACTGATTTCAAGATGATAAAAAAACTCAAAAAGTGTCAGCTCAGCCAGAAAGTTTCTCGCCAAGCAGATTTTTTTTTCAAAGCCTGTAACAAAAGCTAAAATTTCCCCGGTAAAGCGATCCAGAGTCAGCATTTGTTCGCTCACAACCAATACAAGCATGTTTGTTTCCTGGCAACCAGTTGGATCTGAATGGCCTGCGAAACATCACGATCGGTTAGACGACTTACATCAACAATTAGAACACGGTTCGTTAGCGACCACATCTGATAGTCAAAAAATCCATTTTACGCCAGATCACCGTTAATCAAAGCAATTTTTGAGACCTCGTCAGCAAAATGGTGAAAATCATAATCATTACTAAAATTCAAGCATAGTTGCGAGCTGATACGAGCGTTAGAGTCTCAAATAGAACTATTGAGGTGGAGCGTCATAAGCACCGATTAGAAAGGATCTGAAATTGCTGTACAGCTGCAAAAGCAAAACTACCAGTCTGCTTAGCTAATGGAAGAAGAATGTCATACTTAGCGTTCTTAACGAGGCGGGTGAGTTCTAGGTCAAATGCGGCATTAAGCTGAGTCGATTGCTTTCCAGTACCTGCGCGCTGGTAAAACCACTGCGCATAAGTCGTAGTAGCGGACCTTCTTGACTGGTTTAGAAAGGATAGCCTGAGGGTTCCTTCTAAGTAGGTAGACTGTTTTACATAAGTAGGTACATCAGCACATGAGTAGCGTGCGCTGTATCGCTATCATACTATTGGCTGATATATGGGGAGCCGCCAAAACTCATTATAAGCCAATATGTCGATGAAAAGTATTTGTCCTAAAGCAAAGTCCGAGTTGAATTTTTCGCAACCCTTAGACTTAGTCGCTCAACCGCGAGCTTCCTCAACACTATAGTGAACGCGAGTAACGGAGTAAATATCTGTCCCGTTTCTCCTGGTAGCACTTTGTAGTCCTTCCAATGACCAAGTTAACATGAGCCAAGACCTCGACCACGCTGCTTTCCCTCACCTCACTTGGATCAAGAGGGAAGCTCTCAACCGCCTCGTAGCGGTCGTCACGTCGCTGCTGCGCTCAGCGACGCTCGACCAACAGCGTCCAGTGTCCACGGAGCGCGAGCTCGTTGCTGCGAATCAGCGAGTGTCAACTCCCTCGCGCAGTTTTAAGAATGACGCTGTGAAACTATGTCGTGACTGTCCGGCCAAGGAATAGGCTCTGAGCAAGTTGGTTGTCGACCCAATGCCTTCCCAGCTCTGGACATCCTTCAGTAACACCTTCGGCTCGCGTTCGAGCCGCCCCAGGATGAATCCCGTATTCGGGCGGATTCGCCCTCGCGCTGCATAAGGACTAGCGTCCTATGCGCGCGCACTGTCCGCTGAAGCTTAAGAATCTGCGCCCGAGCCGATGAAGATCGACTCCGTCGATGCGTCGAGCAATTGTCAACGTCATGGGTCACGTCGGAATGGATTTTGGAGCGGTCGATATCTAACGTGCTTCCGTTGCCGGAAGGTCGGTCACCGCGCGGCGCACCAGTGCCAGTGCTTGTGCATGCTGATGTCAAGTTTGTATCTGCCGAACAGCCAAAAAACGGTAGGTACGAGCGCCCTATTGACCGGGTTGGAGACCCGGGTCCCCCGGTGACAACTCAGCATCCTAGCCCTTCTGTGCTGCATGCACACGTCATTTCCACCACACGCCGAGTGACTCGAGACTGATAATCGTCAGCCTCCACGTCGCCGGTGCACGACGATCACTGCGCGCGGTCCTGGATTCAAAAGCGACTAACAACTTTATGTTTGCGTCATGTCTGCCGATTGACTGGTTGGCCCGGTCAGTCAAACGTCGTAGTGACTGCGACGTTAGAGAGGTATTCTCCGATCTCCTGGTCGCACAGAAGGACTGGCCTTACGCTACCGTCATGGATTTATTATCCACGACGCATGTTGTGCTCGGAGCATCTGAATGCCCTCTCTGTACGGCTTGTGCAGTGCTTCTATACGATGAACTCTCGCAGCGATGCGCGGCCCGAGATCAATTGGCGGTTGAGCATGGACTCCCGCTGATAAATGCGATGGCGGTTAAGCAGGGGTTTCCGCTAGAGGGAGGGGTGCGGTCTTTTCCAGTGAGAGCGATTCATCATTTTCGAGTTTGCACTCGAGGCGGAGAAAGAAGAATTCCAAACCACGCCGACTGAATCCAAGTCGAGAAAACGTGCCAAGGGAGTCGGTTGCGTTCTTGAGTGTATGGAAGATACCGCCAGTCGCCAATGAACGACGGAACTTGCAAGTCCACCACATCGCCAGTGCTGATCTAGCGGCGCTCGAAGTGAACACTGTCAGTACAGATGATGGTTCCACGCCCGCAAAGAACGCCAAGCCGAAGTCGGCCCGCGAGGCGCGCAATCTTGGGAAGAGCTACGCAAATCAGGCAATTCAGTCTACGAGACCGTCCGCGTTTTCCCGGATAAAATCCCAGCCAAGATTCCTGCTGATCGAGGGATTTCCACGAGATCAATCTTGTGCACGGTGAAGTACTGCGTAACGCGGCAAACACCGCTGTCGTGAGATCGAGTCAAAGCCATTGACAACTTCTTCTAGAGCTGCCGCAAGGTGGTCATGTGCGGGAGAGCACATCGCCGCACTCCAGCCCGACACTCTGCGTAAAGAAAGCCATGTGCGAGTGGCGCATCATCCACGCCTTTAACAAGCTGAACGACGCTACCATACCTGCACAGACTTTTTTGGAAAGACATGGTTTAGTCGCCATGTCGGGTAGCGAGGTCTACAGCGCCATTGACTTGACCGATGTCGCGCAATATTCCGTTTACATCGGTAAGTACCCCTAGCGGAGTGCTCTGGGAGTGGCTCGTCATGTTGCAAGGTTTGAAAAATATTTTTGCCTCGTTCAATCGCATGGTCTCCCATGTGCTGCGTCCGCTTTGTGCTTTTACTTCGAGTTACTTCGACGACATTTTCGTACACAGTCATGCTGAGGGAGACCTCAGTGTCCTCGAGGTTCACTTACAATACCTGCAGTGAGTCTTTCAAGTGATGCGCGAGAATAAGCTGTACGCAAACTTGAAGAAGTGCATCTTTTCCGCACTAAAGATCCCAGTGCTTGGCTGCTCCGTGAGCAAACACAACGTTCGTGCTAATCCGAATTGGAATCTTCGATCTGCACATTACCTACGCCACAGAGCCCCGCTGAGCTACGTCAGTGGCCGGGCCTCGCCAATTATCTCCACAAGTACACGAAGAATTATGCCGGACTGATCCAGCTACTCTTTTCAGTGCTGAAGAAAGATGCTACATGGTCAGGGACTCCCGGTTTGGCCGATGCTCCGATCCTCACACTTCCGGGTGACTCCAAATGTTTTTACGTTGTTTGTGGCGCGAGCGACTTAGCCATCGGCTGTGCGAAGATGCAATTTGTTGGTGAAGGTTGCTAACGCGTCGTGAGCTATCAGTCCCGATAGATGAAGCCCGCGGAACGCAAGTACTCTGTCCACGACAAAGAACTTCTCGCAATGTGCTACGCTCTGATCAAGTTCAAAGTGTACTTACTGGGTGGTAAAACATTATGGTGTACACCGATCATACATCGCTGAGGATAGCGATGAAGATTTTACTTCTCTTCCAGCGGAAGACCCGCTGGTTGTTGTTCTCCTCTTAGTTTAACGTTGTCGTCCATGATAAGCCGGACAAGTACAACATTCTCGCCAACGCTTTGTTTCGGCGTCTCTACTATCGTCCACATGACTCGCTGGATCGTCAAGCGATACCCGACGAAGGCGATATAGAAGGGTGTACTGCGTGCGGGGCGTCAGGAGCGAATCTGACGAGGGTTCTCCGAATTTGCCATTTCGCACAAGATCCGTGCTGCTAATTGACATGACTCGGCGTAGTTGGGTATTTTCGCTCTCCCAGCGTATCGACGCTAAGAGCCTTTCTCGAGTTATACGGAGTCAAATAATCGTTACTGTCCATACGATGGTCTGTTGCACTACAGCATCGATAGCTTTGATGCTACCCGATTCGTCGTGCCCAATAACCCCGACCTGCCATCATGGATCATCCACGAGTTCCACGATGCCCCGCTGGGCGCTCATCTAGATCGTGAGAAGACCTTTGCCGCCGTTTCTCGCGACTTCTTCGGGTCCTATCTTTACAAATGGATACAAAAATGGATGCATAACGGCGAGGTTTGTCAGCGTGTGAAACCTTCGTCGTCGTCACAGGCTCCCCTGCAATATCTCCCAGTGGCCACCCAGGCCTCGCGCTCGGTATCGATGAATTTATCTTCGCTCTGAACGGACGTTTGGGTGTCTTGGTCTTTGTCGATCTTTTCAGCACAATGGTTCATCTAGTTCCTGTGTCGAACAAAATCACCGCGGCTGACACTGTGGCGCACTTCATTGATGCTGTTCTTCGTCATCATGGTCTCCCTAGATCCATTGTCTGTGACTGGGATCTGCGTTTCACGTCAGCCTTCGAGCCACTGGGTTTGAAGTTGTGAATGTTCACAGCAGCTCATCCGGAACAAATGGTTAGACGGAGTGCGTTACCTGTGTCCATAAAAAGGTGCTTCAAAGTTATGCAACATCATTTCCCAGCTGGAGCTCGTTCCTGCCACTCGCCAAGTTTGCATTGAACAACGCGGTACACGTGTCGACGGGATTGCCTTTATCGTCAACAGCGCGTAGCACCCGCGCTTCCCTGTTCTCGCTGTGGGTCAACCCACAGCGCCGTGTGACTCCAATCTGGGTGAGGAAGAAGCCGCCGCCACACCGTCTACTCCTGTTCCCGCGCCACAAGTGACTCCGTCGGTATTTGATCAACCAGTCAAGAAGATCTTGTCGGCACCGCGCAACGCGGGATCTTCTCCTGTAGTATGGATCAATTTTAATCTGATCAATTCCGGTGCTGCTATCTACGCGCCAAAGGAAGCGGCGCGACCAATCGACTCCGCTATCGTCTCTAAGTTCGTCTTGCAACGCTAAGCAGGCACGCGATACATTAGAGATGCACTACAGGACGCGGTGGATAAGCAGAGGAAAATGATGACAAGACTGTCCGCAAGCACAAGGACACGTTTACGACAGGATATCGAGTGCTCCTGTCGACAGATACTGTTTGAGATGCAGCGATAAAAAACTCGGCTCGAGCAAGCTCGTACCGCGCTTCATTGGACCGTTTACGGTAATGAAGGTTATTTGTGACGACTACACACTCGACATCCCTTCGACACTATGGCTACATCCGACATTCTTCCTCGGGCGATTGAAGAAGTACCATCTGTTCGATATCCCGGGCGCTGATTCGTTTTCGAGC
>NW_020187445.1:658958-659301 GCF_900000015.1 Plasmopara halstedii | reverse complement strand
CAAGCAGCTATAGTGCAATTGAAAGGCGAAAGTTCGACATCAAAACTCAAGCATGTCGGTATACGCTACAAATATGTACAAGAACGCATCAGAAACGGAATGTTGGAGATGAAATACGTACAGAGTGAAGACCTGAAGGCCGATTTAATGACAAAGGCGTTGTCGGCGACTAAACTTGGAGAAATCCGCGCGCTTTGTGATCTCGTGGACGATGTACAGCACACCGAGGGAGGAGTGTTGGAAACAAGTTAAGTCGTACCTAAGTAAACCAGGAGGATTTATGAAACTCCCAACGATTTGCATAATTAGCTAGATTTAAGCATAATACATTTACTTGGAAACA
>NW_020187445.1:656380-658948 GCF_900000015.1 Plasmopara halstedii | reverse complement strand
TGAAGTGGCGGGGATACCTACACTCCGAGAACTTGTGGAATTTTGAGGTGTCACTTCGACAAGACTGCCCAAGCGTCGTGGACGCTTATGATAAGAACGCTAATAATCAGAAGGATTATGACGCTCCGCGTCGTCGTGCACCACGCGCTTCTCGGCAGTAGCCCGGGAATTAGAAGGTCTATGATCTGAGCTCAATCTATGGCCCTGAGCTGCTGTGGTCGTAGACTCACCCGTGTGAGATACCTCAGAGCTCGCGGAAGCGAAATGGATGATTTCATAGGGCGACAATACGCAGGATGTCGGCGTCACGCCTCGAGTTTTGCAAACTCAAATCTAAGATGGCTCTCTACGCGCACTTTTCTTTTCTTCTGACTTCGCTGTAAGGCAGACAGCGAGGAAAGTTTCCGGTGCCGCTGCATCCATCACTCAAAGAACTCCTCATCATGTGCAGTGGTTTTGCCAGGGGCAAGAGCCACAGGAATAGCCCGCATTGCGGGTACAGAAGCGCCTCCCTTTTGAGCTCGAAGCCGATCGCGGTATCGATCCATTGGGATATCTTGTCGTGCCAAAAAGCGAGCTTGGAGAGATTTTCGCTGATCTAGCTCAGCTTCTGTAGTGGCCGGGTGCCCAACTACGTAGACGCCCAACGATCGAGTGATCGCGTCTTTTGCGTCAGTAGAGGGACTCGCCGACCGGAAGCCGTATATCACTCCAGGTTCTAGGGCCGGACGTAGATACGAACGCATGAGAGCCGAGCGCATGAGAGCATCCAATTGCTGCTCTTGTACCTCATCGAGGCGATTGGCAACAAACAAAACCACTTCCATCGGAAGTCGAGAGGTCGGGGAACGGACACGGTGTCCGCAAGGTTCGAGCTAGTATCACCTTGCGTCGTTGACGCATCTCATCCTCCTCATATTCCCATGCCTGGAAATGATTATCCGAAGCGTAGTCGAACTCCTTCAGCTATTCGACGAGAGAATCCGTCGCTCGGGGAGAGCGCGGTGTGTGGCGTTTGGCTACTGAGGGCTAGGGGTGTGCTTCTTGTGAAGCGGCGGACGTACTGTTCGGAGATGCACTCCGCGCAGAAGAAGAAGGGCTTTGCCAGCGGGCACCCTCGGAACCAGCGAGGCTGGGGTTTTGCGTGTCATGGACCCAGGGCTCATTGAACAGGGAATGTGTAAAGATGGTCCCAGGGACGTAACGGTGTCTCAGACACGCGAGCCTCGTATGAGGCGACAATTAAATGTAAATGTGGATTTTCACAATTTTGATGGGGGAGAGTGTAACGGGGTTACACTTACCCTGGTATATGGGTCAGACAAGATGGTGTGACCGTACATAGGTCTGGATTATACAAGTTGGTGTAATCACAGAATGGTGTAGTTACACCGTAACAAGAAGCCACTACGTGGCAGGATTGCCAGTAGTAATACATATTACAATATCGATAAAGTTTTACTATATTGATTTGGTATCACTGTATAAATCAGGAGAACCTAGAGTTTAAGATATTGGCCGCTCTGCCGCAACTAAAACAATTAAATACAGTTTTAATTTTGAACAGAAGAGCATCTTTACCTTGATTAACGTTTTAAGTACTCTCGGAGGCAGCGAATTGCGATCCGCTGCTCTCGTACTGTGTCTTGTAAAGACGTTAGGCCGTCGACCTTAGCTTAGCTTCCCCTAAGCAAAGAGCTACGACATCCCCGCTGTATCTATTCTTCTCTTGACTGCTGTCGAAAGCAGAAAAGATCACAACCAAGTTCGGACATAATCTTCTTAATATAAACAGATTGTTGTTCACCAACCCTTCCAACCAAGGCCGGATTGAAGTCCGTAGGAAATGTGGGTAATACTGTTGGCAACATTGCCCGCTTTGTATGTCCCTGAATGATGAAAAAACTGTTGATTGCCGCCAAATATTAGAATTCTGGGAGAAAACATCAGAATGTATCATACCATGACATAGAAAAATACCTGAAAGTTACAGCTGAACGGAATCAATGATAGCTTGTCCTATTTTTTGATTTTGAAAACATGATAATTGCAATGGATATAAACCCGCAGCCGAGATCATAAGCAAAAAACATTCATGAACATGCTGATTACATCTTTGACCATCAAAATGAAACTAAATAAGTACTTTGATGCTTATGGTGTCGGGAATATTTTTTTCAAAGCCATCAAGTTTTGAAAGTAAAGCTATTTATGTCATTGAACTAATGCAGCCATGTCGCTGCGCGCTTTGCACAGAAAAATCTTTGACTCTTAGAGTCCACATTTACGAATCCACCGAAGTTGAGTTCTCTCGCTCCAAACAAAGAGCGAAACCGAGAGTCCTGACAGTAATTTTGCAGCGGGGCTGCCGTAGCTTTGCGCTTTGAGGAAGCGTAACTTAGGTCACCGACCTTTCGTTCTAAAGTTTGTACAAGTACGAGTTAAGCGGATCGTAATCCGCTTAATCCAAGTGTAGTTATTGCCTTAACCCATGGCTAATTAACTCTTCCGTTTCAAATCCAAAACTGACTTTATTTATTTTTATCTGCGGCAAAGTCGCCTATTTTT
>NW_020187445.1:650921-656370 GCF_900000015.1 Plasmopara halstedii | reverse complement strand
CCCCCCCGAGGCGGTCACAGTGACCGTCTTTATGGAGAACCTCCGCATTGGCGTGGCCAGAATGGAAGTCTACCGTGAACACCCGTCTTTAATTAGGAAAGTGGTGAATGTGGCATTGAATGCCGAATTCAAATTCAAGTTGGCACGAGTTGGCTGGAATGCACATTCTAGCAGGTCGTCGAGCGGGCCTGAGCCGATGGATCTCACCTATGCTGAGGACGAGGAGGCAGAGCTCCGAGCTGACTAGCAGCGTTTGAGCACCCAACGGTGGCTTGGTTGCGGAAATATCAGTCACCTTTAAATTGGCTGTCCCGTAAGCAAGGCGCGCCAACGTTTATTGAACCGGCGATCCCCTTCCTACTAGTCTTCGAATTTGTCGCGGGGAAACGACAGCACCCAGTAAGCGCGGTGTGGCCTTTCTGGGAAAGAACCGAGTTCGGCTGCGCCTCAAAGAAGGTAGAGGGCAGCAAGAACCACACCCGAAGGGCCCCGTGCTCTTGAACACGGAACGTGTATGTAGCTAGGCTTTTAGGTCAGGGAAGCGACCGTGAATTGCTTTGAAAAGCCATGGAAAATACTTATCGATTCTGGTGCTCCACGACTGAAGGAAGTCAGCTGTATGCTGAGGTGCTGAAAGCGCGTGTGTGACATCGTCACTGTTCGCTTAGCGACGGGATAGGTGTCACTGTGCCGAGGGTTCCTGTGGACCTCGGTGTCAAGTCCATTGGTTTTGTATGCGTGGAACGCTGCATTGTCTTAGACTTGGGTTCAAGGTATGACCATATCCTTGGTATGACATGGTTGGGATACCATGATCCATGGATTGATTGGAGGTCGAAGACGTTTGGCGCTTACGAACACGTCTCCTGGTGGAGCTTTGGTAAGTCATAGATCCAGCTAAACTAGGAGGGAAACGCGCTATTAGGGCAGGCCCTGGACCGAGAAGGTCAACGTGCAGGAGGGCGGATTTCGGAATTGTCGAACGCCGAAGATGTATCAGACAGATGTCCCGAGCGTGGCTCGCGGGCTGAACGTGGTGTGGCACGTAATCCACTGAGTACTGCTCACGTTTCGAAGCAATCGCTGCATGCCAAGAGTTGCATGGTCGGACGAGATCCGAGGTATCGAAAGCAAGGTCCCAGTGATGAATGTGAAGTAGCATTAGTCCACTGCGCACTACTCATGTTTCGACGCAGTCGCTGCATGCCACGAGTGGCATGGTCGGACGAGGTCCGAGGCATCTTGGGCAAGACCTTTCAGATGCGCTTCGAGTGGTACGTTATCCACTGGACAAATGCTAGCAGCTCTTTGCAGGATGTTGTTAATAACATTAGGGATCCGGCTGAGCAGGAAGTGGAGCTGACACGGAAGAAGCTGAGTGCTAGTTTACACCGGTCTAGCCGAGACGTAATACCTATGTGACAAGGCGACAGCGATGCCGTATTCTAGCTGCGAAACGCCGGGCGTCGAATATGACCCAGGATGCGTCTACCGCAGATGAAAGCACTCAGCTATACACCCTCGTCAACGGTATGACGGGGGAGGTAGAAGGCGACGTTACCCTCATGGCTACTCTTGCGGTGGATGCTCTTCTTGAGCTGGACGAGATGTTCCTCAAGAGTTTGGCGGTGCCTTGAAGGAAAGCGACTTGGCCGAATGGTCATCATACGATCGAAAGAGGAGATCAAATTGTCGTTACTTCTAGATGAAGCTGTCCTGGTGGACACCAAGAGGGTGCTGAGCGCACGAAGTGGATCTTTGATTCTGAAAAATCTCTAGTATCCATACTGTCCTTTGGTAAAGGAATTTCAAAACGTCATCTCCAAAGACCCGCCGTTGGTCCTCCCTTAGACCGAGGTGTGCGCCATAAGATTGACCTGGTTCCGGAAATCAAAAACTGCGTAACTCGCCAATGGCCCCTGTCCAAAAAAGCAGTGTGACGTCATTGACGCCTTTCCGTGCAAGGCATGCGGCAGGAATGGTGCAGAGAGCAAGTCTCCCCATTCAACACCCACGTTTTGTGTCCGGATGCCGGACGGCAAGGAGCGCATTGCTCACGCTTCTAATAAGCTATTCGGTGCAACAGACGCTGAGTCCCAAAAAGGATGTTCTCCAGAACAATATGGTTTGCTGTGGAAAAGAACAGCTCACTCGACTTGGTCGATGGTTATTACCAATTGCTCACGAGGGCGTGACATTACGCTGACAGCGGTGAGTACTCTAGGCGGGATGCTCCGGTAGTGGCTGGTGATACCCTAAGGGCTGTCAAATGCACCAGCAACATTTTCCTCGTCTTGTGACACAATTGTTTAGGTCCCATCGATCGAATGCACATACATACTTTGGCGACATATTCGTCCACAGTCGTGCGGGGCACCGGAGGCCAGCTGTGAAAAACCACATCGTCTATTTGAGAGCGGTTGTCGAGTGCATGCGTACGAATAAGCTGTATGCTAATGCAGACAAGTGCATCTTTGGTGCCGATGAAATTCCCTTATTGAGTGATTTATTGGGAAGTGTGGCTTTCGAGCGAATCCTACTAAGGTCAAGACCATTGTGGACTGGCCGGTTCCAAAGAATCAAAAGGTTTTGCGCAAGTGGCTTGGTGTCGCCAAGTACTTGCACGAGTATAGCGCAAATTATGCAGAAATGGCACGGCCACTGTCTAAATTCCTTAAAAACAAAATAATTGGTGTTGGAACACCGAGCATCGAGATGCTTTTGGCAGGGACAAAGACAGCCTCCTTCATGCACCAAAACTGGCGTTGCCAGACCCCGATCGTCCTTTTAGTGTCGTCTGTGACGCTTCAGACTTCGACATCGGCTGTACACTGCTGTAAGCAGACGCCGAGGGGCAAGATCGGGTGATTGCGCTCTAATCTTGTCTGCTTAAGGCAGCGAAGAAGAACTATCCGATCCAAGACAAGCAATTACTTGCGATAAATTATGCACTTGTCAAGTTCAGGGAGCACCTGCTTGGCTCAAAGTCGTTTGTGATCTACACAGATCATGCATCATTACGCACTACGACTCAGTCGCCTCACCTCTCGCATAGGATGACCAGGTGGCTCTCATTCTTTGCGGAACATACCTTCAAGGTGATTTATCGGCCAGGAAAGTAAAATCCTTTGGCTGATGCGTTGTATCGCAGACAAGACTATGAGCTTGCTCATATCACGACGGTGACGTCGTCCGTGATGGATTTGATCCGCGCCACATTCGCGGGTGATAATATCTGTGTAGCGCTGCTAAAAGCTTTCGGAAGCAAGGGGTTTGGTAACTCGGACAAGAAATTGTTGGCGCGGTTGCGCGCATGATTACATCGATATTCGTTAAGTAATAGGTTGCTGTATTGTAGCACTGTTTCAACGCTAGATGATCACCGCGAGTCACCGGACGGCGATCGGCCAAGTCGTCATCGTCCGCCTCCGACTCTTCTCGATGCAAATCGTGGCGTCCACTACAACGTAGAATGACTTGTGGGACGACGTCGTTGACGGGGGTTGAACCCAATATCTTCTGAAGTGGCGGAAATACCCACACCCCGAGACCTCGTGGGAGTTTGAGTTACCACTTCGGCAAGATTGCCCAGACGTCGCGGACGCTCATGATCGGAAGGATCTTGACATGAGCTGTACTCAAGCTGTGGCCCTGAACTGTTGTAGTCGTAGACTCACCCTTGTGAGAAACCACAGAGTTCGTGGGAGCGTTATGGATTGTTTCATATGTCGCAGGGCGACAATTTACAGAAAGTCGACGTTGTGCCTTGAGTTTGGCAAACTCAAATCTGAGTTGGCGCTCTACGCGCATGTCTACTTCCTTGTGGCTTTGCTGTTGGGTAGACAGCGAGGAAAGTTTTCTTCCGGTGCCACTGTACCCATAACTCAAAGAACTCATCGCCATCTGCAGCAGCTTCGCCAGCGGTGAGCAACAAAGGAATGGTCCGCATTGCAGGAACAGGAGCACCGTATTTTTATGCTCGAAGCCAAGCGCGGTACCGATCCAATGGAATCTCTTGGGATACGAAAAATCGAGCTCGCAAGGCTTTTCGCTGATCAAGCTCAGCTAGTGTTGTGGCCGAGGGTCCGACTACGTAGACGGCTAACGATTGAGTGATCGCGTCATTCGCTGCAGAAGCGGGATCCGCCGAGCAGATGCCGTAAGCCACACGAAGGCCTAAGACCGAACGTGGAAACGAGCACAGGAGAGCCGACCTGTGAGCAGCCCTCAATTGCTGCTTTTGTGCCTCGTCGAGGCGATTGGTAATAATACCACTTCCTCCGGAAGCCGAAAGGTCGGGGAACGGGCATATGTTTGCAAAGCTCGAGCTGGGCTCACGTCGCACCGTTGGTAAACTTCATCTTCCTTGTCATTCCATGCTGGGAGAAAATTACCTTTTGGATGTCGACTTCGTTCAACCCCTTGAAGAGAAATCCGTCGCCCGGGGCGGGCGGTGTGTTGTGTTGTGCTCAGTTGTGGAAGGCTCAAGATGTGCTTCACATGAATCGCGGGCGTACTGTCCGGAGATGCACCCTTTGCAGAAGAAGGACTTTGCCCGCGGGAGCCCTCGCTTCCAGCTAGGCGGGGTGTTTTGCGTGTCGTTAACACAGGGCTCATAGAGCGGAGAAGATTTAAAAGTTGATTTTAAAGAAAGCTAAGGTGTCTGAGACACGCGAGCCTCGTATATGGCGACCTTTAAATGTGAAATTGGGGATATTTACAACTTTAAAGGGGGAGAGTGTAACGGGGTTACACGTACCCTTGTATAAAAGGGCGGGTCGCACAATCTTGTGCGACCGTACAAAGATGTGTACTACACAAGTTAGTGTAATCACACAGTGGTGTGGCTTCACCCTAACAAAAAGCCACAACGTGGCAGGATTGCCAGTAGTAATGCACATTACTATACTAATTAGGGTTTGCTGTCATTCAATGATAAATTATCTGCTATGTATGAATATCTATATTATGATAATTATGAATTTTCACAGTTAAATAAAGTTGCAACAAGGCTTGCGCAAATTTGTATTCTGCAGATTATTTGAAACACTTATGCAAATTAGACAATTTACATTAATTCTAGATGTGTCAATCTTGGACTAACATCAATCCAAATCGGCTTCACATTTCGCCAATTAAACTACAATCGACCTTGTACAGAGCAATCTTTGCCTGAGAGATGCCGTGTATACGATCTCCGGAGATTGGGTTCAATGGGTGATGAGTAGCTTTGACGAATATTGACAAAGTTTATTCGGTAAATTTGACTATAATTTGTCTAGAGATAGAGCATCGAAAATGCTCAAGATTATTATCTCAGCTAAAACTATTTATTTATGCCGGCTCGCACTGCACATTTAAGTTCGTTCGATGTGCAGACTTGACAAATTTGTGAGCGGTACAACCGCCTGCACCCAAATTCAGCGTGAGCGCAAACTTTACTATTTTT
>NW_020187445.1:649940-650911 GCF_900000015.1 Plasmopara halstedii | reverse complement strand
AGGTCACCGACCTTTCGTTCCTTACAAGAACCAAGTATGAGTTAGCGGATCGCAATCCTCTTACTCCAAGAGTAATTATTGCCTTCCCAAGGCTAATTGACTCTTCGGTTTTATTTTCTTTTTTTAATCCTAATTTTAAAAGTTTAGATTTCCCTGAATATACCAAATATATATAGTAAATCTAAATATATGCATAACTGCTGGCTACCTAGCCACATGCCGTATTCTTGTTTGGGTGCAGTCACACCATGCACAACTCGTGTGACATAAACACCTGTTACCAGGGTACGTGTAACCCCGTTACACCCTCCCCCATTAAGATTGAGAACATTTACAGTTCCAATCGATTATTGCCTCAACGAGGCTCGCGTGTCTGCTAAACACTGCAATTTAATTTGTCAGAATAAAACGACTTCATTGCTCAATGAGCCCTGTGTCAATGACACCAAAATCTCCAAGTCTTGCCGGTTCTGACGGCGAGCATAGGCAGAGCCCAACTTCGTCTCCCGCACTCGGTGCAACGTGTCCGCAGCACCGAGGGATGTATATCCTAGGCTCGATGAGCACAAGCGACGCTCTCCGCGCACGCTTTCAGTGCCGAGTGGCTTCGTCGAAAATGTGGAGGTGGTCGACTATAAGTCTGACACTCCTTTTCCCGCATGGAATGATGAGGAAGGCGAGCTGAGCCAGCGGCGCGATACGAGCCCTGCTCGCGCCTTGCGGACCCCATGTCCGTTCCCTAACTTCTCGTCAACTGAGGGACGTGGTGTGATCACCAATGACCTCGACAGGGACAGAGGCGGCGGCTTGAAGCTGCCCATAAGGCGGCTCTAAAGCGTCCCCATCCACGACCGGTCATTCACCCTCGTGTGGAATATAGCTTCCGCCCAGAGGATCCCGCTGTGGAAGCGAAGGACGCGGTAATTCGATCGTTACGCCTCCGCATCATCGAACCCCCGGCCAAAACGGAT
>NW_020187445.1:647512-649930 GCF_900000015.1 Plasmopara halstedii | reverse complement strand
CTGAAAGGACGATCAGGATCTGGCAGTGCCAGTATTGGTGCATGCAGGAGGCTGTCTTTGACCCCATCCAAAGCCCTCTGATGCTCGGTGTACCAATATCATTCCGCATCCATTTTAAAGAGGTTGAGTAATGGCCGGGCCATTTCCGCGTAATCTACGCTGTGCTTGTGCAAGTAGGTGGCGAGGCCGAACCACTTACGCAAGTCCTTCTGGTTCTTTGGAACCGGCCAGTTGACATTGTTCATCTACAATGACCTTGACCTTAGCGGGATCCGCTCGAAGGCCACGCTTCCCAATGTAGCACCCTTAAAAGAAAAGTTCTTCTGCGCCAAAGATGTACTTGTCTGCAATGGCGTACAGTTTGTTAGTGCGCATGCACTCGAGCACCGCTCTTAAATGGATGATGTGGTTATCTTCATCCGTCCTCCCGTGCTCCGCGCGACTGTGAACGAAAATGTCGTCAAAGTATGTCTGTGCATACGCCCTGTGAGGGCTGAGCAACTGCCTCACAAGACGATAAATGTTGCTGGTGCATATGACAGCCCTTGGGGCATCACCAGTCACTCCCAGGGCATGCCGCTCGGAGTTCTCACCGCCGTCAGCGGAATGTCACTCGCTTTCATGAGCGATTAGTAATATTCATGTACCAAATTGAGTGCACTGTACTTTGTACATCCCACCATGTTGTTCTGAAGAACATCTCTTCTAGGAATTGGCGTCTTTGCCGGAATGGTGGCAGCGTCGAGCTTTGAACGATACACCACTTGCCGTTCGGCTTCCGAACTCAAAACGTGGGTGTCGAATGGGGAGACTTGCTCTCACGTACTATCCCTGCGTCGCGATTCGCACGAAAAAGGCGTCAATGACGTCGCACTGCTCTTTGGGCAGAAACCATTGGCGTCTTACGCAGTATTTGGTTCCCGAAACCAGGTCGATCTCATGACGCACACCTCGGTCCGGAGGTAGGACCGAAGGCGGGTCTTTGGAGACGACGTCTTGCAATTTTGTTACCAATGAATAGTACGGGTTCAAAAGGATCGACGATCCACTCCGTGCGTTCAGCACTCTCTTGGTGTCTTCCAAGACAGCTTCATACAGAAGCGATGACGACTTTATCTCCTCGTCCGGTCGTATAATGACCACTTCGGCCAAACCGCCTGCCTTCAAGGCACTGCCGAACTCTTCAAGAGACATCTCGTTCAGCTCAAGAGGAGCATCTACTGCAGGCATAGTCTCGAGGTGAAAGTCGCCATCTTCCTCCCCCGTCATACCGTTGACGAGGGTGTATAACTGTGCACCGTCGTCTTACGGTAGACACACCCTGGATCAGGGTCGACGCCCGGCGTCTTTCAGCCAGCATATGGCGTCGCTTTAGCCTCTGTATAGAGGTTCTATGTCTCGGTGGGACCAGGGTGAACGCGCAATCCGCTTTGTCCGGTGTCGACCTCACTTTCCGCTCCTTTGGGGCTCCGATATTATCTACAACATCCGACGAAGGGCTGCTAACCCTGCATTCTTCGTCCAGTGGATAATGTGCCACTTCACGCACATCTGAAGGCCGTGCTCAAGATGCCTCGGACTCTGTCCCACCATGTCATGCATGACATGCAGCGACTGCTTAGATACTCGAGCAGCTCAGTGGTTTACGTGCCACTTTCATGCATCACGAGAGCCTCGCCCTCGATGCCTCGGCCCCTGGCCCACCAAGTCTCACATGACATGCAGCGACTGCGTAGATACTCGAGCAGCACTCAGTGGTTCACGTTCCACTCCACGATCAGCCCGCGAGCCACGCTCGGGACTCCTGTCCAATACACCGTTGGTGTGTACCAACTCGGGCATTCCAATGTCTAGCACGTTGACCGTCTCGGTCCAGTGCTCTCGCCAACAGCGCTTTTGTCTCCTACCAGAGGTGGGTTCATGACTTGCCAAAGCCCCACCAAGAGACGAGCGCGAAGCGTTCAAGGTCTTTGACCTCCAATCAATTCATGGCTTATGGTGTTCCAACGCTGCCATTCCTAGGATGAGGTCATACCTCGCATCCAAGTCTAAGACTAGACAGAGCTCCACACTATTAAATTCAAGGAACTTGATTCCGAAGTCCACAGGGATCTTCGGGACCGTGACACGTGTCCCTGTCGCTAGGCGAACAGTGACGATGTCACCCAATCGCGCACTCAGCGCCTCAGCATACAGCAGACTTCCTTCCGTCGTGGAGCGTTGAGCATCATATCCCGACGTCCCGGAATTGATGAGGATCTTCCTGGCTTCTGAAAGCCCTTTACGGTCGCCTCAACGACCAGCAAGCCCGGCTTGTACACACGTTCCGTGTTCAAGAGCACGGAGCTCTTCGGGGCTGGGCCCTGTTAACCTTTGCCTCCTTGGGGCTCAACAGAACTCAGTTATTCCCCAGAAGGT
>NW_020187445.1:644801-647502 GCF_900000015.1 Plasmopara halstedii | reverse complement strand
TGTTGAACTAAATCGGTGGCCCGATACGCTACTTCTGCGCAAAATGCTGTAAATGACATAGGAAGGAAGGGCCTGGTGGCTAGAAGGTAAGTTTCCAAGTGAATGTATTCTGCATTTAGCTATGTAATTATGCAAATGGTTGGGAGTTTCGTAACTCCTCCTGGTTTACTTAGGTGAAGACTTAACTTGTTGCCAACACACCCACTGCGCGTGGAATATCCTTTCGCTCCTGACACAGAATGTATTTTGCCTGCTTCTAAGGGCGACTTTGCTCGGAAATTCTCTCCCTTATACCACACTTATGTGGCATGGAGAGTCCGTGAGATAGAGGCGGTCCTGGCAACTGACGCCCTTCGAGCTGTACTCGGTGAGAAGACCTTGGTATTTCCCAACAAAAATAGTCAAAACGACTCTCTATGTCCAGCTTACCAATAAAAAATGGACATGTATCAAGAAATTTAAGAAGCCGATCATCACACCGTGATTTTTGTTATGAATAATACGAAAAAGCTCATCAATGTTGGAGCGAAACCCTCATACGCCTCTACATGCAAACTCAATGCTCGGAGCAAAAGCAAAAAACCACCAGAATGTTGCTCTGTGAACGCTTTCTGATCAAAATGATCTCAACTTTCAAACGACCAATAGTGCTTAGTGTAGCAGCGGTCAGGAATCCCGTACTCTTCTTGAGGGCGTACCCTGGGTCCTGAACACGGGTGAGAGTATCAAAAAGTATTGCGCTCAAGTCGCGCATTGAGAAAAACGCATCATCTAAGTAATAAACAGCATTGCACTGAAGTGCACGTCCGAATAAAGCGTAAATTAAATTTTGACTTCTCAACGCGCATGACACAACGCGAATACCGACGTGGATCCCCATCGCCTTCAACCCTTAAATGATGCAGCTGTTACAGATTTCGACCAAGCGTCAAATTTACAACAAAGTTGGTGCCCACACGCTAGAGATAAGCGCTGCGATGGGTACCCTCGCCTTTTTCTGGAGAGATAAAGGTAAATGGCGCGCCAAGACAAAAGTAGCAACGACGTCAGGGCGATTTTACATTAGGGGGGCTCATATTCCTATGAGATTCTAGAGTGAGGTATTATTTGACTTCATCAGATACCGGTACAGCCCTAATTCACCCGTTGGCCTGCTAAATGCTCCACATGTAGATGGACACTCATTTCTCATCGAGAATATACAACAGGGGACGAGGCTGCTGCGCCTGGCACTCGTGAGATCTCTTGTTGTGGTACTCCTCAAGAGCCTCGACATGCGTCTAAATCAGTTATGGTGGCTATGCTACGGTACTGCGCGGCCTGAGGCACTGCCAGCGGCTCGGCGTGTTGCTTTTGGATATACCGATTCTCAACAAAACATCGCTCACTGCGCATGACGCTCAATATGTGAAGAAGAAATCACTAACTTTTATATGAAGTGTAGCGAGGTTGATATTGGCAAATCCAATCATACCGACGGTTCCTCACCCACCACAATAAGAGCCACCAATCGTTTCAAGATAGGATGTGAAGCTCGTAGAGGGATGCACTGCAACATTTATCAAACGTTTAGTCAGAAGGGACAAATTATTCCCAATACTCAAGACCTTCCACGCAAGTTTTAAAGTATCCTTGACATTGTTTAAGCAACACGACTGAAAATTTACCTGTGGATAATCTCAGCGGTGGACATGACCAATTTTATGCCTTGCTCTTTGAGCAAAAATTACCTAAAATTGCTATTTAGTGCAAATAGTCATCTATAAACAGTCGCCAGTGAGCCATGTTGGCAAAAATTTGGGCGAGAAACCGCATGATTTTGAACTCACCGATAGTGGTATTGCTGACTTTAGCAAAGTGAGCTATCGTGCTCAGATATTTTTCAAAGACCGAGATGCCGGTATTGCAGATACACCCTTGGAAGACCAAAATTAAAGTATTAATATGGGACTGCCAACTGGCTATTGGAAACAGCAGACTGGTCATTGGGTCCAATGCATGCGATGGGGTGCTGATCCGCTGATACGCATCGCCTGTGTGCACACAAACGTCACTTTGCTTATAGATTTAGGGCACCAGTTCACGATCTATTTGGCTTTCCTCTCTCGGGGTAGCCGTTCGTTGAATGGGGGTATCAAACGCTTTGTTCTATTATCTTTGCTGAGACCGTAATCATGATGTATTTCGACAGTTACTGTACAACAGCGAGTTTTAATTAATAGCCGTGCAAACTACTGAGCTCACACTCTCCTTACCTTACAAAGCTTTGAGCAGCGCGAAATATGCTGTTCTAGACCCGTATGCGGTTTGAACTATCTCATAAAATGACGATGTTACCATCGTAAAATGCGACAGCTCGTAGTCGAGACGACGCAAAGGCGCGTCCTCCACAACAATAAGCCGTCCCAGCTTATACTTTACCTCGAAGGTATACTCAGCGATAATTAAATACCATCTTGCCTTTATCTGTGAATCATGTGCTGATAACATTGCCGTACGCAACATTCAACCTTTTGGAAAAAGAATTGACTTCGAGCAAAAAAGGTGCACCCTAAAGTCGACAAGAGCATGCATCATTGCAAGTTTTTTTGCTGTAAACAAAAAAATCCTTCTTGACAATGTCATGTTGGCGAAACTATGATGTGATAACCCGCGAAATCGATCGTATGCTTGAAACTTAGAAATCTAGGCATTCGACAAA
>NW_020187445.1:644708-644791 GCF_900000015.1 Plasmopara halstedii | reverse complement strand
AAGAACTGAGTTATGTTGAGCCTTAGGGAGGTAGAGGTCAACAGGGCCCAGCCCCGAATAGCTCCGTGCTCTTGAACACGGAG
>NW_020187445.1:643603-644698 GCF_900000015.1 Plasmopara halstedii | reverse complement strand
CAATATCAATTTGAATCATTTTTAAGAGAATATTGACATTGTAGTCTCTGCGACCGTTCGAAAAGGACGGCATTTGTCGCTGTCGCCACTAAACCGTCACCGGTATGATTTCTAGGGTATGACCAAGCACTCTTCCCCTTATATGTCAAAAACACAGTATTAATTAGCCATACCCCAAAGATAAGACGCTCACTGTGCTCATCATCCACACAAACGAGCCTCGGGCTCCGCGCCCATTACCTCGGCAAGAATTTTCGACACAACGCTGTAGAATTCACGATAGTGTTTAACTCTTGCTTTACTGCAAGCGCAAGAGTCCCGCCGACTCGTTTCCACGTAATTCTACCAGTAATTTTAATTTTAAACGAATAAAGTTGCTTGCCGTACTGGACTCGGAGCTCCTTCACGCCTGTACATGTGTACCATCCGCTCAATCCAAGCGCCACAAAAACACACAGAGTCACTCTGGGAACACTATCTCGACCTCCGGGCAATCACATCCCAGAAGTACTACCCGCGCTTGAAGCAGCAGCAATTGTGGAAACCGTAACCTCAATGGGGGATTTCCTTGGGTACTGGAAGTTCGCAAGAGTGTTGATGAGAATTTGACTCAGTTTGCGCACTGGGTGAGACAAACATCCCTTCTCACCCGTATCAACGCATTGCAGGTTGGCTCAACAAAGTAGATGTGCGCTTACAACGTCGATCCATGCTTGACTTAGCAAGTAGAAAGCTCCACGCGGATTTCGATGTGACACGCATCACTTAGGATCCTGCTGAGTACAGCATTTTAGTCTCTTTGAGACAAATCAAATAGCTACTGACTCAGGGCCTTTTCAATCGCAAGAACAGTCATCTCTTCTAGTAATTAGCTCGCTGCGATGACCACACCCCGTCTCCATTTGAGATAAAGGCTAAGGGTACGACAGGTCATAAGCGGCTGCGGCACCGGGGTAATCTTGCCGATATCTCACCCCCATAAGTTTTTCCGAACGAGGGTATCCCTTCCTCTCCACCAGATTCTTGTAACAGCCCTGGTATGAGATTTATGTCGTACCGATCTTTATTTACCTTTACCCGCCAGCCCACCCAACG
>NW_020187445.1:642933-643593 GCF_900000015.1 Plasmopara halstedii | reverse complement strand
AGCAGTGGCCCTGAGCTCTTGCGGTCGAAGACACAGAGCTCGCGGTAGCATTAGGGGTTAACCCATACGTCGCAGTGTGACAATTTAAAGAAGGTCGACGGCGTGCTTTGAGTTTGGCAAACTCAAATCGGAGGTGTCGCTCACGCACGTTCACTTCCTTGTGGCTCAACCGCAGGTTACAACAGTGAGGAAAGTTTCCGGTGCCATCGCACAAAGAGCGCTTCGTCATCCGTAGCGCTTCCGCCAGAGGCGAGCACTACGGGTATCGTCCGCATTGCGGGTACACGAGAATCACCTCGTTAAGCACGTAGACGAGTGCGATAAACGTCTTAACGGAATTTCTTGTGGGACCAAGAAACGAGCTCGAAGAGCTTCCCATGTGGCAAGTTCATCATCCTTTTTGGCCGGAGGCTCGATAATGTAGACGCGTATCGATCGAGTTACAGTTCCCTTCGCTTCCACAGCGGGATCCGCAGGGCGGAAGCCATATTCCACACGGGGGTCAATGACCGGCCGTGGATGATCACACCACGTTCCTCGGTTGACGAGAAGTCAAGGAACGGACATGGGGTCCGCAAGGCGCGAGAAAGGCTCGTATTACGCTGCTGGCGCAGCTTGCCTTCCTCGTCATTCCATGCGGGAAAAGGAGTGTCAGACTCT
>NW_020187445.1:642429-642923 GCF_900000015.1 Plasmopara halstedii | reverse complement strand
ATGTCCCTTGAAGCATTCGGCAGTGCTTTGAAGGCAGGCGATTTGGCCAAAGTGGTCATTATACGACCGCAAGAAGATATCAACTCGTCATCGCTTCTGGATGAAGCTGTCTTGGAGGACACCAAGAGAGTGCTGACGCACGAAGTGGATCGTCGATCCTACGGATCCGTACTATACTTTGATAAAGGAATTTCAAGTCGTCGTCTCCAAAGACCCGCCTTAGGTCCTACCTCCGGGCCGAGGTGTGCGTCATGAGATCGACCTGGTTCCGGGAACCAATTACTGCGTTACACGCCAATAGCCGCTGCCCAAGAAGCAGTGCGACGTCATTGACGCATTTTTCCGTGCGAAGCACGACGCATGGATGGTGCGTGAGAGCTAGTCTCGCCATTCGACACCCACGTTTTGTGTTCTGAAGCCGAACGGCAAGTGGCGTATCGTTCATGCTTACAATAGGCTTAACGCTACCACCATTTCGGCACAGATGCCGATTT
>NW_020187445.1:638076-642419 GCF_900000015.1 Plasmopara halstedii | reverse complement strand
CTGAGCCGTCCCTTACGTATTGAATATGGCGGGCAGAGGTCGACTTTCCCACGACTGGCACTCGAGGGTATTTTAGCTCTAGCAGTACGTTGACTCATCCAAGTGTCATGGTGTGCGTCCGAAGTTGCATCTCGGATGTGATCATTGAGCTTCGCCATCGTACGACCTAGCCCTAGCGGTTCTGAGCCGCTTCGCGGTTTTGAAGCAGAGAACAGTTGATGATAGAGACGTAACTTTGCCTGTAACGGAACGCTTTACGCCCGGCGGGCTCGTAAGAGCGGGATAGTGATATTGTGCTAGTATGTCAGAGAACACTGGATGAGCTCTTTTTTACTTTGGTGCACTCATAGATTACCTCGATGCCTTGTTTGCTACCACCATGAACGGTCAGATTTCGCGTTTTTAAAACGAATCTTTTAGACTGCAGACATTGCCTATGAAGGATAGTTATTGTATTGAAAAATACCTGTCGCACCCAATCCGTATTCGAATTTGTTGTACCAGCCTATGATACCGACATGCCGCTTTCATTCGTTTTTGCTCTCAGTAAAGCATTGCGCAACTTGCACATTACGCTAACCTAATTCAAACAGACCCACCCATCTTGCTGCGAAGTCTAGTCGTGTTAATTTTAGCAAGCCGATTTTAATTGACAGCTTTCCCGCAAATCCCCGAGCTATCCGCGTGCGGGGTGCGGAGTCAAACAGTACCCGGAGGGTTTCTAGACTATCCATAAAAAGGGGTAGGCCTGTGGAGGCGGCGGTTGTCAACGTAGATTCGATTAGTGGGAGCAACTTGCTTCAGCACCGCAGTATATTTGCTCAGATGCTTTGGGAAATATCATCCACGACTCGAGGTACGCGTTTCGTTTGACCATTTTTGCGGATAGCTAGCAGTAGACATATCCAATTTGGTGCCGGGCACTGTGGAAATTGTTTGCCAAAATTTTTCTAGAACTCAAGGATCTGTACTATATGCAATGACTAACGCAAACCATGTTGGCGAACCAATTTGTCGAAGAACCGATTGGCTGTATCCTCACCGGCCGCACTATATCTGACAGCAGCTAAATGAGCCAACTTGCTCAGACGGATCACAAGACCAGACGCATTTTTGAAAGACTAAAGCTCATATTTA
The DNA here is from genome assembly GCF_900000015.1 of Plasmopara halstedii. Taxonomy (NCBI): domain Eukaryota; phylum Oomycota; class Peronosporomycetes; order Peronosporales; family Peronosporaceae; genus Plasmopara; species Plasmopara halstedii. Next base: position 641,282 of record NW_020187445.1, on the reverse strand, counting down.
GAAAGGCTAACATTCTGCCGGAAGCAGAAGGGTGGCGCAGGCACTGATGAATGCGACAAGGCTTAATTCGTTGATATATTTCACACGCGCGCATTTTGGCCGTACCCACCCATACATATTGTACCACCACTTCACAGCGCTCGCCGAATAGTGTGCTTTTTTTATCGAGATGACCATCCAAAGCGGTAATAAGTGCCTAGTACAGTATTATAAATAATTGCTTTTCATCGTGAGATATCACTACACACTTAGTGTCATATAGGCCAGTGTTGCAATAAAGCAAGCCGGGATCGGGCGTGGCGGTGGGGGCGTCCAACTGTGAGCAGTGAAAATCTGAGTTGTGAAACTCCCTGCCTCCCATAGCTGTCAGCAGCGCAACACATGTTTGGACTGATCCGTCGGCTGTACTGACTACCTTATATATTGCCGGCGCCACCAATGTCACATTCGGCAGTTTTTAAACTGTTTGAATCAATAGCGCGTCCCCTACCACATTATCCGACCAGGTTTATCCCCTTTCTCTTAGGCGTACTTGACGTCGGGAGATATCTATCTGGTCTATCTCATAAGGGGTGTGGTGATGATATTGCGTTACTTATCAACGAAAATTTATGTAGATCAAAAACGTCTTAGAGCCAAACAGGTGCACCCTGACCTCGACGCGACCATACTTTATTGCACGTAGATTCTTGTCGTGAACAGAAGGACTTTTCTTTGCCGTTCTAGGCTGGAGAGACGAAAACGAGTCCACGCATTCATACCCTTCGACACCCGCTCCAAGTAAAGCACAGGCTATGGCATATGCCGAACCGTCACACGACATGAATTGACCGATCTGAATTTAAGAAGAGCCAAAACCAAGGTCCACATGACACTTTCTTTCACAGACCTTAATGACGCCTCTTCGACCGTACCCCAATAGCATTTGATATGCTTTTTAGTAGGGTTCGTGCCACGTCGACATAGCTTGCCATGTACTTGAACAAGTATATGGCCAGGCCAAGCAACTTTTCAAACTCATTTGGGAGATAAGCACTGGCCAATAATCAATGACCTTAGAGGTTAATCGATCTGTTTGAAAGCTCTTCTCTGAAATGAAGCAACCGAGTGAGGAAATTTTTCTCAACGCCAAATTCACACTTGCCTATGTTGCCGAATCGTTTATCTAGGTGCGTACACTCGAGCCCCGCTCGCATGTGTCCAATGTGACTCTTCAAATCTCGCTCTCTGCATGACTATGATTAAATATAAAGTCGAAATAGGCTTGAGCATAGCGACGATTGGCCTATACAGCTGTATCAACAGACTGTTGTGCATTGCCGGCATACTATACAGTCAATGTTGCATAGACAGCCACTCCGATAGCATCCCGCTGGGACCACTCAAGAATTGAAGAGGATCATCGCTGCCTGTCACCATCAGTTAATGGTATCATTCAAGTAGACCAAGGGTACTAAACAAAGTGCAACCGACCATGCTGGTTGCGGTATGTCTTTTCTTGGAACTAGGCTTTGTGCCAGAATTGTGGTGGTATTCAGTAAAGCATGCATAATTTGCCGCATGCCGTTAGTATTACAGAAACAGAATGACAGCGCTAAATATAGATATACTTTCACCGAACTTGTTTTGTGCTTCGCGCGGAAGAAAGCATCAATAACGTCACAGAGCTCCCTTGATTAGAATCATTGTCGTATGACAGGGATTTCGGGAATTAAGAGAATGTAATGACAAACTATTCAAATCAGAGGTAGCGTCTGAGGTCATCAATTTGTACTATCCCTTCAACAAATGAAAGAAATGATTTATAAGATACTTGAGATGTTCAACCCGCCACCCAGTTTTCTGCGGATGTTCTTGATGATACTTTCATTCGTGACGAAGACGAGCTCAGCTTCTGCACCGGCCCAAACCATGCCATCTCGGTGACGTCACCGTCTTGCAGTTTCAAGTACAAATTGGATAATTTCTCTCCCTTCATACGACCTTCTGCCGGAGGTAGTTAGGGAAGGCCTAAACCTTTCATGACTACCTCGGTTAATCGGTTCACAGAACAATAGTGCTTCTCGCCAATTATCCGTGGCGTCTCACTGCCCTAAATGGTGCTCCCGCCACAGGCTAGCACGAACGCAGCAGTACCACCACAACATGACGAGGATTGACAGCAACAATTTTCTCGGGGCCTGCCTTATTTCATGAATTTCAGTAATTCTCAACTCCCCAAACTTTGCATAGTGAGACTGCGACAACCACTGCCCACCGGTCCAGATATGGGAGACCCAAGCATACAGCTGTTCCTTACCTCCCGCCCATGGTAGGCTTTGGAAACCACGACTGCGTTCATAACGTTTCATCCCTCAATAAACACCGTCCGTCATTCCTACCGCTTTTTTTTGGCTTAATGAAAGGTTGCGGCCTATAATTTGCTTTCTTTATTACAAATGACTAAAATTAATGTTTCAGAATCCCGCCATTCAGAATGAAGTTAGATTCGTAGCACGGCCATCGCTTGGATAATAATAATAACCAATCATTCTTGAATCAACAGAGCGACACTCTCGACACCGCGATACACAATCGTTTTCCCCCATGTTATCCCGTGATGTCGGCTCACTACCTTTTCTGACTTCCAAGCTATGCTCGAGGCATCTATCAGAATCAAATTAAGGCAATATCACCTTCTTCATCGAAGCTGTCATAGGATCGCTCTCACGCCAAAAGCACTATGTTTTATGGCAGAGATGGGTTCAGGATTCGCTTAAAGTTCAAGAGGAGAAGAATGCATGACACCTGATATTTATTCAATTCACGCATGACTAGCGACGCTCCAGCCACGCCATCGATAGGATAAAAGAACATCTTGAATTCAGGGTCAAGACGCGCCGGCATGGTCTTCAAACTGCAATTGAATGTTTTAAACATAATTTTCAATATTATTTCCGGTGTGTATTACCCTTCATGAAAAAGATTACCGATACACACTCTGAGTAAGGGACTAACACTTTTCAATTTGCCGGCTATCCCACAAGTTGAATTTAAGAAGCCTCTCCCAGCTCTCTAGCATTCTCAGCCTCGACTTTCCTTATGGACAAACAATCACCCCGAACTTTCCTCGAACCATGATCTGTCGCACCGGTCTCAACTTCTGGGCGAACACCCAGTTTTGTAACCGATACCACCGTCGTCTCATCCCCATCTTAAAATACTGG
>NW_020187445.1:613547-638066 GCF_900000015.1 Plasmopara halstedii | reverse complement strand
TGATACTTTGTGCATCGTATCTGCGGCGCCCGACAAGCGCATCTAGAAATTTTAACAGTCACGCATCCGAATTTGCGCGTTGCATACGTGGACCCATTGAGTCAAACCTTCCTCGGTGCAAGGTGCACGTTTATCCTGTTGGAGGTGCCATTCACTTATGACATACATTGATTCTTCTTTTGCAAGCCTCCAAACTCTTTTGGTGCCTTATCGACCTCGAGTTGCCCTCTATTAAATCTCAAAAAATTACAGCGAAGTGTGTCGATTATTAGTTATCTCACATCAGGTGGTACTTTGTGATAAGTTCGTCAATGTTTGCTCTGATACAACGCTGTCATGCTGGCGAAAATATTTGTCGATAACTAGCACGGCTGTATTCTTGTTGATCATGGTAGCACAACGGCGAGATGAACTATCTTGCTTAGACACTACTGATTTTTTCGGATGTGTCAAATGTATGCCCGAAAAACAAGTCCAAATTTAAGAATTGTCAGCATTCTGCAAGAGGCGCAAAGATGATTAAATCGTTTAGCATGAGCCCATATACGCACTTATCATAAATGCGGTGCGTACATGCAAATGAACTCTTTGATAAAGCGATATCGGACTCTTTAATCTTATAAGCATTTAGCATCGTATGCTGGGTCTGACCCGTACGCTGTATTCATCTCATGAATTAACAACATCTCCATCACAACATGCGACAGCTTACTGTTGGGCAGACGCATAAGTTTATCTGCCGGTAACCGGACCTCAAAGGTAACGGGATTACACGTGCCCTTGTGAGAAAGGGCGGGTCGCGCAAGATTGTGCGACCGTAAATAGGTGTGGATTATACATTTAGTGTAATAACACAGTGGTGTGGCTACACCGTAATAAGAAGCCACCATGTGGCAGGATTGACAGTAGTAATGCATATTACTATATTAACTAGAAACTACTATATCAATTAGGAAGTGGGGATTTAGATATTGGCGGCTCTGCCGCAACTAAAACAATCAAACACAGTTTTGTTTGAAGCGTCCTTTTGCCATGGTAATGCTTCAGAACTTAGCAGTAGTGGATTGCGATCTGCTACCCATGTACTGGTTCTTGGAATGAATGTAAGGTCGGTGATCTTAGCTTAGCTTCCACTAAGCAAAGAGCTGCGGTAGACTCGGCATAGAAGGATAGCCACCATGATGTCATTATCAGCGAGAGCTTAGTGGTGCTGTCGCTGTGGGCAACGACGCATAATTGATTTAAATCACGTATGGTCTGAAGGCAAGCAGGAGTATTCTGCACCTGACAGGAGCATATTTTATATGCAGCTGAGCTGGCGTAGCTAGAAGCTAAGCTAAGATCATCGACCTTACGTTCAATACTAGAACCAGTATGAGTGTAGCGGATAGCAATGCGCTTCCTCCAAGAGTACCTCAAACCTTAACCCAAGGGGAATGCACTTCTCCGTTAGAAATCCAAACTGTATTTCTTTTGTTTTATTCGCGGCAAAGCCGCCTATATCTTAATCTATAGGTTTTCCTAATTAGATTGTAAAATCTAATAAAAATGCAGAACTACTGGCATTCACGTCTTGTTAAGGTGTAGCCACAACATTGTGTGTTCACACCATCTTGTGTGGCCCACCCCTTCAAACCAGGGTACGTATATCCACGTTACATTATATTGTTAACTCAATGTCGTAAACTTAACAATTCTTTTTTTCTATCGCTTTAACCTAGCGGGACGTAAATGCAGCCACGCGAACATGCTCATCGGCTACTTGGAGTGAGCTAAAATTTAAGCAAAGGCTGTAACGTCACACACGGAATCCAATTGTCTATCTGAATTTGAATGAGTTGGAATCAAGGATTCCATGAAGTTTTCTCTCACAGCTTTGAGAACTGCCTCTTTAGCTGCGCATCAGCGACAATTAAATTCTTGCTTTCTTAAGACTGTTAAGGGGTCATGTCATGGCAACATAAATTGCACTGTACTTGTGCAAGTAAATGGCCAGGCCACTTTGAAAGTTCCTTAAATAAAGAGGCGCAGGTGTATCAACGCTGACCTTGATCTTCGCTGGATCTCCTTAGAGGTCATGCTTTCAATTAGGCAGCTTAGTAAGCCAATCTCGTCGGCGGCTAAGCCACATTTGTCAAAACTGTCGAACAGCTATCAAAGTGCATACAATCGAGCACTACTCGCAAGTGTCCCATGTGGTTGTCCACGCCCGACCTCCGCGCTCTGCACGACAACGGACGAGCACATCGTCGAAATAAGATTGTGCATCGTCATGATGTGGCCTGAACAGCTGTGACACCAGGCGATTGAGCATAGTTTGGGTGTTTGATAGTCCCTGTGACAAAAACCAACCAATTATGGGAGAAACATCGCGATCTCTCCTAAGTAGTTGAGGCTAATCATCAATTATATCAAGGGCATTGGACAGAGTGCATCTTGGAACCGTCTTTGCACTGATATCGTGGCAGGGGCAGCGAAAGTATTTACAATTTGTCACTTACCGTTACCCTTGCTGACGCATGATGTCGGCGTTGAGAGTTTTAATCGTTCTCTCACCAAACTTGCATTGTAATTTGCACATCAATGACGTCATATTGTTTCCTTGGTAATAACCGATACTGTGTGACAAAATCGATTAGGCCTCACGATATCTTTCCGATTCGAATGCAACAAGCATGTTTGATCTTTTTGTCTATTCTGGTACTATTTTGACAAACGACTCGGAGGATCCTTGAAAACAACTGACTCACTTCTCGCACCCAATTACGCAAGTACAGACTGATCCATGGCAAAAGACGAGCACAGCTCACCGTCGGTATTCATCGTCTGCAACCCCTAGAGTATATTCTTAGAGCTCAGTTGGAGCTCAAAGTTTCCGGCAACTCCATTTGAAAGTGCATTATCTGTTTCGCCACTATATCCGTAAATATCTACTACTCCATTTCGGCGAGCGAATCACACAGTACTGCTAATTTAGCGTACCGTTACATCGTGACAAAGATGAGTTGTACTAACAAGGCCTCTAGGGGCCAAAATAGTATCATGCTATATACAGCTGATATTTCATCCGACAAAGGATAGGGCGAAACGCAGTCACTTTTACTTTTCACTGGTTCTGACACACAAGACACCAGATAACAGCAGTGCTTAAGATTTCTACCCGAGATGCCCTTCGGGGCCCATGACTTCTAGCCGTGTCTCAGCAGATACATACTCTAGCGATCGCAATACACGATCGATTGGTGGTCCTCATCGTGACACTTCGGCTGACTATCGCTTCTGCTTTCCAAAAATGTTCTAGACACTGCCAATATATATGCAAGACAATTCGGACAATGCAATGTCCTGCAACAAAGGACGCGCTATAGCTACTATAGCGCTTCTACTTTTTGGGAGAGGCGCGCTCATGACATATCAGAGCTTTACCAGGAGAGAAGTTCTCCAAGCCTAAAATCAATATGTTGTTCATAGGGTTCATGCCACGCCATCCCTAGACCGAATTCACACTTCGAATCCAAGTCTAGGATGAGACAACGCCCAAAGCTGTCAAACGTCTAACAATCACATAAGTTTAACAGTAGTTTATGACATGTCCTCGTTGCAAAACGCATGAACTCTGTATCCATATTTAATATAGCAAATATCTTCGCGTAATGCCGACTGTTTTGGTAGTTGCGCATTGTTCAAAATTGAGCGACGCTGCTGAATTCATCGGGACGATATGAAGTCTTACAGAGCCGAGACATCGATGTTGCCTTCCAACAATTCAGGAGTGTAAACCTCACCCCCCCTTCGATGATTTCACTCTCTTTGGGGCCAAGTCCCATTGATGTCAATCACAGTATAGCTCATTCATGTTCTAGTAGGCGCAGAATGGCCTACTGGTACTCGCCGTTTCCACATGAAAGGCTTGTCGGATCGTTCGTGGAAGCTCGACTCTTCACACCATTCGGTAGAGAGAGTAGGGGCACGCAATACGCAGATGTTGTGTACTCCCAGAGATAAACTATCTGCGTATAATTTAAAGCTGCAAGACGGCCAGATGGCCTCACTTTTCTGGCTCAGCATAACTTAACTCGATCGCCTCTAGCACGCTTAGAAAGCTTCTGCTTCTGATACTTCAGCTGACCCTCGTGGCGCGAAATTTACTCCGCATTTATTGCGACATTTATCACCATTGTAAACGGGACGAATGGGTGGTCGTGGCTTTGACGCGATATACGTCCGCTCACGGAAGCCCTTGATGATATGGCAATTGTGACCGTCCCTAGCAGAAGCTTTGTTAGCTTTGTAATGATAAGTATTTGCAATTTCTGGACATAACCCAACATTTTCCGCCTTATTTCGGCGGGTGAGGAAAAATTTAGAACGAACCAGATACTCCTATTCAGACAAAGCGAGCATTCGCTTCAGATTTTCCCAGCTCGGGAATGTCTCTATCACAGTGGACCTCACGTTGATGACCATATTGTTGCGGGCAACCTCTTAGCTCGAAGGCCTTTAGCGCAATGCGCTGTCGCTTGGTCTAGGGCGTGGCCAAAGTCACGGCCATTTCAGCTTTTCACCTCGCGAAAAATCTCCGCCAAAGGACTGAATTCTCAATATTGGTAGCAGGGCCATTTTGCCTCCCACAGACACCAGATTGGAGGGTTTCTGGATGGGTCTCACCGTGCATTCTCATAACCGATCGTGTTCTTTAGACGGGCAACTTTTGCTTTTGGCCACTAAACCGCCCGTTCACTGTCCCCTTTTAGACTAATGGCTTACACGAGCTTTACTAGCCTGTTGAGATACTTCAAGACAGATATTTATCAGTTCAAGTTCTGTTCAGACCGATACTTCTGTCCTTTTTCACAACTCAAACGTCAGATTGACTTCAAGTGATGTTATTACAATAGAGTCACCGTGGGCCTTGCACAAGTGAAGCTTTGATTCAAGAATCCACGTATGCAACGCAAAGATACTGGGCCCTTACGCTCAACACTGGAGAGCGATTTTTAATTTATCTAGGATAATTAAATACTAAGATTGTTTTACTAGCTCTAGAAAGCCATGAATTGCTGATTAATTTTAACCTGACAAGCATTTTATACATTTGATTCACCGTATCCTATATACGGTTTGTTGTTTCTTGACCAGAAGACATGATCCCAAGTGTACCAAGGATTTTTCCATCACGGAATATACGGCGTCAGTAGTACTGACACCTTGATACTTCTACGTATTTACCTTCATACAAAAATGTAAAAAGGTATGAGCTTCATACAATTAATTAATATTCGAGTAGTAGTAGAGTACATACCCCTTTACAGCACCCATGCCATGCGTACATGAAAGCAGATGAGACTACATGTGGCAGTCATCAAACAGATATTCTAATGGGGTTTGAGCTCGAGATAAGAAGACGAAATCTAATTTACCAGCATCAATCACTTCGTTGCCAGTAGATACCCAGCTCAACACTACCAACAAGTCTTTAGCTTTGACGTTATAAGCATCGCGATGTTCAATACCATCCTAAGAGACGAAAACTACATTTCTATATAAGATTGTTACTCAAATAGAACTGACACAGGCTGGGTCGTGTTGATTTAAAGTCTGAATAGGTTGCACGACGTGAAATCCCCGAATCGAATGTCGCGGGTATGTACTCTTGATGTGGTGGTCAAATTTCAACGTTCTGGAGTATATTAAAGGTCCAGCTTACTCCAGTAGACTTGGTGATGCCTGGAATGAAGATACTCCACGGTTTTTGTCAAGTGAAGTCTGCACAGTCGCGCGTAGCTACAAACGATGCCACACAATTCTGAAAACCTACTGGAAGTAGCCTGATGAGTTACCTGGTAATGCTAGACGATACCTGCTTGCAGCTGATGGCTGTAAGAAAACCGTTTGCAGAAGCTGCGCGCATACTCATATTTCCGGGAAGCCTACAACAATAATATGATGGGATGCTGGAAAAATTGAAACCCATGGCAACCTTCTGCTGCTTTAGTAATAGTTGTTCCAGCGTGAGCCTGGCACATTGCAGGAGCAAGATTAACACGAGAGCGTATTTCAAACGACAATCCAACATTGTGGCATATATAACTGCCATGACCGGAATTTCAGAAAAATGGTCGCGTAGGCCGCAATTATGGTAGTAGTCATAATCGTTAAAGTGGGTGTAACGGACGTATAACGATTAAAACACGCAAAATCTATAGCAAATACAATAATGTTTCTCAACCGGCCAGAGGTGCGCTCATTGTCCACACGTCTCGACTGTGGCAGCAATAAATTTTATTCTATGCAGTACAAATGTTGCTGAATAGTGAATCGTCGACTCACATGACTGATGCGGATGGTTTACGTCATTCAAAAAACGTTTAGATCTTTGTCGATTTTAGATGCAAATAGTGATGGGCTGGAAAGGGCAAAATACCGTTTGTCCCAGATTACCTAGGAGCTTATCAAAAGGAACTTCAACTCACCAAAATACTTGTTGATTGAGTTTGATGTATCTTGAAGGCACATATTCTTGCGAGACGACCGTCATGTTGCTAAAGACCTTGCAATATTCGACCAGCTAATTCAACCAATGATGATTGGTATTGGGTTGTCATTCCAATATTCTCCCTTTATTATGACAGAGCCTATTTTCATTATTATGCACCACCTTTGTGTTGATACAAAGGATACTTTGTTGGGATCTTGCACTCTCAAACAGTGATGATCTGAGCGATGTGGTACTATGCTATTCGCATTGTAAAGACGTTTTGCACTTCATCAAACAGATAAACAAATGTTCTTGTTGTGGCAGGTAACGACACGATGTAGAGTCTACATATAGATTGCTTCGTCTTCTCATGAGAAATGATGATCTGCTTGACATGCCTCGACGTTAGTTTCTGAAACGAAGTATGAAAATTCTTCGCCTATTTTTAAGAGCACCATAATAAGCACTTCTTCCAGAGGTTTGTCAAGTGCTTGCAAGGGACTCAGTTCGCGTTCGAAATACATCCAGAAAGTGTTGACACATCGGTATCTACCACAGCGCCACCTTTAGATTTTTGTCGCTCTACTCCATATTGATCCCTACGGATACCTGTCTGCCTATCAGAGGTGAAATCTGACTGGCCAATGCTCTATGAAAGGTTGAGGGGCAGATGATACCAAATGTTTTCTTTGCACCAATATCTCGAAGGCTCCTTGCTCAAACGTCATGAGGCCAAAGAAGATTGGATGATTTATGCAGCACTAACGGATGCTTATGTGATCAACGTGCATGAGTTTCGAATGCAAAGATCAATAGTTTTGATCCGAAGATAGGCAGTCACGTCTTGAGCCCAAGCATGCTGTGCCCTGAGAGAAATTACGCAAACCTGTCGCATCTCCAAGCGACCGATTGTGAACGCACAGAGATGTTAAGACATCAAGCATAATAGGCCCGTACACTTGCGTATATCACGAGTGGTTCTTCGGCATAGCGTGAAGTGATTTTGTACCATCGGTATGTGACTTCTGCACTTTCTTGATAGGAAATCCAATCTCCACTAGTAGACTAATGATGAGATGAGAAAATTTCGGGCCAAGGTCTTTTCACTGACCCTTACTTGACAATGTACATATATTTTTGCTTGTGCCCAGCGGCACGAATCGTGTTTCTCGAACTGCCGTAGACGAAGCAACGAATATAGCCTTACTTCGACACACTTCGGCTCATCGACGCAGGACTGGCAGCAGCTCCGTCGCTGTTGCTGGGATCATCACCGTTAAAAGTATGTCCCTTCCCGCTCTTGATTAAAGTTGAAGCCTGCCCGTGGTTGTATGCTTTGTATCGCCTGTTTCAATTGTCGAGGCATGCACCAGTAAGCGCTGGGTGCAAGATAAACTTTTCTTCAGGCCGTCAATGAACACTACCGCCTACAACATTTTGAAATAAGATGCATCATATCAGATACGCGGTAACATGCGCATCTTGCGAATGTAATTATTCAATCATCTCTTTACTTGCAAAGTTAAAATAGTACGAAGACCACATCGCATCTAACGTATACGCATAATATTTATTGGCTTACTCATACAGCAACCTCGAGTCGATCATACGTGAAGAGAGTGCCATCATGGCTAGATCTGGTCCAAGGATCAAGAAATCGTGATTCCAACCCACTCTTTGCACTGTGTCTCTCTAGGACTGAATGTACTGAACCTGGGAGAGCCCTGAACTGAGCGTATCAGCTCATGTTGACGTCTCTACCCGATCAACTTTGAGAACTGGCCTCGATGCCACAAACCTTTCACGTGCCTTAACCCTGAAAGATGCTCGTCAAATTCAGAGCGAGCACATACTTAGAGTCGTTCAGTGGAAAATCATCACCTTAATCAATCTTGACTCCATTTAATCCCCCAATCGCGAAAACAAACTATAGACTTTCAAGTGCTATCAGATATAGAAGATCTTTTAACAGCATCTTGCATGATGGAGCGAAGGCGAGTACTTGGGCTCCCAAAGAGCGGCAGCCCAATGTGTCTGGCTTTAGTAACCATTTATTGAATACAAGATAAATTAAAGAATATTATTTGTGCTACTCTCTCCTTTGTCCTGCAGCACAATTTTAAGCATAACACTCATAGCTAGCTCAAACTCAGGCGTCACCACAAGGATTCTAAAGCAACACTAACGCTTGAACTGTCATGAAATACACATATGTGCCCATATACTTGGGCATGTGGCGCCTAATTGTAAACTTGCTCTTGTGGATATACACAGTATATAACATATATGATGACAAAGATCGACAGTAAAAAGGGCTGATTTGTCATTGTGAGGACAAAGTGTGTATTAGACTTTAGATATGCTGTGACTCCATGTAGAAATTGTGTCATCAGCGCCTATATTTGTTGCTATTTGAGAGCCGTTGCACCAATTGTAACCCAATTAACTAGCAAATGCACATGTTGACACGCGCCTTTGCTCAGCCAATCGGAGGGAAAAACGATTTAGCATTGTCTGCCTAAAAAATCGTGTTTGCGCCGCCCAAAATACATCAGCATGTGACATCGCTGATTTGTTGCCTTAATGGACTTATCAATACAGCTGTTGCTAGCGCGCAAACCTTCTAAAGATGCCGATGACAGTTACTTGGATAGTATATGCGTGGCTGGGGTCGATCATGGAAACATACCATCCGTTAAAATATGCTGGCTAAACGTGTCTAAACTAAAGCGATATTTGCCCTTTACGGGGAAATGTAGATATTAGAAACCGCTTCCCGAGCTAGGAGGAAGTAACTTCCGGGGGTTCTTGATCAATTTGCGATTCCAATTCTCACAATTGCAAGAGTCAGAGAACTGTCACCATTATCGACAATTCCCAACAGAGAAAATCCCACGGAAAATGACAAACGGGGACGCTGAAATCGTCTTGTTTTTAAGAAGCTGTAACAAAATTGCCGTGCATTTGGGATAGAGGAATTTAGTTATAGGCTCCGCGTTTAAACGCCCAGAGGCTGGAATTGAACGCTCCATCCAGAAACGAAACCAAGATCATCTCAACTTATTTAATTGAGGTATATTAAGGATCGAGTGTAATACTGAATATGAACCTGTTTTTATTGTGTTCGCTGACAAGCAATGTGTATTGTGTAACGTTAGGAATTCAGCCCACATGTCAAACAGGCCTCCCTTTTACCCATCGCCCCATCAGTCAGGACTTTGGTACCTCTGCGTTGTGCCCGACTACACGTACGTACACATCAGTATTGTGTGTATCCCGTTACAAAAGTGGTCGCATGGAAAGAATGATAGAAGTAACTTATTATGTTGAGCGTGCTATCAAAGTAGGAAAATACGTTAAATCCTTCAAATTGGTGTACTGCCCATATATCAAGTTTGATTCTTAATACGATACTCATATACCGGTAAATGGAAGTACATGTTTAGAGTACTATTTTTCTTCAATTAGTTTTGATCCCTTTGTCTGGGTCATGGCGACTGACATGAGTGCGAGCGCCATCGGTGGCGTAAGTGCAGGTACCGGTGACCTGGCCGCAGGGAACAGTGGTCGACCCGAAAATGCGTACGAAAAGCTTTCACGAGAAGTTCACCAGATGCAGATCACAGGTGCCATCCACACTGATTGGCTAGAAAACCCCAAAGGCTTTTTACTGAAACCTGACTTTAAGCGTAAAGCGCAACATGTGGGAGCTGGTGGCAAGAAACTTAATAGCTCACGGGTCTTAAGACTGCATCTACCGGGTAATTCATACAGAGTTCGATGGTTTGTGCTTGATGGAATGATATTACGATACTTTAAAACAAGCACAGAAGAACAGGAGCTCGGCGCAATTCACTTGACATCCGTCAATGCAGTGTTGCCTTCCAGTGTAGCAGACGCTCCCGAACATGCTCTTGATTTGGTAAGGTAAAGTTACAGATTAATGTCCCGATTTCCGAAGGATTTTGCTAATTACTTTAGAGATTAGTTCTGATATTTCGATATGGTTCACAGGTGTGTGCGGATCGAATCTATACTGTAGCGGGAAATGATCGAGAGGATATGGTTCGGTGGGCAACAGTGTTGACATTGGTGTTGCGTGGAGAGTACAAGCCAAAGCTTATGCTGAGACCAGAGTCGTCCATTATTCGAGGAAGTTCAATGATTCCACGACCGAGTGCAGTGGCCAGAAAGACAGCTTTGACGCAAGCATCGAGGTTCACAGATGCTAATGGTATGCGTATGACGGGCACTTTGATAGGTGATGGAGACTCAAAGAACCAGGGAGATGACGATGTGAAAGAAAAAATTATCACAGTCACATTTGATCAGCCAGGGCCGTTGCATTTGATTTTGAGAGGCACAGTGGATGACGAGGTTATGGTGTGCGGCTTTCAAGACGGCTCTGGATCTAATGAACTTGGACCAGCTGAAGCCTCTGGTGTCATTCGCGTTGGTGATCATTTGATTTCAATTAACAATCACTACTTTACGAACATTGAATTTCAGCAAGCAGTTGATCTGATTCGAGCTGCTGGTCGGCCACTCACGTTGCGATTTTCGCGAGTTGACTTTCAAACGGCGTCTAGTGCAGACACTAGTCGCGTTGCAGAAGGTTGGGTACTTTCAAAAGAGCCGTCGGCACATCGATATCGGATTCGTATGCTGCAACTACAGGATGACAAGGTCAAGTTATACAAGCCAAGTATGCAGGGCGGACGTGTCGATGAACCGTGTTTAGTCATTCGTATGGAGCAAGTTACAGATATTCGTCCAACTAACGATATGCGCGAAGTGGTGACGGCATGTACGCAGTGCCATCCAAAGCAGTGGGGTGTAACGCTTGAAGGATCCCAAAGTATCTTCACTTTTTATACCAAAAACCGAGACGATATGGCGCAGTGGGTTGATTTGCTTAAAAATTCGCCATTGTTTTCACAGAAATCAACGAGATTGTCCATTCCGGTACACCCCGTTGCTGTTGTGGAGTTTGATCCTGTACTCGAGCCTAAAGTGGTCTTACAGGATGATGTCGGAAAGGTGGGCGACTTGCTGCCAACGTTTTCGCGCCTTCGCTTTCTATTGCTTGAAGACGGCAAGATGATGTATTACGTGAATGAGAAATCAGCTGCTACTCGCACGCGTCCGATTGGAACTATACGCTGCGACAATATTGTTAGCATTGTGCCAAGTCAAGTAACTGAACATACTTCACAAAAAAGTGCCCCGACATCCAAAATTCCATCAAATGAAGAATTGACAGAGAAAATGATGCCATGGCGTCTCGAGCTTGGCATCCTTGTTCAAACCTCATCGCAAAAATATCGTCGTCCGTTCGTCATGTGTTTTAGTACGCAAGAAAAAATGATGAAATGGGGAGTATCAATTAGCAAAGAGGCCAAACGCTTGACTGGGCAAGAGTATGATCTGTCGTCGATCAGTCGCCGTGCTTCTCGAAGTAATAGCCAAACATTCGCATCCCGTCAATATGAGACGCCAATGACTCGTCCAACGATTTCGCGATTAATATTAAACCCAGCCAAGTATACTGATCCCAATGTGCTTGAGTCATCGCGTCTGTATCGAAGTTTAAAGGATGTTACGCTTAAGGCCGCTACACGTGGGTGGTTTTTTGTGAAGAAGCCGCGCAGTGTGGGTTTGAGTGCGTATCATCCGCGATTTCTTGTGCTGATCGATAATCAGCTGATGTTCTTCAAATATGAGGTACTTGAGGAAGAAAGCTTACATTCCTATGCTAGCATGCTGGATCTTCGCAATGTCAAAGATGTGAGGGAAGCTGAGTCTGGCTTTCAAGAAAATCTTGACTTTTCTATTCAATTGAGCACAGCAAACGGCATTCTTTGGATGGTACGAGGCTGCACATAATAGCTTTAATTGTCAGCTGACAAGTGGTCTTTGATTGATTGTTTATTTAGTTGGTAGCTGAAAGTTATGAGCAGAAAGAAGCTTGGTTGTCAGCTTTGATTTGGCTATCCGACTACTACTACCGAGCATCTGACAACGATGACGATAACACTACAGCCATGGGTGATGCAAAGCGGATTGCGCAAAACACTACTGGAATCATGGTAACGATCCCCGAGTTTGAAAGACCCGACGCCATTAGTAGCCAGGATGTCGAATCAAAGGAAGCGGATCGATTTGCGGCGGCAGGACTTACCAAAGATCGGATGTCAATCACAAATTTTGGCGCCATGCTTTCAGATGATTTCACGGGTATCGGTGGCGAGATTCAAATTGCTGGTAAAAGAGTCTACGCTGCAATTTCCAGTGGTGTCTTCCGTTACTACGAATCGCAAAGCGATTTTGAAAGCGAGTGGGGAGACGCCATAGATGCTATCTCTCTTAAAGAGATCGAAGAGGTGCATTCGGAAGGCCTGGACTTAGGCAGCTTTGTGGTCAAAGTACATGGTGAAAAGGAAGTGCGAATGATTGCAGAAAATGCCAAGTTAGCAAAGCGCTGGATGCTGGTCATGTGCTGCTGTGGCGACCTAGTGCTGAAAAAGGCTCCGCATGCCGATTACTACGCCAGCACCAAGCCAAAGGAGGCGTGGATTTGGAAGCTCGATCGATTATACCAAATTTTTCGTCGTCGCTATTTCTCCTTGCGTAACCACCAAATAGTCTTCTTTACGGAACAGGGAGGTCGTATGCTTGGTGTGATATCGCTGCCTTGCATATTTCACCTTCAAATGTCAAAAGTATGGACGCGCAGTAAGGACGAAGCAGATTTTTACCAGCTTGAAGTCAGTTTTGCTGTCCCAACAATGGCAGAGGAAAGCTCGCGCACGGATCAGATTGGTGATTTTTACGCTTTTCTTTTGGCTTTTGATACTGAAGATCAGCTAAAAGAATGGGCAAACGCGATTTACGACTGCTGCACGAACTCGATGTCGCTGAAAGGTAACGCGACTCTGACACCTCTGGGCGAAATTCAAGTGCTTCCAAAAGAGTTGCTGAAGACCTCGACCTTTGATCATAGCGATGACGACTTTTTCAAAACGACTGTGCTTCCAACCAGTTCAACAGTCCCTCGGTCTGTTCCCAAGACAACCGTGTCAGCAAATGGGTTCAGCTCAAGTGGTTGGCTGTATTACCGCACGTCCAAGGAAGAGCGCATACGGTTGCGCTATTTTATGCAGTGGGGCTATGAATTGTCAATTTTTAAACATGAAGTGCTGGCAGATGAGGTGACTTCAATCCGCTACGGTGTCATCGATTGCCGTGCGCTAGTAGATGTGCGCTTTGCGTACATTAATTCACCGGAAAATGCCGTAGAGTTAATTCTTGGGTCTAAGACGAGTGTGATGATTATCCCTCGTACAGATCAGGAAGCTGTTATGTGGCGCAACTCGCTGCTCGATGTGAAACGCGCCTATGGCACATTGGAGTCTGGGAAAAACAAGGAGGACGCATTTGGCTCAGGCGTCTTCATTAGTCGTGGCAGCACCTTCTCAACAAACAAAGATAATGAGGAATTATTACGATCGCAGATTGAATCGACCGTCATTTACTCGTCGAATCTTCAAGATTGGGATGGCCGCAACTGGATTCCAAAATATTTTGTATTGACTAGCTCGCGCGTCCTCATCATGTCGCTTGCACTGCATTTGTATGACGAAGAGCCCGACATTCTCGGATCTTTTGCTACAAAAGATATTGTCGAAGTTCGTGCGTGTAATGAGAGCGAAGAAGCCGAGACTGGCCGCTGCAAATCTGCTTTCGTTGTAATGTTACGGCCACGGTCAAATGCTGCTGGCCCTGACCGCATGGTCGTCAAATGTGATTCGATCGGTACGTCTCAGTAATTTAATAGGCCAAGTGAAGACGTTAAAATTATTTTTGTTCAATGTACTAGATCATTGCTTGGAGTGGATGCGACTTTTATGCAGCAGTAATGGCAAGCTCGAGCTAAAAAAGAATGCGGCTACGGGCAACTGGGGCAGTGTGAACCGTATTGCATCACTTTCGCGTCACCAGAGCTTTCTGGCGACGGCGCCGCTGTCAGCAGCCATCGCCGCTGCCAATTCAACCTCTGGAACATCAAATCATGCGCGCAGAATGACACGACAGGATGCAGCACGAAAGTACGTACAAAATGTTTTGATGTCTATTGTACTGTGGCTAAAGTCTGTAATGACAGGCGCACATCTGAGCTCATTATGAATCGCAAGAGCATGATGGGAATGTGAGGAACATGACATTACGTTGATTCTTTAAAATATGTGCAATTATACCGTATCCGTCAACCTCTAATTAAAATACGCAACTGGCGCCCCATAAGTGACCCGATAAACTACTTTATTGATCAAAAGTCAGCACTCGCTGTGGACGTGCTATGAGGTTCGCCATCGGTTAATACGAAGCTGGACGCTCGAGACAATTTCATATGTAGCTCTGCGGGTGGTGATATTCGAGGCACAGGTGCTGATCCCTTTCTGTTAAACGAAGACAATTGCTCGCCGTTACCTTGTGATGTTGACGAGGGCGAGGCAGTCGAGTGGCAATCCACAGAACCCACGACAATGGGCTTGTATTCAAGACTGTAGTCATTACTTCTCCAGGATGTCCAGCTATTGCCGCGACGAGCAGCGCGATTTATCTCTTTGATATCTTTAGCCGTAAATTGCAGTAATGTCGTAAGAACTGGCACCAATCGCGCTTGCTCGGAGGTTCCAGGACGAAAAGACATGTACTGAACAACCACATTCTTCAAGTACTCCATATTGACACCGTCTCGTCGCTGGTTCTGCAGCATCACTGTCAGCTCCTCTGCACGTCGACGCTTATCTTCACGAAGTTCCTGGATCTGATGATGTGCTTCTTCAAGCTGCTGAAAGAGAGCCTGCAATTGTGCTGCTTGTTCTCGTTGTTCGACCTCGCGTTTGGCTTGTAATTGGGCTAGTTCTACAATTTTCCGATTGTCTGCACCACCTGAGCGAACATCCTCTTCTACTTCATGAAGACGTGCACTCAGACGTAGAATCTCCTTTTCTTTTTCCATCACGGCTTGCAACGCTAACCTCGACTTGTTTTTACTTTCTGATTCGAGACGGTCGAGCTCGCGGCGAAATTTGTTTTTTTCACTCTCTACTGCAGCTTGCAGCGCTAACTGAGACTCCTCACGCTCCTGTTGGAAACTCGCTCCTTGCTCCAGCATCTCGCGCTGAACATTGCCAAGATCATGCCTTAGTGCAGTCTCCCTCTTTTTCATGCTTTCCAAATCTGCCTTGACAGCTTGAACTTGGTTTTCCATTTCCTGCTGAGTAGCCTTACTCTTCGCAACATCGCGCATCGCACTTTCAATCAGGGCCACCTGCTCGGCCAACTTCCCAGCCATGCCCATGTTTTCTGTTTGCAATCTCGTGGCAAGTGCCATACGATCAGAAAGCGACTTTTTCGTTTCTGCTATATCCGAACTCAAACTGTCTACTTGAAGAGTTTTCTCCCTCAAAGAAGAGTCAAGTTCCTCTACATGCTTACGTGTGGCCTCGAGCTCACGCTCCAACGTCTTGCAACGAACCCGAAGTTCCTCATTTTCTTTACAAAGCTCTGTTTTTGTTGCTAGTAGTGTACGCCGCTCAGCGTGAACGCGTTCTAGTTCGCCTTCCTTTTCTTTGCGCAGCATCTCGAAATTTTCGTGATGCCGGTCGCGTATTTCGTCTAATCGAGTCCTCAGCTCTGCCACTTCTTTCTCACTCTCTATAGAGCGACGCTCGTACTCTTCGGCCTTCGTTGCATGCGCTTCAAGGCTATCAGCAGCCATCGCGAGATCTTCACGCATGCTATTCGCCTGTTTTTGTAGATCCATGAGCTCGGATGTCATGGATGTGTGAGATGTGGACATCCTCAAAATTTGCTTTTTCTTTTCCTCGAGCTCTGCTTCGAGTGTCTCTGTCTTGCGCTTTGCTGTGTCACTTGCTGTGATAAGATTTTCAAGCTTTGATGTCCAATATGCTCGCTCTTCCTCCATCTGCTTCTCAAGTGCTGCCTTTGCCTCGTGTGCCAGATCGTTCTGCTCTTCGAGTTTAAGCTTTGCTTCACTTAAAGCAGCAATCTCATCTTTCAAGGCAATCTGCTTCTTCTCGAACTGAGTAACCTGGTCAGTTAAGCGATCTGTATCTCGCTTAAGCTCATCCACTAGCGCCCGTGCGATATCATATTTGTTGCTTGCCTCCGATCGATTGTCTTCAGCAACGCTAAGCTTTTTCTGTATCGACTGCCTTTCGCGCATGCTTTCGGCCAATTCCGATCTTACACGCTCCAGCTCTTGCATCAATGAAGCGCTTTCTCTTCCATCCTGTACCTTTACCTTTTGTATGGTATCCTCCTGAGCATTTAGTAATTCCTTAAATTGCACGACTTCTTGTTGTAGAGCTTTAAAGCTATTGTTTTTTGCATCAAGCAGTCCTTTTAATTGGTCGATCTCGGCTTGTAAAGTATTTTCTGCCACCTCAATGGTGTCCATTTCTGTTCCTGAGGGAAGTGACGCTGCTGTCTGTTGCAAATGTTCCAGTTGATCATTAAGACGCGAGTTCTCCGCCTGAAGAGCCTTTAGTTCCACTTCTACTTCCTTTTTCGAATCAAGATCCGACATTTCAGCTTTTAAGTTTGCCACTGTCTGCTGTAGTTCTTGAAGTTTGCTTTGCAAGTGTTTATTTTCGACTTTCGCAGCGTCCAGCTCAGCTTGTTGTGCCCCTAAAGCAGCTACCACCATTGTTTTCGCATGAGCTTCGGATATTAAAGCTTGATTCGTACAATTGAGCGGTGTACTGTTCGTCTTGTTGTCTGCGTGCTTAGCTATCACATCATGTGCTTGGCTCTCCAGAGTAGCCGAAGAGGTTTGCAGGAATTCTGACTGATCCTCAAGTTCTGCATCATCAGCCCTTGCCACTTCCGTCACAATTTGTGTTTCACCCTCCGCTTCCATGTGTTTAATTCCTAGCTTCTCTTGCTCTTTTGATAAGACAGCAGCTTCTGCTCGGTGTAAACGGTCCATTAGCTCCCTCTTTTCCTGTTTCATGATTTCAAGTGTTGCTGCTTCCTCTTTCTGAACTTCTTCTCTCTGCTTATCACTTGCTTCTAACTCGACTGAAATGTTCCGCAACTTCGTTTCTAGCTCCTCAAGCTGTTTCGTCTTTTCACAATTATCTGCAACCTGCTTTTTCCATTTTGATTCCCATTCGAGCTCTTTTTCTTCCATCTCTCTCTTTTTTTCAGCCAAAACTTGCATAACTTGTTCCTGCTGCTCAATCCTTTCTTGCAATTTCTGCTCCAAATCCTGCGTATACTGTGCACTCTGCTTTAGTTGTTCTCGCATCCTTTCAACCTGCTGCATGGCCTCGTCCATCTGAGCATCGTCGTACGGAACATCGCGATTTTCTCCCGCCAGTAAATCGATCTCTTCGTATTTCTTGACAGGTGACAGGTCCAGCAAGTTCACGCTTTCCACACATGTCTGACCCTTGTCTTCACCTTCATGCTCTACTTTAGCCAGCGTACGATACTTAGTCTTCAGTGCGTCGACATCGATTGAGCCCCTGGTAGTACTATCTGTTCGGGTGCACGCAGTTACGTCAACTCCAAGCTCGAGCTCCAGGAAGCTTCGTAAGGCCTGTATATCCAATTCGTGTCTGCTAGCAGCTGCTAACTTGGTCTGAGTTTTCTGATGCTGCAACTTCATGAGCTTATTCTGTCGTGTAAGCTTCATACTCAGCGCTAGTAGCTCCTCATACGTCATACGGCTAGAAGTAGTTCCTTCTTCCTCGGCAGTAGAAAGAGTGGAATCAGCCTCACTATTCTCAAGGGATGCGTTGGATTTTGCAGTGCGAAGGAAGTGCAGCCCCTTGGAGAGCCCTCCACGTCCAAGCTCGCGCATTTGCTCGAGCTTCTCCTTTTTCTTAAGCATCGGCGTCTTATGAGTCAATCGGGGGTGAAAAAAACTACAATAAAAATTTAAGTGATTTTTATACCAGAAATATCATTATGATGATCACCACCAATAATCGTCGACTTCTAGGATTGTTCTATATAAATCTTCTCTATGGGCACTTGCTGGCAATAATATCATTGCACTCAACAAAGCAAGTACTAGTCTGTTGCAAATTTAGTCGTACAGAGGACGTGATATGGCAATTGGACGTCTGCAGCACACACTTGCGAACAGTCTGATCAAATGAGCTATAGACAAACGTGTCTTGGACCCGATATAATTCCATATCTGGAATGCTATATTGGAAAGCAGTGTGTGCAAGCAGACCCACGAGGATCGAGGCCATAGGTTTCGCTCAGTGCTACGAACCTTACAGGTTTGTCAAGAAGAAGTTTGGCTTGACCAATTACTCGCATAAATACCGTGCAAGTCACGCCGGCGTCGCACGGTGCCTCGTTAATAAGGCATCAAATGACGATGATGGCGGCAAAAGACGTATTATTCTAGGTTTCAAAATGCCTCATAATTCCCGATTCTTAATAGGGCTGGCCAATTTATGATGTCGGTTATGGCTTTTGTCATTGGCTATACATTTTAATTGTTGATGACGATGGGCATGAACACGTCATTATGATTGTCTTTCGAGCGGCACAGACGAACATCCCCCTGACGAGGAGCTACTATCGATGGAGTTTGCTCTTACTTCGCTCAGGGCACAGCTGCTTGGCTCGTAATCTTTTGTGATCTGTCTAGTCAATGCGTCTATGTGCACAGCAATATCGTCGCCACATAATGCCAAAATGTCTGTTCTTCTACGTCGAGTACACCTTATAAAAAGGGTGGGCGGAGTTGAGTGGTGGATGCGCTATTGCATCGCCAAAAGAGCTGTCGTATCACTATGGCAACGTTGCGATCGCTGAGGGAATAAGTACGGCGCTCGAG
The DNA here is from genome assembly GCF_900000015.1 of Plasmopara halstedii. Lineage (NCBI taxonomy): Eukaryota > Oomycota > Peronosporomycetes > Peronosporales > Peronosporaceae > Plasmopara > Plasmopara halstedii. The sequence goes on along the minus strand of NW_020187445.1, from coordinate 618,693 downwards.
ACAGAAGCAGCATCTTACAAGGTAAGTGCTAAGGTATTGTCTACTTATCTTTTACAAGTTTGATACAATTCAATCAAATATAGACTAGATTGTACAGATTTCGCAAAACACTTCGGTATAGTTAAGAAAGAAGTATCGATGTTTATAAAAAAGAAAAAAACTTCGGAAAGGAGGATCTCTTCGTAAATGTGTGCTGCTAGCCGTACGTCAGAAAATAAAAGTTCTTAGGAGAATTGTCAGCATAAATACATATGCATTCCTGAAATATCAGAGCCAACTATATAAGTAGTTACGGTAGAGGCTCTTGGTTGACTCAACCTTTTCGCGTCTGTTAGCGCGGATATTCAGAGTCAAATTATCCTCTGTGCAAATTACGAGGCAGATCCGTTGCTCCTTGTAGCACTTGTTGACAGTATTACAACCGATTCGGGAAATGATTGTACCTCCACCGCGAGGATAGAATATGAAATGATCGGGTACCTGCCTTCAAGACAAGCAGACCTGCTTGACAACTGGATGTCTATTGTTGGTCCCTAATAAGTTCAGCGAACTGGCTGCGAAAAGGTCGGAAGCGGTGATCGCTCGCCTGTCATCGAAAATGCGCTTGAAGGAATATTCAAGAGCGCCCCAGCAAGATCCGGGTGGGGAACAAAAGGTACCTCGCATTTATTGTGATGGTGAACGCGGAAGTAGTCGCACCCCCTCGTCATTTCTATCTTTTGTTAATAAATGGAAGAGAACTTCGAATGTACCCAATATGCCTGCTCAGATGGTACAAACGACCTCTACATCTGTCGTTTCATTTTTTATCCTGAAACACCTCATTAAGACCCTCTTATTGCACGTTAATGTCCAATTTCTTACGCGCTCTTGTAGCTTCAAAACTGGACGCGCAACGCTGTCGCTTCTTTTAAAGTATGTCCGCACCATCCGCTCTTTTATATAGAATACGCGATTTTCTGAATGCCTTGAAATATATGGACGCCCAAGGAGTTCTATGTGGAGGGACACTACTACTATGTACCTTGTTAGACCGCGCAGATGTTTCGTATGCGCCAGCACACAACACATATGCCTCAGAACCCCCCCCTTCTCTGTTGGTCGAGCGGCTCGATCCCTCACACACGGTCTACCAATGAACCCCTCGAGAAAAATGTCGAGTCCCACTAGGCGCAGGGCGTCCTACTGGGGAGGAACTGGGCTTAAGCGTACCTCGTGGTCATCATAATCAGTGGGAGCCAGCTTTCGAAGAAGCGACTCTTTAAAAAAAGGGTGGACTCGCAGCTATGGTTGCTGGATCAATGTCCCGGGTCGTTCAAATTGTGGGCAATCGTGACAGATTCTAAAGCATGATGTAACTACGCTCACCATACGACTGTCCAAAGCAGTAGAAGTACGCGGGTGCATTGAAGATGTTAAATAGCATACAATATCCCTGCGTCCTCTGATAAGGATACCGGTGAATATATTAAGGGTTGCGTCGAGCCCCTAAGAGAGTTTGTAAACTTTGCTAGTGTCATACGCTTTCTAGTTTTGGGCTTAGATCTAAGAAAATCTCATCCAAGCTATGGTGTGATTAGAATTGCGCGATTTATGGGCCGAGTGCCGTTCGAATAGTCAGTAGTCACGTACTATCTCCTCGTGAAGCTTTGGCGAATTATTGATTTGCGCATACGATAAGTTGGGACATTCTCCATACAAAACACATGATTGTTCGGAAGTGACAGCAATGATGCTACCAGACGCTTCAATCAGAGCTCTGAAGGCAGAGGCTGTAAGCCGAGGTCTCAGGACGAGACAGAAAAGAGGTTTTGTACATCGCGGCCCACCGAGTAAATATCTGTTGAGACGGGAATGAACTACTGTATATCGTGGTATCCATAGTTGATCTCTGGTGAACGGTAAGGAACAGCTGTGGACTGTTGCCTCCTGTTAAAGACGTTAGATAATGGAAGCTTCTTAGTGTTGTAATCCCTTAAGACAGTACCGGTGGGGTTTGATGGATGATTGCATGTCGCGAGTAGCAGATTCAGGCCCTGAAGCTTAGAAATAGACAAGTCTTGCCATGATGCACTTGGTCTGTTGAAGTAGCACAACTGCGTGACGGACCCAGCATGCAGATCAGTGAAGGTTCACGATAAATATTGAGAAGAATTTGATCGGGGTTGTCCTAGGGGATTTAGCTCTACCTTAACTTTCTTCGGCAGAATGTATTATATTGCTAAAAGAATCAGCCCTCAAGGATATGCGCAAGGAGCTACAAGACAGTGAAGTCAGCGAAATGGTGCGGATTGTACTGAAACAATGCTGAGCTTGCCATCCGTCAAGATCGATTATGTCATGAAGGAACTCAGTACGAGGAGTGGGATAGCTATCGTGAAAAATCTCACGGGTTCTTTTGACGATGCGATGAAGAGGGTTTCACAACGCACGTTGCGTTGATATTGACTTTAAACCCAAATATTGTATCACACAGCAATGTCGCTTACTAAGAGAGTGTAATCTATTCGGCGCTATTTTTGCCTGGAGCACGAAGCGGATCAGCGAAAGAGTGTATATTCAGATAGCGCCAGCATTCTGTGTCAGAGAGGCTGTCAGCAAGTGACGTATCGTGTAAGCTAATTGCCGCTACGCTTCTAGCGAAGACGTGGAGTCTTAGAAAAGATGTGCTGCAAGCCAGCATACCGACTGCACTTTGTTTCAGCTGCAGCGCAGCTGCCATAGCTCTTTCGCTTAGATGAAGATTGGTTAATGTCGGTGATATCTTCGTTCTATACTTGGAGCCAGTACGAGTGTAGCGGATTGCAACCCTCAAACTCCAAGAGTAATAACAACCCTAAGCCAAGGCTAATTAAATATTCCGCCTCGAACGTTAGCTGTATTTCTCGGTTTTGCTTGCGGCAAAGCCAACTATATCTAAATCTAAAGGCGTTCATATCTTCATAGTAAAACCTGATTGAATTTATAACTACTGGCTGTCAAGCCACGTACTGACACTTTATTTCAATGCATCCATACCATTGTGTGTGAACACACTATCTTGTGTGACCCACATCCTTTATATCAGGGCACGTGACACCCCGTCATCACTACTGGCAGTCAAGCCACGTACTGACTTCTTGTTTAAGTGTATCCAGGTCACACCATCTTGTGTGATCTCGTTACACATGGCATGCAGCGACTGCTACGATGCTTGAAAGCGCTCAGTGGGTTACGTGCCACTCCACGTCAGCCCGCGAGCCAGTTATTCGGGACTCTCGCTTAATACACCTTCGGTGTTCACCAACTCGGATACTCCGATCTCTAGCACGTTGACCGTTTCGGACCAGTGCCCGCGGCAACACCGAGCAGCGTTCCACGGTATCAAAGTCAAGAACCTTGACACTGAGATCCACGGGGACCTTCGGCACCGTGACACATGCCCCCGTCGCAAAGCAAATAGTGATGATGTCACTCAACCGCGCATCCAGCGCCTCAACTTACAGCTGACTTCCTTCGTTTGTGGAGAGTCGAGCATTATTGCTCGACGCCCCGAAATCGATTAGGATTTCCATGGCTTCTCAAAGCTCATCATGGTCGCTTTTACGACCAGCAAGCCCGGCTTGCATACAATTTTCGTGATGAAGAGCACGGAGCTTCTCGGGACTGGGCCCTACAGTCCTCATCCACTTTGAACTTGGGTTTTTCCCGGTAGGTCGCCCCGCGCCTACTGAGTGTTGTCGTTCCCCTGCGACAATCCAGACTGGTGCGTCGGTTCAATTAACTTTGACGGGTCATGCGCGAGGGACAACCAGTCCGAAGGTGGCGGGTGTCTCCACAGACAAAACATCATCGACTGTTTAAACGCTGGTCGGCAGCTCGGAGCTCCCCCCCTCTTTCTCGGCATAGCTGAGAACCATTGGCCCAGGCCCGCTTGTCGAGCTCTGAGGGTTTGCGTTCCAACCAAGTTGTGCCGACTTAGAGTTGAAATAAGCATTCAGTGCCACATTCACCGCTTCTTCAAAAGAAGACGAATGCACACGGAAGACTTCCAATCCGGCCACGCCAGTGCGGAGGTCCTCCATAAGTACCACTGTGGCCATCTCGTGGAGAGGATCGGCTGCCACCCCGGCAATGTGCGTACGCAACTCTTGAACAAAGTCTACCAGTCTTTCTTGCCCTGTTGGGCGGCAAAGAAACGCGATCGCACGCTATATACCTGGTTATGCGGCAAGAACACTCGTTAATGCTGCAGCTTCAGCTCCGTTTAAGAGGAAACACCGCTCAACCGATGTGCCGCACGTCAGTGCACATTCCCGCGCTCGACCCCGAGCTTGGAGATAGCTAGCGCCACGCGCTGTTACTCGTTCTAAGGCATGGCGGACGCCATAATTTTCTCGACCTCTCTCACTCAGAGCAGGAGATCCTCTCCATCATTTCCCTCGAAAATTTTAACGCTGATCATGGGCGGCCTGGGTCGAGAGGAGTTATCCGTCGTCGACGGTGATGTCATGGACGCAGTCGTCGCCGACATCTTCTGCTCTATGGGCTCTAGCAGAGCATTTTCATAGCTTGAAAACGCCTCGAGGCACGCGATCATCGCTTCTGGTCCTTGCGAAGCAAGGTGTCGCACTCTATCAGGGCCAACCAGAGACATCAGCTTTTTAAACCTGTCATGCATGCCCTAAGGCAACGAGGAGAATCGTTCCATCATCTCAGAGGACAGTTGTAACGACTCAGGTGTAGATTGACTCCAAGTGCTACCAAGTGCAGCGGGGTTGCCGTACCTCTTTCGCTTGGATCAAGCTAGGTTAAGATTGGTGACCTTCGTTCTATACTTAGAATCAGTACGAGTGTAGCGGATCGCAATCTGCTGCCCTCGCGAGTAATGACAACCTTTAACCAAGACTACATTCAAAACGTACTTTGTATTTCTCGACTTTATTTGCTGCACAGCCGCCTATATCTAAATCCCTATCTATACAGTAAAACCTAATTAATTATATAGCTACTGGCAGTCAAGCCACGTACTGACTGGGGGGGGAGTTAAGGCTATGCCTAACTTAATAGCTGTCAAGTAAGACAGCTGGACTTCTCAAAAGACAAGCTACACTGACTATGATAATCCAAAAGGTCTAAAGTACAATGTTGCGCTATGGCACCGGAT
>NW_020187445.1:596784-613537 GCF_900000015.1 Plasmopara halstedii | reverse complement strand
AGGGTTATGGCAGGTTTTTATGGCATAATGAGAGCATGCAACGCACGCTGATTAAGAACTAGCACCTTGTCGCAGCTAGAGCTCAAGTGATCGCCTTTAACGGAAGTCGGAGCCTGTAGCGGGCTGAGCCTGTTACACAATAAAGTGCCATGATCAGAACGTGGAACAGTGCGCGATGGTATTGTCAGTGTAGATTTGCCGCGAGTCGATGCCCCGACTTCCAAATATGATTTTGATTCCCCCGTATCGATCCATCACGCGAGGTCCCACTCAATGGTCATGAATCACTCACCGTGATGATCCTTGCTCCCAACAAGAAGCATTCTACGTCAGCTACGTCAATGATAAAAGGTCGAATCGCCGATCATGTGATCATGTCGGTATCCAGTCTGTAGTATAACATTCAATACTGGGGATCAAGGACAGAACGATCTCAGTCATATTGTTAGAGAAAAGTCCAAATACGAATAGCGATTGGAAGCGCGCTCGCTTGAAACAGTCAGCAAACACAGTGATACAGCTATCCCGGCGCAGACGCCAATTCCACGCAAAGATATATTATTGGACTCGATGTTCGAGCTCGTTGTGCGTAGTGCCATTGATTTGTTTGATTCTCACTGCTGTTAGCACCCTCGGTGGACAACTGACTCCTCAAGAAAGCTCCAGCTACGTTTAATTAAGCGGTCTCACACGTCTTGGGGACCCATCATTAGCTTGCAAGTTATCTGAATGTAATCAGTTTCTCAAAGCAAGGAGACGGGAAATGCAGTTCATCTCGGCCGCGTGAGTCAGATATTTTAGGCTATGAGATATCACACAAGCTGTGTGCTAATTGGTTTTTCACACCGGAGACCTCAGTGCTCGGATGCAATAAAGTATTATTGCTCGAGCTGACCCAACATCTAATTGTGCTTGAATCATCTACAGTGGTGGGGGCTTACCAACTATTTTTACACGCATACCAAGAACTACGCTGCTTTGATATTCATACCATATTTCACAATGACATGTAGCGGTTGTGGAATGATGATGATTAAGAGCTTCAGTGATGTTGAGGCGAGACCTCAGGGCGTCGATCTGATCGCCATCAAGCTACTCGAACCAATCCACAAATTTTGTGATACCAGTGATTTTGCAATCTACTGTGCGCTGATCGAGAGGTTACTAGCTAATCATTTCGACAGTCGATAGAGCTTAGCGTTTATTGGCTCATGACAAAGAATCTATTGCCAGGATCAAGTGTAGCATTTTTAGACACTCTCAGCGATAAAAAACCGGGACATTCATTGTTTTTTCCTCGTTTTGGGTGTATCGCACGAAGCAAGTGTATCTTTCTTCGAATGTCGATCGAATTACACCGCGAAGTACAGTGATGCCACTGGGAGAATCTTTAACGCTTATATAGAGTAATTTCAAGGTTTAAAGCTGAAGGCTAGAAGCTAAAATGCTAAAGTAAAATACAAAATTGAAAACAAAAGCTAGAAATAAACTAAAAGCTAAAAATAAACTAAAAGCTGAAAGCTAAAACCTAAAGCTGATAGCTAGAAGCAAAGCTAAAATCTAAAAGCCAAAAGCAAAAGCTAAAAGCTTAAAGCTAAAAGCTAAAAGCTAAAAGCTAAAAGCTAAAAGCTAAAATCTAAAAGCTAAAAGCTAAAAGCTAAAAGCTAAAAGCTAAAAGCTAAAAGCTAAAAGCAAAGCTTAAGCTTAAAACCAAAAAAGCAAAAGTAAAAGCTAAAATCGAAAAGCCAAAAGCAGAAGCTAAAAGCGGAAAGCTAAAAGCGGAAATCTAAAAGCTAAACGTTAATAGCTAAAAGCTAGACGTTAAAAGCTAAAATCTAAAAGCTAAAAGCTTAAAGATAAAAGCTAAAAGATAAAAGACAAAAAATAAAAGCTGAAAGCTAAAAGCTAAGAACTAAAAGCTAGAAGTTTAAAGCTAGAGCTAGAAACTAAAACCAAAAGCTAATAAGAAATCAGCAATAATTCATATTTAAAAAAATCCTTTACAGATGAACGTCGAGGTTGTGCGCCAGAAGCTGGTGGATGGTGATCCCAACGCGATACTTAAAGAGCTTGTAGACTTGTACCGCCGAGTTGAGATCCTTCACACACCACAATTAAGTCGGATTCTTGAGGCGCTTTTTCCAGTCTGGAAAGAACTACTGCACTCAAAACTACCACCGCAACTGCATGCAACGACACAAAACCGCTGTCGTAAGGTACTTCTGCAGATCTTAAACCGGCTTCCAAGCAATGAAGCGTTGAGGCCATATGTTAATCAGGTGCTGCAGCTTCTCATGGAGGTCTTGCAGAAAGATAACGAGGACAATGCACTCATCGCACTGAAAACACTCTTTGATCTACACCGCAACTATCGCCCAGGATTGCGTAACGAAGTGCAGCCATTCCTTGAGCTCGTTCAGCTCATGTATAAGAATTTACAATCGACAATGGTGAAACAGTTCAGCGGCCAACCAGACACACACAAGTCCAGTAGCTCTGTGCCAGCAGTTACGACGCCGACTGCTTCAAAACTTGCAGCACCTTCAACTACTGTTGCTGTAGACGAAGCAAAGCAGCTTATATCATCACAAAGTAAAACTGAAAGTGCGGCAAAAATGGATACTACTACAGAAGCAGCAACAAGGCCAAATGACAGTGCGGTCGAAGCGAGCACAACAGGTACACCGACTGTACTTGACTCTTCCAAAATCGCAACGGAGACTACAACAGCAAGTACAACGACGGCTTCTGGGACCAACGCTGCGACTGATGAGCTTCTATGTAGCAATTTAGAATCGTTTAAAACAATCTCGGAGCTGCCGCTGATCATCATGTTGCTCTTTCAGTGCTATCCAAGCTATATTGAAAATTATATTCCAGTTCTGGTACCATTGATGATGTCGGCGCTAGCATTGCGTGCACCAGAAACGGCTGCAACAACGCATTCATCACGATATTTGGATTTTTTGGATTGTCAAGTCAAAACACTGTCGTTTGTGACGTATTTACTACGTGGATGTGCCAACCTCATGCGTCCATTTCAAGATGCGATCTGTGAAAATACAGTCAAACTGCTAATTGCGTGTCCCAACGATGCATTTGTTTTACGAAAAGATATTTTTGTGGCTGCAAGACATATAATCTCGACGGATTTCCGACGTGGATTTTACTCTCAACTTGAGCTGCTCATGCACGATGACGTGTTGATCGGCAAAGGACGCTGCAGCTTCTATCAGATTCGACCACTCGCGTATTCGACGCTAGCAGATATGATACATCATGTTCGAGACATGCTTACGCTCGCACAAGTGAGCACCATTGTGGACTTTTACGGTAAGCGCATTCACGATCCAACGCTGCCCATCTCGATCCAGACAACAAGCATTCGACTGCTGCTGAATCTTGTTGATATTTGTGCTAAGAACGAGGATGCGGATGCGTGGAAAGGCCGAAACATTTTATCGCGAATCTTGCTAATTATATCCGGAAAATTTGGTACGACTCTAGCAAATTTACCCCTGGCTCTAGCTGCAACATTGCGCAACAAATCAAGCGGAGATCGTAGCGATCTTTTGGAAGGAGGAGCAATGGATAAAATTAAGCAGTCAAATCTCTTACCAAGAGAGATCGTGCACAAAACACCATACGAAAAGAAATTGGAATCGCTTTTGTTACCACATCTGCGAGTCCAGCGACCTGCTGATTCCATTTTAGAGGAAGAACCGATCGTTCGTGATATCAAATCACTTTTGCGCACGATGATTCTAGGCATTCGTGCTGTGATCTGGTGTACAGCAAACTATCGAAATCCTTTCGCAAAAGATTTGTCCACCGTGGACGCTTCTTCAGCAGATGGATGTGCACTAGCTTCCGACCCACTGAGTGAATTAAACGTGCACTCGATGGAATTTGCTGGAAATATATCTTCTCGATCATCTGGAGCGGAGCACATATTTCCGTTAACGGATGACGAACGGCTATTGATTGCGAAGGTACTACAGAATGGGCTGCGGTGTTTCATTTTGTACACGTTATCGGACAATACTGTGTCAGAAGAAAAGCAAATGCTGGACCATTTTGCTGGCGCATTTACTGTGTTAGATGCAGCAGATTTTAGGGACCTCTTCATCGCAAATACTCAGCTACTTTACGAGTGCATACTTCAGGATTACGCCATCTTGACGATACCTCAGCATTTCTTGGCGAATTCGAATGTGAGCTGCTGGTTTGCCGAGATCCTTTTGAAGTTTTTAATCACGCAAATGAAGGATTTGAGCGTCAAAGCAGAGGGCGATCTCCCTGATACGAACCGTGTAGATAAGGTGATGGCTATCGAGAATCTGCAATTTGAGAAAATGCGTCCTGTATCTCAGGTGGACCGTGCTTCTATCATTCTTCGGTTATTCAAAATTGTATTCGGGTCTGTCACGCTATTTAAATCAAACGAGTCTGCGCTCTTTCCGCATCTGCGTACGATTATTGAGTCATGCCTGAAACAGGCGACGTTTACTAAGCACCCAGACAATTATTTGCTCTTGCTGCGCGCATTGTTCCGGTCAATCTCGGGCGGAAAGTACGAAAACTTTTATAAGGAGGTTTTTCCGCTGTTGCCAGGTGTGCTGTCCGCTTTGATGCGATTACATATACATATTAGTAAGCCGGTGATGGAAGAAGTTCTTCTGGAGCTATGCTTAACAATTCCTGCACGACTTAGCTCACTGCTGCAATACCTTCCTTCCTTGATGAAATCAGTGGTGCGAGCGATACTATCGCGCGGTGAGCTCGCGTACTTGGGCCTGCGGACACTCGAGTTCTGGGTGGACAATCTGAATCCAGACTTCTTGTATCCGATAATGACTTCTCAGGATCGGCTTTTGACTGAGATAATTGAGGCGTTGAACACCCATCTAATTCCGCCGCCGTATCCGTATGGCGAATTAGCAATGCGGGTTTTGGGAAAAATTGGCGGCCGCAATCGTCAGTATCTAATGGATCCACTGAATCTGGACTATCAACAAAACTCTCATGCAGGACTCACCTTCATTTTCTCATGGGGTGAAAATGGAGACGGTCTAGATAACAATTGGAAAAAAGGTGGCGTCGCACTCTCGCAAGGTGACAAATTTCCGTTGAAGATGGACGTACTTGTCGCACAGGCAGCTCAGGTGCTTCGTAGGTATTTGCGAAATACATCGACCGAGCGCAGCAATATAAGTAAAGTAGACGCGCGACTTGCTGATACCGACGAACTTGAGGAAAGTGACACTTTGACACGACCCTCTTTCTTGCTGGTTAAAGATGACAAAACATTGCAAATGGAAACAGAAACGATGGAAAAGATCCAAAGGTGGGTTGTACAGCACAAGCGGTGCGCGTTTGCGTTTGTCTCTCGTGCGGCTGTCATTTCGCTGGATATTAATAATAGTGAGTTGGCTGACGAAGAGGTGGTAGAAACGAATGCTGGCAACGCAGAGGAGCCAATACAAAAGGTATTGTCGCAAGAGGCTGTGCGTGCTACACGTTCACAGCTATTGCAGGTCTTGTTTGAAACCGTAGCGGATGTCGACGTAGGCATGGAGGCTAGAGAAGTGTTGGAAGGTATTGCGGGACACTTGACGGTACTAGCTCTCGACAAGTGCTCGCGCGATCCACCAAACTTTGCTGTTCTTTCCTCACTCCATGCGTCAACATTGTATGCAGCCACTAGAGGATTACCACCTGGTCGTCGTTTGGCGACAGCAAAAAGAATTGAAACGCTACGTCAAGCAACTTACGGTACCGCCAAAATGATAGAAGCTGACGTGACCGACGAATTTTGCTCATTTATCCAAACTGTTTCGGTTGCGTTGAGCTCGCCCAACCAACGCGTCGTTGATGCTGCAACAGAAATTACCGCATTTATAGTTAGGACGGCTATTGCTCAATTCGACTCGCGGCATTTGGCTGTAGAAAGCGGAGGTGCCTTGTTTAACAGAATGTGTGAAGTGTTTGCACATGGCTGCTATGACAAAGAAAGCTGGCGTCAGAAACTTGGCGGTGCAGTTGGACTCCAGTTGCTTGTCGATCTATTAGGAGCTCAGTGGTGCCACGAAAACGAGCTCACTATTATCAAAGCTCTTTTTTTCGTGCTTTCAGATCATCCTCCCGAAGTAAGTGCGACCATCAGTGTTGTGACTGGAGAGACGCTAGTGACTGTTGTCAAGACAGCGTGGAAGGTTCATTCGGAAAATTCTGATCGACTTGACGACAATGACCCCCAGAAAAGTTGTTATAATTCGTGTGTTGCTTTCCAAGATACAGAAGTATTTCAAATGGTTGTTGTGGAGTTTTTGAGCTCAAAGGCACCAACACGACTGTATGCGAAAGAGTGTATTCACGCTATCGCTGCATTAAAGAAAACAAGTGCTTCAGCTTTGCTGTACCCATACAATCAGCTAATTTGTAAGCAGATTACTGGTTGTAATTTTCGTATGCTTTCAAGTAACACAAGGACAGGGTATGTTGATGCTATGGCATACGCACTATCTTTAAGGCCTCCAATCTTTTCGTTGACAAAAGAGATTATGTTCTTTCTTCAAGAAGTATGGAAGTTAATTTCGGAAGACTCGCAGCGCGACGGAGTCACGATGATAGGAGCTGAGAGTCCTAGTCATGCTGCAGGTGCAACGGCTGGAATTGCAGGGTCCAGTGTTCCAGCACAGAAATATCCATTCGGGCTGTCCCAAGCTTGTGAGTTACGCATTGCAGCTACCAAACTTCTTCGTGCGGCCTTTGTCGCAGCGCCCACAGATATTAATCAACACCCTGAGTACCGCAATCGCTTCGTAGGTGTCTTTTTTCGATACTTAACGGGTCAGCCCCCAGAATTGGTACAGGTCGCTCAAGATGCGCTGACGGATATCATTCAGCTGAACAAGCAGAACAAAGACGTGTTTTTACCCAAAGACCTTTTGCAGCAGTGCTTACGACCAGTGTTATTGAATTTGGCAGACTATCGAAAGCTGAATATACCGCTTCTTGAAGGATTGTCTCGGTTGTTGACACTACTTAGTAGTTGTTTCAATGTCACACTTGGAGAAAAACTTTTGGAACATCTGAAACAGTGGCGTGATCCAGATCGAATAATCAAAGCCGGAATTTGGAAGCGAGGAGAGGAGCCTGCTGTAGCAGCTGCGATTGTGAACCTCTTTCATTTGCTTCCCTCGAATGATGCGTTCTTGGAGCCACTTATAAATTGTGTAGTGGACCTGGAGGCTGTACTACCAAAGTACGGAAGCTATGGCAAAATGAGTTCCCCATACCGAATTCCACTGACACGATTTATAAATCGATACGCGTCTATGGCTGTTTCATTTTTTCTAATGCGTAAACATCTGTTAGAAGTAAAGTTTTCATCACTTTTTCAGCAAATACTCAAACTCCCGGAAGCGGGTCCTCTTCATGCAGTCATTACAGGCGACGGTGGAGCAGAATTGGTTGTTGAGGCAACTTTCAATGCAGCACTAAAGACCGATGCCGCTGATCTAGGGGAGTCAAAGGCTGGCGCAGAAGCGTCAAGTGAGGGCACCATGCAAGCTCAGATTCAATTGAATGCCGAGAAAGCGGCTGCTCACGCAGTTGCGAGCGCTCAAGCTCAAGGAATGACAGCGCCTATAGCAGAGGCTCGTGGAGTACAAGCCCGTGCGGCGTACGTTGTTAAAGCTCAGGCGCAAGTCAACGCGCAACAGGCTCTAAAAGTGCAGTCTCAAGTTCAAATTCAAGCAAATGCACAAAAGTTGCATGCTCAGACTCTCGCCGCAGCACAGGCGCAAGGGCTGTCGCTGGTTCAAGCTCAGGCAAAAGCTCAATTGGCCAGCAAAGAATATATCGCGAAAGTACAAAGTCATTTATCTTCAGCAGCTTTGCAAGCGGCGCTGCCAAACACCGCGATGAGCTCATTCGTCTCGCAGCAGCAAGCACAGCAACTTCAAGCTCAAATTCAAGTGAATGCTCAGAAAGTGCACGCTCAAGCACTTGCAACAGCACAAGCACAAGGTCTCAAACCGTTGCAAGCGCAGGAAAAAGCAAAACAAGCGCAAGCGACCTACGTACACCGAGCAAATGCTCAAGCTCAAGCAAAAATTGCACGTGCACAGAGTCAAGGTCTAGTGTCTTCGTTGGGTCTAGGCAACACGTCAGCACCTGTAAGCGGTGGGCTGTTTGTATCAAAATCACACCAAGAGGCGCTAGAGCTGCAATATCAGGGATTGCGGCTGGTTCGATCAGTCAGCAAACTTCATCCAACGTGGCTGGCAACACAAACTGTGATTATTGAGTGCTTGCGGAAACTCTGGCGCTCACCAGCTCGCGTGCAGCGGCTTGTAATACCAGATCATCTTCCAATCAAGCTACACCTTGAATCCAAGCTATTGATCAAGTGTATGATCACGTACAGTCGCGTTAAACCTGAAGACGTGCAAGTGCTTCTGGACATGGTATCGATCTTCTTGCACCGTACACCTTTCGACTTTACTTTCTTGCAGACATTTTATCGCGAGGAGGTAGCAGTGAAGTATAGCACTCTTAACAAACGCAACCTCATTCGATTGTTCTTGCGAATGCTTCGCGAGCCAAGTGCGTCCGAAGAGCTCAAAGTTCATACTGTACAACTCTTGATCACGCCTGTGCTTACGACATCATTCGAGGATTCAAATGTAAGCAACATCGATGTCATGGATCTCGACACCATCATGTGGATGCTTAGGGAAATTTTAGCGAGCAAAGATTTTCCAACGGATTCCATGCAAAGCCTACGAATTGAATTGCTCAAGTTAGGCACGCTTCTAATTCAGCATATGAGCAAGTATGTGACGGACCACCGTAAAGAAGTGATCAAGTTTGCGTGGAACCACTTAAAGGCACAAGATCTGACGTCAAAGCTTTGGGCCTATGTCAATGTATGTCGCTTCATTTCAGTCTACGACACTCCGCCCAAAATTGTGCTACAAGTTTATGTTGCGCTTTTGCGCACGCATGAAATGGACGCGCGTTTCCTCGTACGCAAGGCTTTTGACATCCTTTTGCCTGCTTTACCAAGTCGCCTTCCCTCAAACGAATTCATTAAAGCGATTAAATGGACCAAGAAGATCGCATACGAAGAAGGCCACGTACTTGGACAGCTTGTGCACATTTGGTTTCTTATTGTTCGTCACCCAGCACTATTTTATCCTTTCCGCGGTCAATTTGTACCTCTCATGGTAAATTCCCTAAATCGCTTGGCAATTCCCCCAAGCAGTACGCCGGACAATCGCCGACTCGCGGTGAATATCGTGGATTTAGTCATTTCGTGGGAGCAAACACGGCAAGATCGACTTACTGTTCGGAGCGCTTCTTCCGGGCTCAAGTTGACAACTCCTGGTAAAGAGCTGAAGCGAAGTCCATCTGCAATGGGTTTAGCAGCCTCTGAGGCATCACAAGATGATCATGCGATGAAAAAGCGAAAAGTTTTGATGCCTGGCACTGCAAATGAATTGGCGTCGAAGGCGATAAAACTTGATGTGAATGCAAAGCCGGGCGAAGACCGATCTATTATGTTGCATACTCAAGCCTTAACGCAGATGTCCGCGACATCAGGGTCGGATCAACAGGTGGCATCTTCGTCTTCAGATGTTACTCGAGCGAGCAATGACGACGATTTTGAGTTAAGTGGAGCAATGGTGGACCTGGTCATAAACTTTGCATTTCGCTTTGCTTTAGCGTCCGCAGACAAGCAAGAGACGAGTCGCTTGGCGAAAACTTGCGGTGAACTTTTCGACAAGGCTCTTCGCCTGTGGCCGTCTGCTGCCATCCGCTTCTCCTACTTTGACAAGCTGATTGCTGTCACTGCAGAGACTGTCATTCGGCAACAGCATCAGCTCCAAGTGAGTATAGATGCTGCTTCTGTTGCAGCTGGGAAATCTGGACAGCAAGTTCCAATTCCGGCACCACTTCCACCAACAGTGATGCCGCCATTTTTTTCGGTTCCGAAAGGCGCACCTTTATCTTCACTCGCAATTCTTGACGCTGTATTGGGCATCTTGAACTCGTTAGTTACCCCAGAAGTCGTCACTAAATCCAAGCGTCCAGTCCCTTACGTGATTCAGTACGCGCCTCGAATTATGAAGTTGCTGGAGCCGTGTTTTGATCGTCAAAATCCCGAGATTCAAACGAGTTTGATGAAATTTTTATGCCGTCTGGCAGAGGTATGGAAATTTGTAATGACAAACTCAATGTAGCAAAAGACCACTATACTAATAGTTTCCTCTGGATGTCTGACCGTTAGCTGTATCCTCCGTCTCGTGCCCCGCAACCCTTGATCGTGTGCAAATTCTATCCATGGCTCCGTGACATTATTAACGAGCGTGTTCTTAATGCAGCCTTGTTTCAGCAGGATTTAAGTACAGGTGTCGGAAGCTTTCCAGCGGGATCGAGCACTCTGGCTTCCAAAACCAAGACTAAAAATGCATCACTCAGCGTGGCTAGCTTTAAAGCTGAAAAGGTGGGAGTGACGATTGGCAATGCTACAGTAGGCCATCACGATGCTTTAAACAAACACTCAAAAGACACAGATGGCATCAATCCGTTGATCAATCACGAAGCTGCTCGTATGCGCTTGCTTTTTACGCAACAACCACGAGGAACAGTGTCAACTCTAAGTTATCCTGGAGAATTCACCCTAAAGCTGCTAAGTGGACTAGCCAAAGTTGCTCCGGAGCTCGTGGATCACTTTGCTCCAGCATTACTCAAGCTGGCGCAGCGATTCACGCGTGAGCACCTGATTCAGTCAGCTGCTACTGGATGTGAATATTCCCTTGGTGAAAAGCATGGAGCTTCTAATGGTGCAGTGATGGGTGTTGAAAGTGGTCAGGCGGTCGTGGATTCCTTTGGACGGAACCGGGTTATGGCTACACCTTCGTTAGCAATCGTTAATGAGTGGGATCAAATTCAGACAGGACGATCGAACCTTGCCTTTAATAACATCGTGCGACATGTGAAACGCGAGACTGCAGGAGAAAAAATTTTGCTCAAGCGGAAGAGTAATGTGAATGATATGTTTGGCAATGATCCGATAACCTTAAGTCTAGGAGGCGCGCTGAAGAAGATGGACGCCGGTCAACTTTCCGTACAAAGTGGCTTGAGCGGTCACAACGACAAGAGGCCGATTGAAATGCTGGTACTGTGCTATGCGCTGTTGGCGAAGTGCACGCTCACAAGTGGTGAACACTGTCGCTTATACATAAATTTGCTGGTACACTGTCTTGAAGGTTCTTACAACATTCCACTGCTGCTACAAATCACGAAAATAGTGGCCGAAATGATCGCATCAACGGATGCACGTCATCAGATTTTGACGACAAAAGACAAGATGACTTTACTGAGCAAAATGGCAACATTCGACCGACTTAATGAGATCTCGGCTCTTCCTCTCAATGAAGAGTATTATCAGCTGGTTCTCAAATTATGTAATCTACCACTCAATGACCCAAAGAATCATACACCTCAGTTGCAATTAAGTCCTACTCCTCAAAGTCATGGCCTCACGACACACTTTGTGGCAGGTCTACTTGCTCCAGACCCGATTACGCGAGAGAAGTTCCTGCAGATTTTTTTTGCCGCTGCTGGCCCTGGACCTGTTGCACGCCTCCAGTATGTGCTACGTCAAGACTGGCAAGCTTGTGGGACTCGATACTGGCCTGTCATTGCAATTGAAACACTTATGGCTGCTATTTCGTCCTTTGTGGTCTTTTCGGCTCAACGAGAAGGAAAACCAACTGTGGCGAGAACTTCATCTCATGATAAATTTTTAAAATTTTGTAGCCAGATAGAGGCTTCAGAGCTCACATCAGCGTTGCGAAAATTAGCACACATTGACTTAGACCTAGCGAAAGAGTTGTGGGTGAGTTTGTTTAGCACAGTGTGGGGTCTGCTCAAAAAGACAGACCAAACTCAGGTGTCCGGCCAATTGTTAAAGATTTTAGCCTCCAAGTACAATAAACGCGACTTGAACGTGCCTCTGGTCGCGTCTACACCTCGGCGTACCAATGTGGTGCAGACTCTGATGGAAGGTATCGTACGTACAAGCCCCAGAGCACCTGTGATGACGCCGGAGCTCGTGCTACACGTTGCATCAGCTTATGATGTATGGAGTTGTGCGATGCGACTGTGTGAGTTTCAGGTGGAGCAATTAGACTTGAGCGTGGAGAGCAGATTGCGTTGGATTGAAGCCCTAAGTTCCATCTACAAACAACTGAGTGAAGATGATCTTCGTATCGGCCTGAGCCTAGAGAATGTTTCACACTCGGAGACGCGCGCGGCACTGACTCTGGAAGCTCTTGGCTGTGTGCACGAGGCCCAAGAAGAGTATTTCCGCGCATTGTCAAATGCTAAAAGTGGTCGCGTGAAGGTAGAGGATGTGAATCTCTTTGAATTGCGATTGTGGGAAGAGCGGTGGGTGGGGTGTGCCAAGCAGCTGTGCCAATGGCAACTTATGAATGATTATGCAAAGTCGACACAGAATCAAGACTTGTTACTTGATTGTGCCTGGAAAAGAGGTGATTGGGCATCAGCAAAGCAATTGCTACTGGCGCCATCAATGCAATCTTCTACAGAACTTGGGTGTCCACAGACCCGTCTTCAGCGGCTGTACATCTCGATTCTTGATGTTGAGAAACGCACTACTATTGAGACTCTTGCCTCTCAGACGGCCGAGCTGGCATTGCATCAATGGCAAGGTTTGCCACGTATTCTCTCTCAAGCACACCTGCCACTTATGCATCTATTCCACAAATTTGTCGAAGTTGAAGAATCCATTCAGATGATGCAAGATATCAAGACTGCGACAATGCAACACGCTTCGCTGCCAAACCTCAAGCCGTCAATTAATACGTGGCGGGAGCGCTTACCGAACAAATGGGAGCCAATTCTTCTTTGGGATGACATCCTTACGTGGCGATCGCACATGTTCCAAGTGGTCAAAACAACATTTGCCAGAAGCGATGCTCAGGTGCTTGCCTGCATGCATGACAGTCCTTGGTCCGTTATAAAGCTGGCGCAAACGGCACGAAAGCAACGACTACCCGATGTATGCCTTGGGGCTCTAGCAAAACTATACTCGGTGCCTGCTATGGACGTTCAGGATGCCTTTTCGAAACTCCGAGAGCAGGTCAGCATTTGCTACGAGAGTGCGACGGAATACTCAGGCGGATTGAGCATTCTTAACACAACTAATCTGGACTACTTTAGCCTGCGACAAAAAGCGGAAATGTTTCGACTAAAAGCACTTTTTTTGGAAGCTCAAGGATCCCTCACTGAGGCAAATATGACATTTTCCCATTGTCTACAGATTTGCGATAGTTATGGCAAAGGATGGCTATCTTGGGGACACTATTGCTACAAGTTGTTTGTAGTGCAGAAAGATCTTGCACTGGCCTCGCAAACGATAGCATGTTACTTGCAGGCTATTCATCACCGGTGTAACTCAGCTCGACTAATGATTGCACGTGTGCTCTGGTTGCTGAGCATGGATGACCAACGTGGAACCTTAATTCAAGCTTTTGAGACACATGGGAAGCAGCTGCCAATTTGGATTTGGATCATTTGGATCCCGCAGTTACTTATGGCGCTTGGTCGTCCGGAAGCACCCCAGATACGGGGGTTATTGCGCGGTCTTTCTGCCAAATTTCCTCAAGCGCTATATTATACAATGCGAGCTTTTTTCTTGGAGAACCGTGACAATGCCACGATGAATTCTATTCAGCGGCAGACAGGTATATCTCCTTCTGCAGGTGCCACATCTCCAGCCGTGTCACGATCTTTCTACCGAACAAAGTCGGGTCACGTTGTGGGGGTTCCTGACACGATGCCCATTGCTCAGGTCCGAGAAATTCCGGGACTAGTAGGACCTTCTCGACCGACGCCTGCATCATTTAATGCATCCTCTAGTGCCGTGATGACGCTAGAAGCATGGACTGAAAAGATTCGTAGCAGTGGCGGCGATGGTCACTCATTAAAGGCTGAAGTTGGACCCGTTCAGTATACCGAAGACTTGTTGAACTTCTTGCGCAGGTCTCACGACTCGCTTACGTTTGAGATGGAGTGCATGTTAGAGGAGATGATTACTCGATTTCGACCTGAACCGGAAGAAGAGCTCCTAACTGCAGTCCATGCGCTTTTGCTTAAGTGTTATCAGCTTCCGAGACTTACGAAAACGGAGCCTGTTCCAAAGATGTTGCGTGCTGCGCTTGCCAGAGTGTGCCGCAAACTCTTTGTGCTGCTTCCTCACCAAAAGAACGAAAAGCATGAGGCGTTTGTCGACGAATTCAAGGACGTTTTTGAACGCGACTTTAGCCCTTATGAAGATGGAGTTGAGCCCGACCACACTGACCAGACCACAACACTTTGCGAGATTATGAATCGCTTAAAGCGATGGAAAAGTCTGTTGCAATTACGTGTCAAAAAAGTGGGCAAGCGGAATGCAGCAAAGCTGTATCTTGAACAGTGCAGTCGTCACCTGATGGAGCTGAGCAGCTCTAACATGGAGGTTCCAGGTCAGTACGTTTCAGACAGCGAGCCAATCAAAGATCTCCACGCACGCATCTCACACTTCAAGAACACGGTCGATGTGCTACTGCGCAATGGATTTACACAGCGACGTGTAGCAATGGGCGGTAGCGATGGCCGATCCTACTACTTTTTAGTACAATATGCAATGACTCACATCACTCGCACAGATGAACGGATGATGCAGATGTATTTGCTATTAAACCGCCTGCTTGCTCGCCACAAAGAGACTAAGAAGCGCAATCTAGTCTTTCACTTGCCAAAGGTTATCCCACTCACGCCGCGAGTGAGGCTGCTTGAGGACAATCGCGATTTTGTCACATTAGGTGATGTGTATGAGCTGGACTGCCAGATGGAGAACAAAGATCCCGATTTTCCGGTTGAGCTTTACCGCGAGCATATCAGCGAGGCCTACGCAGCGGCAGGAATGGAAAGTGAGTCTAGTAAGCAGGAGGAAGAGCGTGTTGCGCTGGCCAAGGCTCAAGCTTTCAACGATATTTGTAAGGAGCACGTTTCCGAAACGCTTCTTGCCAAGTATGTGCACGGCATTTCAGCTCACAGCGACGCGTATTTTCACTTCCGTGGCGAGTTTACGAAGCATTTGGCCCTTTCAAGCTTCTTGTCGTACGCGCTGTTTGTCGGTGACCGTGCCCCCCATCGTGTGCTATTTTCACGGCGCACAGGTCGCGTGGTGAGCACAGAGTTGCGGCCCGGGTACGCAAATAGTGGCATCTTAGAGGCTGCGACGACAATGCCATTCCGTCTTACGCGTAATCTTCACAGCTTTATGACGCGACCGGGTGTACAAGGACCATTTAGTGTCGGAATGACTGCTGCTGCAGAAGCTCTCACGAGTGAGGAGGATCTTTTGAATAACCAGTTGTGTCTCTTCTTCCGCGATGACTTAATGTCGTGGCATGCATCGAAAACTCGACTACTATCTCATGATCCGCATACTTCTGGTCGCGCGTTGTCCCCTGTCGGGTCTTTAGGTCCAGTCTCTCCCGAGCAGCACTACGTAGAGTCGCAGGTGCAGCATCGCGTGGAAGCAAATGTAGGTCTTGTGCTTGAGAGGATTCGTGGTGTCGCCCTCAAAAAAGAGAATGCCAAGTTTTCACGAGGCAAGAGCGTACAAGAATTAGTGGAGATTGCAACGAGCGTAGAGTGCCAGCGGGAAATGTATCCTACGTGGTATCCATGGCTATAGGTCACGAATGTACGTTTCGTGTGCTTTTGCACAAACTGGTTGCTAATTTTATATTCAAACAACGTGTTGGTATCGATGGTGGTGCACAATCAGTCTAGTTTTCGCATTTCATGTTGCTATCTCAGACTTGTCCAGCTCCATTCTGAATTGTTAAGCTCTACAGACAAGCAGAATGTCGTTTGCTCCTACAATTGTCGTGCCAATTTCAACATCACGTTTCACATGATCACCACCAAAAAGAGATGAGGTTTAGCGCCCCAACAAATGCACAACAAATACAAAGCACAATTTTCTTCACCTCGCTTCAAGCACAAAGCGTATCGGTACGTAGCAGAAATACACTGAACCACTGCGTACAATATCAGGCGAAAAGAGTTCTTTCTTGAACTCATCACCAGCGCCATGGATCGTCACTTAGTGACAACACCAACACCTCGACACTCCTCGGTCCTCACAACGCCCTGAACTGTCGACTCGAGGTAATGACTTGACTAGTCTAATGGCTGCTTGTTTGTACATCTAATTAGTTATCAAAATCTGGGCTGCCCATTATACATCTCTCTGACCTTATTGACCACTTTATGCGAAATAGAAGTCAAAGAGCCCTTATTTGTTACACTACAGATCGGCATCACTCCATGTGACTTGGCTTGCTTCTCAAAATTTACTCTTCTTGCGACATCTTCCGACCATTTTGGTTGGCTTGCGTTTTTCCTGGCACCGTAAAATACGCATTCGGTCGTGCACGCCGTGCTACTCTACCCACAGCTTGAAGAATAATTGAAAGTTAGGACAGGCGATTGTCCGTATTCGATAAGGTAGTAGGGTGATGTCCAACCCGTCGTCGTTGCATTCATAAATATAACTGGCGGTCACCGATCTCAGTCACCATAAGTGATTCCCAATCCAAGCACATAGCTTGCAATTTGATTTGAAAACCAAGGAAAGTGATCGAATGTTTGATTTATT
>NW_020187445.1:596614-596774 GCF_900000015.1 Plasmopara halstedii | reverse complement strand
GGGTAAAAGTAGATGGAGCCAAGTAAGAAGAGCAGCGAACCGAGAAAGTAGACTACCAAGCGTCCGATCTCGATGCACATTTCCCAAGTTGCAAGCGGGTGTCCCTCATGCTGCAGGACCTCCGGTTGGTGCGGGGTCTTTTGGCTCGAAAATCGTGCAG
>NW_020187445.1:596124-596604 GCF_900000015.1 Plasmopara halstedii | reverse complement strand
AAAGTCCGAAGCGTCACAGACGACGCTGAAAGGACGATCAGGGTCTGGCAGCGCCAGTCTTGGTGCATGCAGGTGGCTGTCTTTGACCCCGTAAAAAGTCTCCTGATGTTCGGTGCTCCAACACCATTCCGCATCCTTTTTAAGAAGATTGGATAATGGTCAGGCCATTTCTGCGTAGTTTACGCTGTACTTGTGCAAGTAGTTGGCGAGACTAAGCCACTTACGCAAGTCCTTCTGTTTTTTTGGAGCCGGCCAGTCTACAATGGTCTTGACCGTAGCGGGATCCGCTCAAAGGCCACGCCTCCCAATGAAGCACCTTAAAAAGGGAATCTCTTCTGCACCGAAGATCCACTTGTCTGCATTGGCGTACAATTCGTTCGTGCTCATGCACTCGAGCAGCGCTTTTGAATGGACGATGTGGTTCTCCTCATCCGTCCTCGCGCGCTCCGCACGACTGTGAACGAAAATGTCGTCAAAGTT
>NW_020187445.1:595922-596114 GCF_900000015.1 Plasmopara halstedii | reverse complement strand
ACGCTAACGGTGACGAGTGACCTCGTTGGGGATGTGGAGGTGGTCGACTACGAGTCTGGCACTCCTGATTTCCGGATGGAATGACGAGGAAGATGAGCCGCACCAGCGGCGTGAGACGAGCCCTCCTTGCAACTTGCGGACCCCCAGTCCGTTTCCTGACTTCTCTTAACCTGAGGAACGTGGTGTAATCCT
>NW_020187445.1:589302-595912 GCF_900000015.1 Plasmopara halstedii | reverse complement strand
ACCAATACTTAAGTATTTTTGAAATAAAATATGTAAAATGAACTTTGCACAATCGTTCGAAAGTGTACGGTATACGTGCACACATATCCCGTTCCATGAATATCTCAAGCAATACCATAATATATAGTCAGAGGTTGCGTGCAAGCAAAAAAACCTGTTTTCGTGTGCCCCAAAACTTGGACTCACCTATACTACACAGCCAACCACACACTAAGGCCTTCCTGTCAGCTTCGATGCCTAGTTAAGCCGCGTTTATGTCCGACCACACATCGTTATTGAACAAAATCGGTGCGTTACGCCTACTGTATCAGCTACTCCAAGCGGAGAAATGTGGCAGAAAAAAAGACCCGAAGCGTGGTGTTGCGCAAGATAAATCTACGAAGATGATCTCAAAGGCAACGGGACCTCAGAGACATATTCAACGAGGATTACACGTTCGCGTCGCCTACGACGTCAGATCTTCTGATTGTACAGTCAGAAACAAATTCTGTTACGTCTTAAAATTGGTATGATTATCAATAATTGACACGCATTTAACCCACAAGCTTCAGCCCCTTCGTACAGTCACAGACTTTTGCATATACACTGTTAAAGCACCAGTACTAGGGCAGCTCATATTCAACCACGACTATTTTTATACTGCAATCGCAATCAAAGTTGAGCTAGAAAAGGATCCTGCGCGTCGAACAGAATCCAAATACACTCACCGTGCTATACCAACTTCGGTAAGAAGCATCTAAATATATTGCAAATAAGCGCTTGTTGTAAGGATGTAAGATACACGGAAGGGATGGAGGTGTTGTTTCGTGCAGGTATAACAAAAGGATGATCGTCATCGTCCAGGGCAGTGCGTCTGCTCTCAGTCTGACGAAGGGGTGTGCTACCAAATACGATAACACGAAGCGAATAAGGTGAGCGCGTTAAACCCCATTGCGAAACCCTTTTGAGGCCTGCTAAATGCTCTTTAGGTAGATCATGAGGCTCCATTTTTGATATAAAAAATATGCGATAGACGTTCTCGTGTTTGCTGAGATAAATGTGACAGCTTAATTATTCTGTCTGAGCGTCAGATGCAGCTCATGCAGAATGGTTCTCACTCAGGTTTGCGCTGTATGATGCCAATGCTTTATGCGGTATTTTCATTTTGCAGCGGAATTAGATAAAACGCATTTGAGTCGAATGATTCAAACTCCTGTTTTACAATTGTTGCAACATGGTTCCCCACCCAGGTCTCCTATTTACGATTTCATCTGCTTTAACGTAATACAGGGAGTGCGCGATGGCTGATGTAAAGCAACATACCGATGCCAATTTCGGAGAAAACCTCCATGAAATCACAAAAACCAATATCCTTCCTGCTAACTCAGTTCTGCAGTCCAAAAGAATACATTGGGACCTCGCTGCATTGAGTCGAATAAAGAAATTATCAGAAAGGGATTGAGCTACACTCTCGTTATTCTGAAAAGACTGTGAACTCATTTTGCGTTTACGCGGGCGTGTTGAAGTCATAGCACGATCTAGCTCTTACAACCCATAGCACTTTATTGAAGTTGAAGCATATCACAACATCTCTCGGCTGACCTACCTCTGACATTAGGCAGCGGTTTTGTTCATATCCACGTGTGGTGGGCTGTATGACAGCGAAGCTCATGGGTCGCATTTCCAGCGTGGCTCATTTCATTATCGGCCGAGCACCGATGCTCGGAGAGAGTGTACTCTCACCGCTCCCAAGAGAGCTCATGAGATCCCGCCACGGCTGGGTCATTATCAACCGACACTGCTCAAAAGTCAATTAATAGTCTTCTTTCATGTGTTACGATTTGTGGCCGGCAAAGGCAACAGGTGTATCTATTGGCAAGGGAAATATAATCTCACTCCAGAACATTATTGGTGTTTTAGAGTTCAAAATTAACTATCATCGACCCGATGCGGCTTCTAGTTATGACCTGACACTCCCTATGCCTGTATTTTGTCGGTATACGAGAGAGGTTGCCTAACGCACTACACTTCACAACAGCCAGTAGAGAACGCCTTGTACATCTTCGAGACTTGGTCAGTACCTACAACAGCTGCCTAATTAAGATGAATAGGGCCGTTAGTAGCAGAGGTTGAGGTGACCGTTTACCTCGAAATTTTCGGTCATGTTGCAAAGTTCGCCGCGACTCTTGTGCTTGTAGCCGAGCAAGCTTGTCCTCGAATGACAGGGAGCTAAGTGGTGACGAGCCGAACGTTGTCGCAAACCACACAGCGGTAATCAAGCAGCTTGAAAGACTCTCAATCCCGCTCCTATTGAGGCGTACATATAATCTTTTGTGAGCTACTAACATGGACGTTTACCTCTATGCATGCGTGGTGCACGGCAATTTTGCTACACATGATCCCAAATTGTTGTTCCCACTGAATCCATTAAAACCTTGCTATAAGCTGTAAAAACGGTCAGAAAAGGTATTGAATGTCCCACAACGATACCGCAATCAGCACGCGTAGTAGGTGATGCAGCAATTTTACATAGTACATGCAATTGCTTCGTCTTGCACTCTACACATAGAATACTCCAACGCAGCATACGAAGCGTGTAATGTCGTTCGATCAGCCACAAGTACCAGAATTCTTCTACTAGTCGGATGATGCGACGTCGTGAAAAAGAGATCAGCGGGACACTTGGGCTGCTTACGCAATACAAAAGATATCCCTGTCGTTATATATATATTGTTGACTAACTAGAATTAACTTTAAAACCATCTCACACCCGAAAAAGAAGAGCAAGCTAGGTGATTGACAATTTGAGAGTCTCTTGGTCCTGTTCGTAGGTGCAACACACGAAACCAACGTTTAAGCGCTGTTAATGCGTACTCGTTGGTTAAAGGTCTTCCATGTGATGGGGTCGTCGTGCACTTTGCATAGAGAAAGCTTCGACTCGATTCGCGTTAACAATTGCATGATGGATGGGTCCCCAAGGAGCAGAACCGATGATCCTCCAATAAACTACGTACTACGCAAGTTTCAATATTTAGCTCGAGTCTAGTTTAAGTTAGCACTTATTTCTTAGATCAAAACTACAATGCGAGCCCCGTGACAGTAAAGTTCCCTGCCAGGTGCAAGCTACCACATATTTCGGTTACATCCTTACTATCTCGACTCCTGTAAACTTATGATTATTCACAATTCTTGCATCTCCAGCTCAGGCAAGCGCCGTTCTAAAATGCATAAATCTGCAAAAATCCTCCAGGCTCCTTTACAGTTCCTATACATTGCTTTACGCAGTTTAATGAGTAATTTGCAATTGCGGATAATGCCAAATTTAATTCTTCAAACCGTACTCATACGAATAGTACTTTGACAATTATAAGACAATTGTTATTTATACTCAACCAATAAGACACACTTAAATGCATAATTTGAATGGCAAACATGCTGTCACTTCGAATGCTACACTTGCGCAGCTCTCTTGGATTATCGAAGGTATCACAGCATTTGCGTGTCCATCATAATGTTAAGCTGCTGTCATTGCACTCAAAGACACAATACTTTTGGTTGGGTTCGTTTTCTACCCGAAGTAATTCTTCGACGTCGGTCGTATCAAAGTCTGCAAATGGTCCTCATACTCACGCCACGACCGCTGGTAACTCTAAATTAACGGTGGATCAAATTTTAAACCACGTATCTATTATGGAGCAATGGACATGTAGTGGCTGTGGTATCGAGCTGCAATATAACGAACCCAAGCAGATTGGTTACTTTCCAAAGCAAGTGCTGACTAATGTGCTGGACCTTAAGGATCTCAAACGACTGCGCTGCGAGCGGTGCTTTCAGATGACTCAATACGGCAAGATTTCGGACACTAGAATACCATATCAGGAATATGAGCGGCGCGTTATGGAGCTGCGCAACAAGGATATCCTAATGATCCAGTTGGTAGACATACTCGACATCTCTGGGAGTTTGTTACCCAATGCACGCCACATCTTTGGAAAGAAGCCGGTTATGCTTGTGGTCAATAAGGGCGACTTGGTACCGACAAAGTCAGGGATTAGGAGATTGATGAGAAGAATTAAGCAGGAAGCCAAGTATGATAAAGTATTGATAACTATATTGATAATGAGTCTAAAAGAGCGATCGTTTGTCGTGTTAGGGAGGCAGGTATTGACAACATCATCTCTATCTATCTCGTTAGTGCTCTGAAGCGCATTGGTATGAAGGAAATTATTGAAGATGTAGCCAAGTATCGTCAGGGTCGTGATATCTGTGTCGTGGGCGCTGCGAATGTTGGCAAGTCGACGTTTCTAAATTCTTTTTTGTCTCACTTAGTAGACCGAAAGTGGCAACACAATCACCGTAAATATATGAAAATGCCCGAGGTGCAAGTATCCGAGCTGGAGGATGAGGAGAAAGCTACGATGTTAAACATTGATGATGAAACAATAGCTGAGGTCAAGACTCAGACAGCAGCAATTGGTGGTGAGCAAACAGTGGTGACTCCGTACGGGGAGTTGTATGTTGCCTCCGGTGAAGATCCAGAAATGATCGAAATGAGTTCGGAAGAGGATCGAGAGATGACAACATCACCACTACCCGGCACAACACTGGCCGTGCAGTCCCTGCCAGTCATGGTGCGGAATGAGGTGTTCAATATTCTCGACACGCCTGGTTTGATCACGGATGCAAAGCGACAAAAGCTCATCGAGGTTCTTGCATTGGATGGAGCTGCTAAACTCAAAAACGTGTTTCCCGCGAAGAATCTACCAGTACGTTGTAGATGCAGTTGTAAACGTGCTAGAGATCATACTTATTGTATACGCTATTTCTATCCATACTATCTTGTTAGGTGACGACATATCGCGTTCGTCCCGGTCGAAGCCTGTTCTTAGGAGCTCTCGTGCGTTTCGACTACGAAAATATCGGAAATGAGAAAAACAAGAACAATTTGCTGCTATCTTGGTATGGTGTGCTGCCTGGACATCTTACAAGCACTGAACGTAAGTTGAAATAAATTCTGCTAATGTTCGTGCAAAAACTTATATATAATTGCGTAGGCGCCGAGGCAACTTTTGTGAAACATGCTGGTGGTATCCTTTCACCACCAAGGGGTTTGGACGCAATGAGCTTTACCGGTCCACTCACGCTATCGCAGAATCTGTACTTGAAAGATTACACGCTCGGTAGCGTTTTGACAAAGTCTAAACCGAGGAAACCGAAGCGTACAACAGTCGTGGAGCTAGAAATACCAGGTTTTGGTTGGCTCGCTGTTACGGCTGTGGACTTAGATGGCACGACAGCGTCTCAAAAGACGTTAAATCAAGGAAAGATCTCAATCCATACGTGTCGGGGTCTTTCTGTCGTGCCGCGTACGCCGCTTTATCCGTATGAATTGTCAGATTCGAAAAGTACAACCTGGAAACGTTAGCGAGTCGAGCTTGATATAAAAAAGCAATTTTTTTCAACACATGTAGGAAATTTATCGTAATTTAGGAAAGACGTCGAAAAGAGTTCATTGATTCATAAACTTGCAAATGTTCGACAACACCACGCAACCTAAGAGAATAACCAACGCGTAAATTCAACCTATGCCTAAGAATACATTAAACAATGACGTTGAGTATATATAGTTGTCGAATTGATGACAAGGCGTGCGGCAGCCTGATTATATTTGTCGTCAAATCGACGAACGCCGCTATTTTGGTAGCTCTGCGCGAAAATTAATACAAAAGTGTGATCTTCTCGTCAACAAGGCATTCCTATCGTTAGTGTTACGTAAGCGGTAGATGCCGCGACTATTTACATTGCCTTTCAGGCTTCACGCGTTCAATCAAGATCTAATATACTAGTCAAGGGAAAGAATTACACCTCTACCGTGGAGATTTTCTGAGCACACTTAGTTACACAGGGGCCTAAAAAAAATATTGATGCCGGTATTCTTGGATGCGCAGGCGCTGCTAGGTGCAAGTAAAGACCTACAGCTTGCACTGATGTGCAACGGTTAGAGAACACACCAGTTAGGTCCTCATCTTTTTGGGTACTGAGGGTATTAATAATTATGAAAACGGCGAAGTCAGCAAAAGAAAGGTCCGTGGGACAGATCTGTTATTCTTTTGTCTTAAATATCAACATAGCAAAACAGATATTCCCTTAGCAATAGCGTTAGATAGACGTGATAATAAGTGATCTGTTTCACCTTCGAATAAAAAGCACGCTTGGCATTTGGGCATCTTAGAGGCTCTTGGTTCCGCTCTTAAGTAGACCGTACGAATTAATTCTTTGTGTGTACGCGGAATCGTCGAGTCAAAGCTTTCTCTGTGCGGTGATGAGCTGTAAATATATCTCTTGCTGCTGTGGACACAATCGTGGTCCAGTATTATGCACTCGTCTTTACAACCTCACAAACATACAAAGGTGCGATAATATTGCTCGTAAATACACGCATATACGCAGAGACTAATACACAGAGTAAATACTATTTTATGCATCGAAATTCTAAAAAAGGGTCAGAGTTTTGGGGCACACGAAAACAGTTTTTTCGCTTGCACGCAACCTTTGACTATATAATGGAATTATGGTATTGCTTGAGATATTCATGGAACGGGATACGTGTGTACGTATACCGTACACTTTT
>NW_020187445.1:588782-589292 GCF_900000015.1 Plasmopara halstedii | reverse complement strand
GTAGGCGTTGGGGCGATGATTCGAAGAACCTTGACGCGCCTTGCGCAGGGGGCAACCGCTCCGAAGTTGACGGGTGTCTGCACAGACAAAACACCGTCGAATATATGTATGCTGCCTGTCTGCTCGGAGCTCTGCTCCCTCGTCCTCAGCATAGCTGAGATCCGTGGGCACAGACGCGCTCGACGAGCTGTATTCCAGCCAAGTCGTGCCGACTTTAAATTGAATTCGGCATTCAATGTCACATTCACCGCTTTTTCAAATGAAGACGGATGCACACGGAAGACTTCCATTCTGGTCACGTCAGTGCGGAAGCCTTCCATAAAGACGGTCACTGTGACCGCCTCCGGGAGGGGATCTGCTGTCATCCCGGTAATGAGAGTGCGCATCGCTTGGACAAAGTCCACCAATTCCTTGTTGCCCTGCCGGGCGGCAAGGGAACGTGATCGCACGCGATATGCCTGATTAGGCGGCGATAACACTCGTGAGAGCTGCAATTTCAGCTCTGCCTTA
>NW_020187445.1:588654-588772 GCF_900000015.1 Plasmopara halstedii | reverse complement strand
GTACAGCACTCACAGTATGGAGTTCTTAACCGCAATGGAGCCAAGTTTATCGAACCAGAAACGCCTGTTCCGTGCGATTTGGCTATCGATAATCACGACTCGTCTGCTTTGAGCTATT
>NW_020187445.1:586577-588644 GCF_900000015.1 Plasmopara halstedii | reverse complement strand
AGTCGCTGCATGTCATGCGTGACATGGCCGGCCAAGGGCCGAGGCATCGAGGGCGAGGTTCTCGTGATGCGCGTGGAGTAGCACGGTATCAGCTGGACGAAGACTGCGGGGTTAGCAATTCTTCGTCGGATGTTGTAGATAACATCGGAGCTTCAAAGGAGCGGAAAGTGAGGGTGACACCGGACGACGCCGAGTGCGTGTTAACCCTGGTCTCACTGAGACATATAATCTCGGTACAGAGGCGACGGCGACGCCGTATGCTGGCTGCAAGACGCCGGGTGCCGACCCTGATCCACGGTGTGTCTACCGTAAACGACGGTGCACAGTTATACACCTTAGTCTACGGTATGACGGGGGAGGACGATGGCGGCGTCCGCCTCGAGGCTATGTTTGCAGTTGATGCTCTTCTTGAGCTGGACGAGATGTCTCTTGAAGAGTTCGGCAGTGCCTTGAAGGCAGGCGATTTGGCCGAAGTGGTCATTGTACGACCGGACGAGGAGATGAACTCGTCATCGCTTTTGGATGAAGCTGGCTTGGAAGCCACCAAGAGAGTGCTGAACGCACGGAATGGATCGTCGATCCTACGGAATCCCTTGGATCCGTACTATCCTCTGGTAAAGGACAAGACATCGTCTCCAAAGACCCGCCTTCGGTCCTACCTCCGGACCAAAGTCTGCGTCATGAGATCGACCTGGTTTCGGGAACCAAATACTTCATAACACGCCGATGGCCCCTGCCCAAGGAGCAGTGCGACGTCATTGACGCCTTTTTCCGTACGAAGCACGACGCAGGGATGGTGCGTGAGAGCACGTCTACCCTTTCGACACCCACGTTTTGTGTTCGGAAGCCTAACGGCAAGTGATGTATCGTTCATGCTTACAATAAGCTCAACATTCCACCATTCCGGCACAAACGCCAATTCCTAGGAAAGATGTTCTTCAGAACAACATGGTGGGATGTACGAAGTACAGTGGACTCAATTTGGCCGATGGGTATTACCAATTGCTCATGAGAGCGAGTGATTTTCCGCTGACAGCGATGAGCGCTCTGAGCGGCATGCTCTGAGAGTGGCTGGTGATGCCCCAAGAGCTGTCAAATGCACCAGCAACATTTAATCGTCCTGTGACGCAGTTGTTCAGGTCCCACAGGCCGTATGCACAGACATGCTTTGACGACATTTTCGCTCACAGTCGTGCAGGGCACAGGAGGACGAATGAGTAGAACCACATCGTCCATCTAAGCACGTAGCTCGGGTGCATGCGCACGAACAAACTGTACGCCAATGCAGACAAGTGCATCTTTGGCGCAGAAGTGATTCCCTTTTAGGGTTCTTCATTGGGAAGCGTGGCCTTCGAGCGGATCCCGCTAACGTCAAGGACATTGTAGTTTGGCCTGTTCTAAACAACCTGAAGGACTTGCAGAAGTGGCTTTGTCTTGGCAATTACTTACACATATACAGCGTAAACTACGCATAAATGGCCCGGCCATAATCCAACCTCCTAAAAAAGGATGCGAAATGTTGTTGGAACACCGAACATCAGGAGGCTTTTGACGAGGTCATAGACAGCCTCCTGCATGCTTTAAAACTGGTACTGTCAGACCCTGATCGTCCTTTCAGCGTCGTCTGTGACGCTTCGGCCTTCGCCATCGGCTGTGCACTGCTGCAAGCAGACGCCGAGGGGTGAGATCGGGTGATCGCGTTCGAATCTCGATAGATCAAAGCTGCAGAGAAGAACTACCCAGTTCATGACAAGGAGCTACTTGGCTGACGCGTTGTCACGTAGACCATACTATGAGCTTGCTCATGTTACAACTGTAACGTCGTCGGTGACGGATTTGATCCGCATCGCGTATGCGGGTGATGGGATGTATGTAGCGTTGCTATGGGCTCTAGGGAGGAAGAAGTTTGGAAACTCGGACAAGAAATTGCCATCAAGACTGCGTGCACAATTGCACAATATTCGTTGAAAAATGGTTTGCTGTATTACAGCACCGATTCAACGGATACACCACGAATTGTGGTTCCTCATGATAAGGATTTAAAATACCGCATCCTCTATGAGGCGC
>NW_020187445.1:585587-586567 GCF_900000015.1 Plasmopara halstedii | reverse complement strand
TTGATCCGCACCGCGTATGCGGGTGATGGGATGTGTGTAGCGTTGCTACGGGCTCTAAGGGAACAAGGAGTTTGGAAACTCGGACAAGAAGTTTTCATCACGAATGCGTGCACGGTTGCACCGATATTTGTTAAATAATGGGTTGCAATATTATAGCACCGATTCAACGGATTCACCACGAAGTGTGCTTCCTCATGATGAGGATTTGAATACCGCATCGTCTATGAGGCTCACGACACGCCACTCAGTGGTCATCTCGGTCGTGAAAAAACGTACAACTCCGTGAGTCACCACTATTGGTGACCCAGGTTGTACAAATGGTCGCGCACCTATGTGCGCACGTGTGAGACGTGTCAACGGGTGAAACCTGCCTTAAATGCGGCTGCGCCGCTGGCCAGCTTACCAGTACCCACTGGCTGCTCGCAGTCCATGAGTTTGGGCTTTGGTTTGGCCTGCCGAAAGATGCGGCAGGCAACACGGGTGTCGTGGTATTCGTCGACCGGTTGGGAAGATGGCTCATTTGGCGGTGGTGCCAGACGCCTTCGACGGAGTCGGTACAGCAACGCTGTTTGTAGATCGTGTTTTTTAACAGCACGGACTCCCAGAGTCGATTGTCTCTGATAGAGACCCTCGTTTCACAGAAAACTTTGGTCGACTATCTTGAAGGTGCTCGGCACCAAGTTAGATATGTCGACAGCGGATCATCTGCAGACCGATGGTCAAACCGAAAGGGTGGATCGCCTCATCGAAGTCGTTCTTCGCAGCGTCTGCGCTGAGACGCCGAGGCGCTGGAGCGCCATGTTGCCACTCGTAGAGTTTGCACTGAAGAATGCAGTGCATTCGTCTACCGGCTACACACCGTTCTACGTGAACGGGCTTATTCACCCTTGCGTCCCGCTGACGCCGCCATCCCATGGCTCAGTGCTTGGTGGGGAGGAATAGCCAAATGGCTAGCTGATGTCAGCCCCCTCACCATCCGT
>NW_020187445.1:585074-585577 GCF_900000015.1 Plasmopara halstedii | reverse complement strand
CCAATCTTCTTAAAAAGAATGCGGAATGGTGTTGGAACACCGAACATCAGGAGGCTTTGACGGGGTCAGAGACAGCCTCCTGCATGCACCAATACTGGCACTGCCAGACCATGATCGTCCTTTCAGCGTCGTCTGTGGCGCTTCGAAATTCGCCATCGGCTGTGCACTGTTGCAAGCAGACGCCGAGGGGCGAGATCGGGTGATCGCGTTTGAATCTTGACAGCTCAAAGCTTCAGAGAAGAAATACCCAGTCGATGACAAGGAACTAATTGCGATGAAGTATGCACTTGTCACGTTCAGGGTCCACCTGCTGGGCTCCAAGCCGTTTGTGATCTACACAAATCATGCGTCATTACGCACTGCGACTCAGTCGCCCCACCCCTCGCAGAGGATGGCTAGATGGCTACTCATCTTTGCGGAATACGAGGTGAAGTATTAGCCGGAAAAACAAATGATTTGACTGACGCGTTGTCACGCGGACCAGACTATGAGCTTGCTCATGC
>NW_020187445.1:583792-585064 GCF_900000015.1 Plasmopara halstedii | reverse complement strand
CGGGGTCGGTACAGCAACGCTGTTCGTGGATCGTGTTTTTCGACAACACGGACTCCCAAAGTCGATTGTCTTTGGTAGAGTCCCCCGTTTCACGAGATAATTTTGGTCGACTATCTCCAAGGTGCTAGGCACCAAGATGAACATGTCGACAGCGGATCATCCGCAGTCCGATGGCCAAATCGAAAGGGTGAATCGCGTCGCTGAAGATGTTCTTCGCAGCGTCTGCGCTGGGACGTTGAGGTGCTGGAGCGCCATGTTGCCACTCGTAGAGTTTGCACTGAGCAATGCAGAGAATTCGTCCACCGGCCACACGCCGTTCTACGCGAACGGGCTTATTCACCCTTGCGTCTCGCTGACGCCGCCATCCCATGGCTCAGGGCTTGGTGGGGAAGGAATAGCCAGACGGCTAGCTGATGTCAGCCCCCTCACCATCCGTAAAGAAATCGATGACTTCTTGCCCACCAGACTGAGTGTCTTACGACACGTTCGCGATGCGATGGCTTGAAAGCCAAGACCTGCAGAAAGAACATGCAGATGAAAAAGGAAGAGGAAAAGTGGAAAGCTTAAGGCCGGAGATCTTGTTTTATTTAACTCTCAAGTCCTAACTACACATGCATCCTCTGCTATCTCCCGGACGAAGCTTCGTCCACGGTTAATTGGTCCGTTAATGGTTGTGGCCAAGCGGGGCTAGCGTATACGCCAAACCTTCCGACACGGATGCGCACCCACCCGGTGTCTAACGTGGGTTTGCTCAGGCCGTACCGGGATCCGACGCAAGTAAACGCGGAAGCATTGGCGCCGGAGCGGATCCCTCAAGCCCGCGACCATCCAGAAGTTGAACCAGCAACTGGTTCTGAGCATGGAGTGCAACAACCTCCACCTCCAATGGCACCAAGCGCTCCACTGTTGCCTGCAGCGACGCATTCGCCTGCTTCACGACTAGGAGTCGCTCGGACAAAGCGCGGTAGGCCTCAAGGCGAGGCAGTCGGCGCACAACGCGCTCCAAATGATCAAGAGCGTCCGCACAGCGATAAGCTACTTCAACATGACGCTCAGCGTAGCTCCGATCACGAAGGATCTCGTCATCAAGGGCTCGAAGAGCACCACGAATCACCGGACGGCGGTCGACCCGGTCGCCATCGCCCGCCATCGCCCGCCACCGACTCTTCTCGATGAGAACGGTGATGTCCACTATCATATGGAACGTCTAGTACGACGACGTCGTCACCAGGGTCAGACCCAATATCTGGAGAAGTGGCGGGGATATCCCGG
>NW_020187445.1:575959-583782 GCF_900000015.1 Plasmopara halstedii | reverse complement strand
AGCTGTGGTGTATGCCACACCACAGATCCCTTGGGAGAGTGACGGGTCACTCTCATGTGACCCCGTTACACAATTCCTGCGGCATCAAAGATTTTGACAAAAAGATCACACATATACCATATGTTATGCATTAAGTTCGCACTCAAAGTACACCGTTAATAGTCATGACAACGATAGATAAATTACTCAAGGTTCGCTTTGAACAGCATGAAGTTTCGCTATCCTTACACGCAGGTTAGTGTTTCGTTTTTAGGGTCATTCTTGACTCGCCAACATTGGTGCATCAATTGCTAAAAAAAATGAAAATTAAAAACACGCAAAAGGTGGCGTAGCAGATCGAACAAGAACAACCTCATGCAGATAATCACCCTTGGTAATTCCGACACAGAGCCAAATTCATTGCTAGCGGAGCAGCCTCTAACCGCATGTTATAAGGATTTGAAGCACATGTAAAACCATAAAACGCTGCTTTCTAAAGCAATTGTGCTATTTTGCTTTAATGTGTGTCTTCTTTCAACGGTATACAATGATCGCGTAAGTGTCAATCTAAGTGAGAAGTGAACGTCCATACAAAGCCAGCACTGACTTCTTACTTCCTCAGCTTTAGTAACAACGACTTGTTGCCTTTAACTTTTTTCTGCAACTGCATCAATCCGAACAACAGCGCTTCGGCAGTAGGTGGGCAACCAGGCACGTAAATGTCCACAGGAACGATGCGGTCTACACCACGAACCACAGCATACGAGTAGTGATAGTAGCCACCACCATTAGCACAGCTACCCATAGACACGACATAGCGAGGCTCAGGCATCTGGTCGTAAACGCGGCGAAGAGCAGGTGCCATTTTATTAGTCAATGTGCCGGCTACGATCATTACGTCTGTTTGACGGGGCGAGGCACGAAATACCATTCCCATACGCTCAAAATCGTAACGCGAACCAGCTAAACATAGCAGAATAAAACAATCAAAGATCGGTAGAGAATAGCGAGCGTCAAAAGTCGTACCGGAGTGCATCATTTCAACGGCGCAGCAGGCTAGACCAAAAGTCATCGGCCACAGTGAGCTCTTACGACCCCAATTCACCAGATCGTCCACACGAGAGACGACGTACTCTAAAGATAAGTAAATAAAGTGTATGAGACAGAATTAGGCGCTAAGATTAACAAAATCGGATCGTACCGACACCGTTGCGTGCTGTAGCATTCCCGCTAAGTAAATCCTGAATGTTACCACGCTCGGCGGGTGTGGACGAGGGAGTTGCAGGAACTACTGAAGCACAACGAACGCCAGACGACCGGAATAAAGCACCAGTGCAACGAGCTAGTGTCAACATGTTTATCTATTGACAATAACCACAGAAATATTTAAAAATGAAAATAACAAGTGAAAAAAATAAATTTGCACTATTACTACCGGTAACTTAATAGTAAAAAAAACTATTTTACGAACAGAAACACAATGTGCAGCGAGGTGAAAATAGCATCGCGGAAGCCAGCCGGCCAATGCGATTGCCTTCATTTTTCTTGCCAGTAACGGCCTCGTTGTCTGCAGACACTGAATTGGAAAATGTTTCAGCACCTTCTCCATTGATACCAAGAATTAGATACGCGGCAGAATGAGTTGATAGATAGTCCTGCAAACTCTCTGCAACAGTAGTAGTGCGCTCAAAAGGTTGAAGATCCAATACGCCTTCTATCTGTACGAAAAATAAAACCAATGTTAAAGGTGGGAAAAATATGATTGCGTGTACTCTTTCTAACCCCAGCTCCTGCGATGCTGCCTTTGTACCATTCAAACGGCTGAGCGTCATACTCTCCAACAATCGGCTTTTCATAAAAGTGAACGATTCGTAAAATATCGACTGGTCGCATTAATTTCAGCGTGGCGTTAAGACAACGAGCTGCAATCGTTGATTTGTCCACGGCCAATACGAAAGTGTACCGCTTACTGATCACAGAAGTGATAGAAGCCGGAGAAACGACAATAGTAGGAGTATTAGCAGCACAATACAAAATGTCCCACGGAACGTGATGGACTTGATCTATAGCTGGACCGCCTATTCCGTGGGCTCCTACCACAAGAAAGTCAACGTGTTCTCGATCCGCGATCGTTAAAAGGTGCTGCGCAACTAAGGTCGTGGCTTCACACTTTTCACACAATAATTTGAAACTATTGATAGGAAGCCTGAGTCGCTTACAATGAGTATTCACCTCTACACTATCATAGTTAATTGGACTCTCATTGCTATTCCAGCAGACAAGCGAAAACACACCTTCAGTGAGAAATTCCTTGGGAATTTGTGGCAGTTGGCGACTTGCTGCGTTTTCTTCATCCACATACACAGCTACCACTGACCCTTGCCGCCGCAATTGCACTGCGATCTCAAAGGCAACGTAGGATTGGCCTTAACGGTACAAATTAGAATGTAACTAGCTGTTTGATGAGGTTAAATTCTTACGACTGCCATCAACTCCAACAATGAATCTTGTAGTCGGTAAGAGGCGATTGTTGTTCTGATGCGCTTAAATAATTCATCGTCAAGCCATATAAGCAATTCCAGTTTGATCATATATATATATATGACAAACGTACCTTGCACCATCTCGTTGCGCAGCTCCACAAGTTTCGAGTGGAAATCTAAGAAGAGACTAGATTCACTCTCGCGCGCTGCTATAATCGAATCATAGTCATGATTATCCATCAAGCCGCATAATTGTTCATGTTTATCTTCAGATAAATCGTTTGGTACAAGGGTACGAACGAGCGCTAAAATCTCATCTGGACGATCCAAGAAGTTTTGGAACGTCTCATCCGTTAATTCCAGCTGTGCAACATCATTCAATAACTTCCATCCAAACTTTATGTCTCAATAGCTCATGGCAAACCTCTTTGATACTCAAAATGATTTGTACTGCTTGAATACACAACTGTAGCGCCGGTGATATCTTCTTTCGCGCTAACACATTGCGCATTTTCAACTCACAGCTTTAGATACCGTCGCATTTTTATATATACCGGTATGTATACATGGTATAGTGTCAATGCCGCCAAGAAAGTGGCATTATGCAGGAAAACGGGGAGCTGCATCCAGCGCAGGTGCTACCGAGTGGCCACGACGTCGGATCAAGCCACTATGCAGGCGGTATGCCACCTCACAAGCGCATGCGCAAGCCTATTGTGCGTAAGAGCGTCGATCCTAATGCTACTTTCATTAACTACGTGACGCAGCGACGCTTTGTCATGGCGCGCAGTGTGCGCTCGATCGTGTTACCGCCACACTCGTATTATAAGAAAAAAATGCTGCCACCTTTAGCTTATCCAGGTGATGACGATCTTGCATCTTGTGTGTGTACCAAATTTTGTCGTTGTTCAACAAACAAGCAACGTTGTCCCGTCAACTGCCTCACTTGGACACCAGAGGGCCGTAGGCTTATCACGGGCAACTCGGTTGGCGAATTTACACTTTGGAATGGCCTTGCATTTAACTTTGAGACTATACTCCAAGCTCACGACGATGCTGTGCGAGCCATGGTGTGGTCTCACAATGATAATTGGCTGGTCACGGCCGATCACGGTGGAGTGATCAAGTACTGGCAATCGAGTATGACTAATGTGCAGCTGTTGCAAGGACATCGTGAAGCTGTGCGCTCGCTTAGTTTCTCGCCAACGGATTTTAAATTCGTTTCGTGTTCAGATGATGCGACAGTGAAGATCTGGGATTTTGAAAGTTGCCGCGAGGAACGTGTACTGACTGGACACGGTTGGGACGTCAAGTGTGTGGCTTACCACCCACAGAAATGTCTTTTGGCTAGTGGAAGTAAGGACAATTTGGTCAAGATTTGGGATCCAAAATCAGGGAATAGTCTTAACACATTACATGGACACAAGAACACTGTGTTCAAAGTGGCGTGGAACGCAAACGGCAATTGGTTACTTACAGCTAGTCGTGACCAGTTAATCAAGATCTATGATATTCGGATGCTCAAGGAATTCGCTACGCTGAAAGGCCATGCACGCGAGGTCACGTCGATCGCATGGCATCCGTGGTATGAGCGTCTCTTTGTTAGTGGCTCATATGATGGATCACTTATGTACTGGGAAGTCGGGTACGGGCTCTGCCAAACGTGCTAAAATATGCGTCACTAATACTGTTTGTTGATATCTGTGTTTGAAGAAAGGAGACTGCACTCGCTTCTATTCCACAGGCTCAC
The DNA here is from genome assembly GCF_900000015.1 of Plasmopara halstedii. Taxonomy (NCBI): domain Eukaryota; phylum Oomycota; class Peronosporomycetes; order Peronosporales; family Peronosporaceae; genus Plasmopara; species Plasmopara halstedii. The sequence continues at coordinate 579,570 of NW_020187445.1, read as the reverse complement.
GACACTGCTGTGTGGGATATTCAATGGCATCCCGTAGGTCATGTCGTTGCGACTGGAAGGTTCGTCTGCTTAGTGATCTCAAAATGCATAAAATATTGACTTTGTCTTTTTTAGTAATGATCACAGTACCAAGTTCTGGTGTCGCAATCGGCCGGGAGACCCGATGGACGACAAATACAATGGTGGTCAGAATGTGCTTAACGAGCACGAGACTGGCGAAGGAATAGCGTACATGCGTGGAGGTGCAGAAGGTGCAGAAGTGCTGCCTGGTATGGCGGACGGTGCTGCCAGTCTGCGTTCGTGTGCTATCAATGCTGCTAACTTTCAGACATTCAACAATGCGGCCACGGATAATCGTGCAAACGGTGGTCGCCGACCCCCGCCTGAATCTTACACGTGCAACCGCTGCGGCACTAAGGGTCATTGGATCGAGGACTGTCCTACAAAAGACCAGCCAAATGCTAATGGACTGATGCAGCGCAAAACTCCACCTGAAGGATATTTGTGCAAGCGCTGCAACGTACCTGGTCACTACATCTCTGACTGTACTGAGCCCAAGGTGCCTCCTCCATCGTATACCTGCCACAAATGCCGACAAAAAGGTCACTGGAAGCAGGATTGTCCAATGGATGGTAATGGCGCTATTACTGCGTTGATGAACCAAATTCGTCCACCGGGTGCTCCAATGAGTTCAAACGTTCCGATCATTACGAGCGGAGTAAGTACAGTTCCGCCGGTACAGCTTTCAGGTCTCGGCTTTCCACCACGAGGAATGATGTTCCCCCCTCCACCTGCTGGTGCACCTGGACTGCTCGTGCCTCCTCCGCCTCCACCACACATTCTTGCTGGTATGAAGCGTGGTTGTGAGGACGATATTAATGGTGGTGGATCTGGAATGTTTCCGCCGAATATGAATAGCTGGCCGCCTATGGTCGGAGGACAATCAGGTCCAACAACGGGGCCTTCTGGAAGTAATGACCCGTTTTCTGGGCTTCAGCCTACTCAGCCTGAAGTCAAAAAGGTAAGTCGAGACCCGCGAAGAAGACCATAAGTGCCACGGCAGAATTATCTGATAGCGTGAGTCGTTTGCTCAAGGATGTTATTGTATAATTTCGAGGTGATTATTTCTTACAATATCAAGCTTATCGAAACATAAAAGTCTGCATACTAATAACTTTTAAAAATGCGACAGCAAATTTTGTGGCGACACCGTCAATAGTGTATACTTAGCTAAGCTATGTTTCCACCAGTCGATACAGATGCTAGCAGTTCGACTAGAAATTCGAACGGGCAGAGGTTTAAATTAAAAATGACAACTTTTCCAAATTTTGATATGACGATTTAATGGGTGTTGTATTGAAGTCATAATGATTTATAGAGTAAAGCCATAGAATCATATGACTGAAGAATTAATATTCAATATCAAAGCGATATTCCATCGAGCAACAACAAAAAGTGTTGATGGATTGCGAGGGAGTTTGAGTCCTTAAAAGGCCAGTCAGTGCCCCCCGATCAGGGTGCGTCTCGACTGATACCAATCACACTGAATCTCAAGTTGAAGACATGATTACACAAATGTATGTATTCAAACGTACAGACTCTACGACAGTAGGGTCCTTGTCGATCGACACCTGTTGCAGTGCGTTCATTCCACGAATTCCAATTAGGCTAATGCCGCCAATTCGACGTAGGACGTCTCCTCGTCTGCTTGATTATTGCAATTGTCCCTAACCCTGATAAGAAGCGTATGGGAGGTTTTCAGCCACAGACCCGACCCGCTACAGCCCGCCCACTACTACAATATTGGTCATTTCCATAATTGGGCCGGTGGAAGAATTAACTGCTCGATGAACGACTCAGCGCGGCTTGATCGGGGTGCTCACGTGCCCTCTCCTTCGCTTCCATTGCAGCAATTGCTATCTACTGTGCCCATGACTGACAATCAGCGCTGCAAACAACTTAACTGTGGTTCCTCTGACCGCCTGCGTAGCCCAGAAGAATGTCGCCGCGCCGCCGGACGACGACACCACACGCCCCGTCACGTGACGACAGCATTAGCTTCTGCACCTTCCTGCCAGCATCTTGCTGCTATTGAAAACGTTCGTACCGCGAGCGGTAGTGCATATGGTGTAGGTCATGAGGTCATTCTCAGCGGTGCACTTAGCAAGCGTGGTCAGTTTTTCAAGGCGTGGATACCACGTCATTTGGTGCTGTCGCGAGGCACTTTACAAGTGTTCAAAAAGAATCCATACATGCAGCAACAGACGAAAGATGTCGCACAGATGGAGAAAAAACTGTTTAAGATGGAAGTAATTAGAGCCGATGCCATTCGTGTTGAGGCCACTGATGCGTTTAAACACCATCCGTTCTGTTTTGTACTCGTGGCGCGCAAACGATCTCGATGCTTGGGTGTTTTGAAGAGCAGTAGTAGCGACAGCACGACCAAGACTACGATTACGTTTAACAGTGCAGGAGGTAACTGCTGTCAGCATCGGAAAGAGAGCAATCTGGACTCACGTCGGATGGAGGACGGACCTATCGTGTTGTACTATCTAGAGGCCAATAAAGAAACTGAACGGCAACGATGGATCCGCGCACTGCAGCGCTGGATAGAAGGGGAGAGTCCGACGAAACTCGGGCGTGGGATTCTAAACTATATTGTCAATAACGAGTATAGCAACTATCGCTACGGTAAGAAGGTTATACGTCGAACGGGTTCGTCATCCAGGTCTGTGGGACTAGTAGGTGAATGTGGATCAGCACCAGCTCTGTCACCGGCGTCTCAGGCTGGGCGTACAGTTGAGCAGGAGTTTCCAGTACTTGCAAATTTGATTCGTGATCTGAACGATTGTAAAAAGGAAGATGAGATGATATATATCCTGGACCAGGTGCTAGGAGAAGTTCAGGATGGCGCGAATAGTGGCTATATAAAGAAACTTATTGGTACTGCAGGTGAAGTTAAATTGGAGCAATCGGAGCATATTTGGACGACTCATGTGAAGACAGCGTATGCAAACATTATGAAGGCACTACAAACGTCGTCGGCGGAACAGGAGCCGAGTAGCCAAGCACCAACGTTACGAGCTCCTACGTACGCTACTCGTCAGAATTCAGCTGGCAGCATTGACTCAAATGGAAGCAATCGTTCTTTAAACAATGTGGACTTGGCTTCCTTTCACCGATTTTATAAACTCGGACGAAAGCTTGGATCAGGAGCCTTTTCTGTTGTACACATTGCGACGCACCGTGAAACTCGAAAACAAGTGGCGGTCAAGTGCATTGCAAAGGCGAGTCTAGGGCCACAAGACGTGCATTCTTTGAAACAAGAGGTGGAGGTTATGTCGAGTTTAAACCATCCGAACATTGTGCCATTGCTCGATTACTTTGAAGAGGATCGATACTATTACATTGTCACGCCACTGTGTACAGGTGGTGAGCTATTTGACGATCTGGTAAAACGCAAAAGCTATACGGAAGAGGATGCACGTGCTCTCATGCGCAAGCTGGCAAGTGCGATTGACTATCTTCACTTGCGTGGGATTATTCATCGTGACCTCAAGCCTGAAAATATACTGCTCAAGACGTCAGCTCCTGGTGCTGAAGTCATGATA
>NW_020187445.1:574405-575949 GCF_900000015.1 Plasmopara halstedii | reverse complement strand
ACTTGGTAGCACTTGTAGTCAATCTACACCTGAGTCGTTTAGACTGATCCTCTGTGAGTATGGAATAATTTTCTCCTTGCCCCAAGGCGTTCAGGACAGGCTTAAAGGCTGAGGTCCTTGCTTGGCCCCGAGGGCGTGCAATACCTTTTGGCGCAAGGCTCTGAGGTAATCGGTGCGCGTCTAGAGGCTTCTTTAAATTACGAAAACGCACTGCTAGAGCACCTGCAGCAGAGGATGTCTGCATCATTTGCGTCTATGACGTCACCGCGAGTGACGGATGATTTTCTTCGCCCTATGCCGCTCATGGTGAGCGTTAAGGTCTTTGTGGGGAGGAATGATGAGAAGCTCCTTCTCTGGGTGAGGGGTCGAGATGGCCATCGCATCCGCCATTCTCCAGACCGAGCAACAGCGCGTGGCGCTAGCTATTTTAAAGTTCGGTGGTCGAGCGCGAGAATGGGCACTTACGTGCGGCAATTCGGTCGAAGCTGCGTTTACCTCCTGGGCGGAGCTGGAATTGTAGCTTCCGCGAGCGCTCTCGCCGCCTAACCAGGCATATCGCGTGCGAGCGCGTTTTTTTGCCGCCCGACAGGGCAAAAAGGAATTGGTGGACTTTGCTCAAGAGATGCACACTCTCATTGCCGGGATGGCAGTCCGGAGGCGGTCACAGTGGCCGTCTCTACGGAAGGTCTCGACCTTAGCGTGGCCAGAATGAAAGTTTCCGTGTGCATCCATCTTCATTTGAAGAGGCGGTGAATGTCGCATTAAATGCTGAATTCAAAGTCAAGTCGGCACGACTTGGTTGGAGTTCACACTCCAACAGCTCTTCGAGCGGACCGGCGCCCATGGATCTCAGCTATGCTGATGACGAGGGAGCAGAGCTCCGAACTGTCGGGCAGCATACACACATTTGATGGTGTTTTGTCTGTGGAGAGGCCCTTCATCTTCGGAACGGTTGCCCCCTGCGCAAGGATCTTCAAGGTTCTTCGAACCATCGCCCCAATGCCTACCACTCTGGCTCGGCGCGGGGAGAGGACACTATTAAGTAGGCGCGAGGCGACCTACTGGGGAAGAACTGAGTTCTGTTGAGCCTCTGGGGGCTAGAGGTCAACAGCGCCCAGCCCCGAATAGCTCCGAGCTCTTTAACACGGAACGTGTATGCAAGCCGGGCTTGCTGGTGGGGGCGACCGTAAAGGGCTTCGAGAAGCCACGGAAATCCTCGTCGATTCCGGGGCGTCGGGCAATTATGCTCGAAGCTTGGAAATCAGCTGTATGCTGAGGCGCTGAAAGCGCGGTTGGGTGACATCGTCACTGTTCGCCTAGCGACAGGGACACGTGTCACGGTCCCAAAGGTCCCTGTGGACCTCGAAGTCAAGTTCCTTGACTTTAATAGCGTGGAACGCTCTTTAGTCTTAGACTTGGATGCAAGGTATGACCTCATCCTAGGAATGGCATGTTTGGAACACCATGGCCATGGATTGATTGGAGGTCAAAGACATAGGGCGCTACGCGCACGTCTCCTGGTAGAGATTTGGCGAGTCATGAAT
>NW_020187445.1:572539-574395 GCF_900000015.1 Plasmopara halstedii | reverse complement strand
ACAAATTTCATGGGCGCATCACATCTGTCACATGAGCAGACATTCGAGACTTAAAATTCTCACCGTGATGATAATTTCTTTCTTAGCGTACTTCTATAATATTGAATACTTGATCTACGGATTATTTGGACCACTCATGTAATTCAATCCAAAACTTACTTAAATTGTGAGAAAGTCGTCGAGGTGGTCAAACAACCATATACAAAAAAGTTTGGGAAGAAACAAGAAGTGTTTGAGCTCAAGCATTCTGTCATTCACCTCATTAGAATTATGATATCGTCGAAATCTTTCTAAGTTTAAATGACCAAGGGCGGCTGTCAAAGCATGAGAATGCATACCGATACGTGTCGCCCAATGCTCGCAAACGTGACAGATATTTTTGTGTCACTGTATGTGAAACACAAAAGTATTTAATTCTCAACTAAATCATTTTCGTAGAAATAATATCCGATTTCGCAGATAGCGCAAAATTACATTTTGCATCAAACCCAAAATTTGCCTCAGCCAGAGCCAGAAAAGATTAAATAACAACTACTCTCGCTGTTTATTTTCACGACCACACCATGACCATGTCTTTTCCTTTTCTCACCGAACTAAAAATTCCTTAGCGGTATCATGAGATTATTGTCGAGCTGTTACTATGCTCAATATTGCCGAGCCTCCAGAACTTAGTCACGCACACGGTCTCGCCGAGCGATTGGTATGCAACACCTATATAGCGTATGATCTGAAACTATGCATAGAAAATACAATTGACGGCAATCCTGTACTGCTTGTTTGATAATTACGAATGATGCATGTTGTCAAAGTCTCACGAAGATAATTGTTGATCCAGTAAACTAGTGGGTCAGAAAATGGACTCTCTATAAGCATCTTGCTGACGCTCGACATTAAAAGTGATATAGATTTTTTCGGATTGCCGTGACGAGCTAAATGGTCGAAGTAGGGTTGCGCGTGTAATCGGAGCACAATTTAGCTTTGAGTATCACCACAATGCTGATAACAGTATCTTCGACATGCGCGGAGTCACGTTTTGCTCATCTATAAACCACTTTTGTATCGCTTGTGCTCCATAACTGGGATGTCATTATTTTCGTAAATTGCAATTGTGTTGCTGGGACGAATAAGTCACGATCCTCACCAGAGGTTTCCTCGAGCTCACAGGGTGCATCGCCTCTCGACATAGCCGAACATTTTTGTCAGCAAGTGCGACAAGCAGTGGAAAGAGACCAATTTGTAGCAGTGGCTGCACTTGCACCGCAGACCCTTTAGCCTTCTCGACTTCATTGCTTTCTTGCAATATCCTAGTTTTTTCGTCTCGTGAACCACTGTCGTCCAGGAGTCATTGTAAATTTGTTTGTCATTCAGCTCGATTTTTTTTTATATCCCATTTGACGCTCGAAGAGCACAATTCTAAGAATGGATCCAGTTTTCTGAGATTCGTCATATTTTCTGATGCTAATCGCGGCCTCGTTGGTATTCTGTTCATAAAAGTGCATTTAAAGACGAGAAACCCCAAAAATGCAGATCTGCTTCTTCAATCGTGTCAGCAACTTGCTCTTAAAAAATGCATTCAAAGACGGGACAAACCGAAAATGTTATTCTACCCAGAACTGGATCAAAACCTCTACCATGATCGCTCAATAAGTGCTTTCAAGTGTCACTACTGAGGTCGTTGGACTTTTCAGGACGGAGCAATGACTCTTACTGTCGACTGAACTGAAGAAAACTTACCAATGTTTGTTTGAATCTGTTTTCCGTGTATAAACGTCAGACAATTCATGTAACGGGCTTACACGTAGCCTTGAAACAGGTGTGTGTATCACACGAGATGTGCTTGGTGTGACTGTACCCAG
>NW_020187445.1:570150-572529 GCF_900000015.1 Plasmopara halstedii | reverse complement strand
TTTTCGTCAACACGGACTCCCAGAGTCGATTGTCTCTGATAGAGACCCCCGTTTCACATGAAAATTTTGGTCGGCTATCTTCAAGGTGCTAGGCACCAAGCTAGATATGTCGACAGCGGATCATCCGCAGACCGATGGTCAGACCGAAACCGTGAATTCCGTCATCGAAGACGTTATTTGCAGCGTCTGCGCTGAGACGCCGAGGCGCTAGAGCGCCACGTTGCCAAGTGTGATGTTTGCACTGAACAATGCAGTGCATACGTCTACCGGCTACACGCCGTTCTACGTGAACGGGCTAATTCACCCTCGTGCCCACTGACGCCGCCATCCCATGGCTCAGCGCTTGGTGGGGGAGGAATAGCCGAACGGCTAGATGATGTTAGCCGCTCACCATCCGCAACGAAGTCGAAGACTGTTTGTCTACCAGGCTGAGTGTCCTACGACACGTTCGCGATGCGATGGCCGAAAGCCAAGACCTGCAGAAAGAATATGCAGATGAAAAGGAAGAGGCAAAGTGGAAACATTTAAGGTCAGGGACCTGGTTTTACTAAATTCAAAAAACCTGCCTATATATGCAGCTTCTACTATCTTCAGGACGAAGCTTCGTCCACGGTTTATCGAATCGGTTAAGGTTGTGGCCAAACGGAGCCTAGCGTATACGCCAAATCTTCTGAAACGGATGCGCACCCACCCGGTGTTTTACGTGGGATTGCTCAAGCCGTATCGGGATACGGCGCCTGTGAGCGCGGAAGCGCTGGCGCCAGAGCGGATCTAACGGGCCCTCGGCCACCCAGAAATTGAATCAGCAACTGGTTCTGATCACGTAGTGCAACAACCTCCAGAGCCAAGCGCTCCGCCGTTGCCTGCAGCGATACATTCGCCTGATCCAAGAGAGAGTGGCAGTCATCAAGGTGAGGCAGCAGGCGCACGACATGCTTCAAATTCTCAAAAGCGTCCGCGCAACGATATGCTACGTCAGCATGACGCTCAGCGGAGCTCCGATCACGGAGGATCTCGTCGTCAAAGGCTCGAAGAGCATCGCGAGTCACAGGACGGCTGTCGACCCGGTCGTCACCGCTCGCCACCGCCTCATCTCGATAAGAACGGTGACGTTCACTATCACGTGGAACGTCTAGTAGAACGACGTCGTTACCAGGGTCAGACAAAATATCTGGTAAAGTGGCGGGGATATCCCGACTCCGAAAACTCGTGGGATTTTGAGACGCCATTTCGGCACGAGTGCCCAGACGCCGTGGGCGCTTTTGACTAGAGAGATCAGGACGCCCCGCGCTTCCCGGCAATAGCCAGGGGAGCAGAAGGGTCATGAGCTGAGCTCAAGCAGTGGCACTGAGCTTTTGCTGTAGCGGGTTGACCTATACGTCGTAAGGCGACAATCTGAAAGGAGTCTACGGCGAGCTTTGACTTTGGCAAACTCAAATTGAAGGTGGCGCTCCACACGCACGTCCACTTTCTTGTTGCTCAACTGTAAGGCATACAGTGAAAAAGTTTGCGGTGCCGTTGCACCCATCGCCCAAAGAGCGCTTCGTCATCTGAAGCGCTTTCACCAGGGGCGAGCACTACAGGTATCGTCCGCAACACGGATACATAAGAGCCACCTCGTGATCACGCAGACGAGTGCGATAAGCTTCCAACGGAAATTCTTGTGGAACCAAGAAACGAGCTCGAAGAGCTTTAAGTTTGGCAAGCTCATCTTCCGTAATGGCCGGGGACCCGATGATGTGGAGGCGTAACGATCGAGTTAACACGTCCTTCACTTCCACAGCGGAATCTGCCGGGCAAAAGCCATATTCCCCACGAGGGTCAATCACCGGCCGTGGATGGGCGCGCATCAGAGCCGACATACGTGCAGCTTCCAGCTGCCGCTTCTGTGTCTCATCGAGATCATTGGTGATTACACCACATCCCTCAGGTGATGACAGGTCGGGAATCGGACATGGAATCCGCAAGGCGCGAGCAGGGCTCGCATCACGCCGCTGCCGCGGCTCGCCTTTCTCGTAATTCCGCCCGGGAAAAGGAGTGTCAGACTCGTAGTCGACCACCTCTACATCCCCAACGAGGTCACTCGTCACCATTAGTGTGCGGGGAGCACGACGCTCGGGCTCATCGAGCCAAGGATTTACATGCCTTGATGCCGCGGAGACACGGTCCGACATGGCACAGTGTGCGGGAGATTAAGCTGGGCTTTGCCTGTGAGCGCTGTCGGAACCAGCGAGACTTAGAGACTTCGGAGTCATTGACACGGGGTTCATTGAGCACGGAAGTCGTTTCGTTCCAATGCAGTGTCTAACGGACAATCAAGCCTCGTTAAGACAATAATCGATTGGAACTGTAAATGTTCTCAATCTTAAAGGGGGAGAG
>NW_020187445.1:569999-570140 GCF_900000015.1 Plasmopara halstedii | reverse complement strand
TCTTGGCTTTCAGCCATCGCATCGCGAACGTGTCGTAGGACACTCAGTCTGGTAGACATGAAGTCATCGACTTCTTTGCGGATGATGAGGGGGCTGACATCAGCTAGCCGTGCGGCTATTCCTCCCCCACCAAGCACTGAT
>NW_020187445.1:568812-568884 GCF_900000015.1 Plasmopara halstedii | reverse complement strand
CGGCGGTGTCTTTACAAAATTTACCAAAACTCTAACCAAAGTTAAACAAGAAAATTTAGAGCATCAGCTAAA
>NW_020187445.1:568231-568802 GCF_900000015.1 Plasmopara halstedii | reverse complement strand
ACTCAAGTACCAAGTAAAGTTTATCATCACGCTCAACAACGTCTAGAAGCTACCAATTATAACGTCCATGCGACAGCAAATCAATTCAGATCCAGCTTATGGTATTAAAATGCCGTATGCATACGCACCTGTACCACATGTTTAGCCCCTTGGCACTGAGCAAGGATATTTGCTTCATAACGTCCTGTCTTCTGTAGTCCAAGAATCTTTTTAATAGCAACACGTCTTTGACTTTCACGATGGTATCCGAGGTATACTGTACCATACGTTCCACGTCCTATCTCTGTGTGCTTTTCGTAAGCACCCACTTGTTTCCATCCGTCGCTACCCACCCGGCGCTTCATCGTTCTGTGCCTATTTTTAATGTCACTAAATACATCTTTTTATCCAATTATTATTAACAGTTTGGGGGGTAGCGACAGAACAGCGATTTTAGGTCTACGGAGATAGCATGCACGCCTCAGCACGTGTGGAGCACAACGTTAGACAAAGTGCGGCACTATGGGGATCTTGCACTCTTTCGACCAGGTACTGCGGCAAATGACGATGATCACGAGCAGAAGAAAAGTGC
>NW_020187445.1:567337-568221 GCF_900000015.1 Plasmopara halstedii | reverse complement strand
GTCTGCGTGACAACGCGTCAGCCAAAGCATTTTGCTTTCCCGGCTTATACTTCACCTCGAACTTATATTCCGCAAAGAAGTATAGCCATCTAGCCATCCTGCGGATGATGGGATGTGTGTAGCGTTGCTACGGGCTGTAGGGAGCAAGGAGTTTGGAAACTTGGACATAAATTGTCATCACGAATGCGTGCACGATTGCACCGATATTCGGTGAATAACGGTTTGCTATATTATAACACCGATTAAACGGATACACCACGAATTGTGGTTCCTCATGATGAGGATTTGAAATACCGCATCCTCTATGAGGCTCACGATATGCCACTCAGTGGTCATCTCGGTCGTAAGAAAACGTTCAACTCTGTGAGTCACCACTATTGGTGGCCCAAGTTGTACAAATGGTCGAGCGCTTACGTGCGTACGTGTGAGACGTGTCAGCGGGTGAAACCCGCTCCAAATGAGGCTGCGCCGCTGGCCAGCTTACCAGTACCCACTATGTGCTGGCAGTCCATGAGTTTGGACTTTGTGTTAGGCCTGCCGAAAGATTCGGCAAGCAACACGAGTGTCGTGGTATTCGTCGACCGGTTGAGCAAGATGGCTCATTTAGCGGCGATGCCAGAGACCATCGACGGAGTCGGTACAGCAACGCTGTTCGTTGATCTTGTTTTCCGTCAACACGGACTCCCAGAGTTGATTGTCTCTGATAGAGACCCCCGATTCACGGAAAAATTTTGCTCGACTATCTTTAAGGGCTAGACACCAAGTTGGATATGTCGACAGCGAATCATCCGCAGAACGATGGTCAACTCGAAAGGGTAAATCGAGTCATTGAATGGGTTCTTTGCAGCGTCTGCGCTGAAAAGCCGAGGCGCTGGAGCGCCGTG
>NW_020187445.1:567132-567327 GCF_900000015.1 Plasmopara halstedii | reverse complement strand
GACAAGGAGCTACTTGCGATGAAGTATGCACTTGTCAAGTTCAGAGTCCACCTGCTCGACCCCAAGCCGTTTGTGATCTACACAGATTATGCGTCATTACGCACTGCGACTCAGTCGCCCCACCTCTCGCAGAGGATACGCGGTACGGATCAAGTCTGTCACAGACGACGTTACAGTTGTAACATGAGCAAGCTA
>NW_020187445.1:565743-567122 GCF_900000015.1 Plasmopara halstedii | reverse complement strand
CGTCTGCTTGCAGCAGTGCACAGCCGATGGCAAAGTCCGAAGCGTCACAGACGACACTCAAAGGACGATCGGGGTATGGTGACACTAGTAGTGTTGTATGAAGGAGGCTGTCTTTGACCCTGTCAAAGACCTCCCAATGCTCAGTGGCTCAACACCAGTCCGCATCCTCCTTAAGGAGATTTGACAACAGCCGTGTCATTTCCGCATAATTTGCGCTATACTCGTGCAAGTAGTTGGCGAGACCAAGCCACTTACGCAAGTCTTTTTGCTTATTTAAAACTGGCCAGTCCACAGTGGCCTTGACCTCAGCGGGATCTGCTCGAAGGCCACGCATCCCATTGAAGTACTCTAAAATGGGGGTTTCGCCCGCGTCAAAGATGCACTTATCACAGCTTATTCGCGCGCGCACCCAAGCACCGCCCTCAAATGGAAGATGTCTTGTGCCCCGCACGACTGTGGACGAGGACTGTCGTCGAAGTATGTCTGTGCATATGCCCGGTGGGGCCTGTACAATGGCGTCACAAGACAATTTAATGTTGCTGGAGTATTTGAAATTCCTTGGGGCATCACCAGCCACTCCCAGAGCATCCCGCTCAGAGTATTTACCGCTGTCAGCGGAATGAAACTCATTCTTGAGCAATTGGTAATAACAACCAACCGAACCAAGTGCGCTGTGCTTTGTACAGCCAACCATATTGTTCTGGAGAACACCGTTACTTGGAATTGACGTCTGGGCCGGAGTTATGGCAGCACTTAGCTCCTAGTAAGCGTGAACGATACGCCACTTGACGTTCGTTTTCCGGACACAGAACGTAGCTGTCGAACGGAGAGACTTGCTCTCAAGAACCATACCTGCCTCGTGGTTTTCACGAAAGAAGGCGTTAATGACGTCACACTACTCCTTGGGCAGGGCCATTGACGTGTTACGCAGTATCTGATTCCCGGAACCACGTCGATCTCATGTCGCACATCTCGGTCCGGAGGTAAGACCGACGGCGGGTCTTTGGAGACGATGTCTTTAATATTCTTCTCTAAAGGATAGTACGGATCCAATGTATTTTTAGAATCGAAGATTCACTTCGTGCGTTCAGAACCCTCTTGGTGTTCTCCAGGAAAAATTCATCCAGAAGCAACGAAGAGTTGATCTCCTCTTCCGGTCGTACCACTCCGGCTAAGTCGCGTACCCATATTGCACCGCCGAACTTTCGGAGAGACATCTCGTCCAGTTCAAAAAGACCCATTACCGCGGGAATATCCTCGAGGCTGACGTCGCCGTCTTCCCCCCAGCAAACCGCTGACGAGGGTGTATAGCTGTGCGCCATCGTCGACGGTAGACACATTCTGGGTTAAGGGGGACGCCCGGCGTCTTGCAGCTAGAA
>NW_020187445.1:565599-565733 GCF_900000015.1 Plasmopara halstedii | reverse complement strand
TTTTCTTGCCGCAAGCCATTACCTTGGCTGTTTTGCTGACGCTTTCGGCACTCACTGATTCTATGTCCCGGTTTGCGACAATAGAAACACAAATTCTGTTTGCGACATTCGTCCTTTAAAACCATCCGGGCGTC
>NW_020187445.1:565525-565589 GCF_900000015.1 Plasmopara halstedii | reverse complement strand
TCGAGGAGCGTGGCGAGGATCCTTGCGTTGACGTCGTCGCTCCTTCCATGAGTGGTGGACGTGA
>NW_020187445.1:558673-564316 GCF_900000015.1 Plasmopara halstedii | reverse complement strand
TCCTATGGTCCGGAGATTCGATCGCGCAACGTGTGCTGATAGCTGTTCTTCTAACACTACTGCTACTTATTGGGATTACCAATTAAACCAAAGTGCAATGTGAATCTCGTACAATTACACAGTATTGTATTTAGTACAAAAGGATGTAGTTTAAGTACACAAGATTAGTTCGCTTTTTACAGACTCTTCTTGTCAAAGGTGTCTATGACTTTAGTGCACGGCTACCCCGTTGCGTTAAGGAGTACTTTTCTTCCCATAAATATCCCATGGTCTTCAACCAAAATATAATGTGGCTTCTGCACGATTGTACAGCTTGCATTCGCGCGATTGAAAAGATTTTGAAAGTACATGTTCTTAATAGTGCGGCTACAAGGCTCTCGATTCTTCTCTAACCTCTACGTAGTTTTTACGCGGACTCTCAGTCAGACTTCCTCTAAGCAAAATGTACAGCAACACCACTGTAGCGATGTTGCGAGTCCAAAAGGAAAAAGGTGACAATATACGTACACCATCATCTGTTACATGCCCCTTTCACTTATGCGCTGAAGGTTCACTCGTAATCGCACTGAGTGCGATTACGTGCGGGTTTGTTGCTGGAGTGTGCTTTTTTCTCTGTTAAAGTGTTAACAAAGCTCCTGCCCGATGAGACAAAACGGTTACCACAGGCGTTGGTGCAGGTATAGCGGGGCTTATGTTAATTACCCTCGGCACGGAATTACTTGACACATAATTCTCAAATTAATTTAAATAAATGAGATGTTTAAATATAGATAAATCTCAAGTTCCGCAAAATGCAGGAAGTGTTTCTCAGAAGGTAAACTGGGTGAAGTTTCAACGCTCGACATACCGACGACGGTTTCAACCGGTGCATCTAGTCACCAAATGCATTATCAGGCAGTTTACCGTACTAGCGACAGAGGCCATCGATCGCTGGTTCGCCATGTTGAAGCTCGTGTTATTAGTGGAGGTCGCAAATGACTTTGTCTCATTTTTCAGATAGTGACGCCAACTTGATTTAAATTATTTCTATTGGGCAAAGTATCACTTTGACGTCACTGTCGTATCGTAACTATCGTACATTAGAAACCGTCACAGAACAGAAAAGCTTCTGTACCGCGAACGTCTTTCCCGCGGGTTGGGTTCTTGGTCCATAGAATAGACGGCAAAACCATGGGTGGCGCCACAATTGCTCTGGATTGGTAGAGCTCAATTCAAACGCGATCCAGGTGGCTACACTTTCCACCACTCGCTTAGTGTTGTGACCACGGTGAGCTTTAAGGTAGTATGGCGGAAGTGCTGCCTTCCTTGTCAACGGATCGCTGCGATCTGACCTTACAAACTACAAGTGATTCGCACATTGGCAGCTCCACCAAGAAACGTCCATTGTCGCCCACGCGACTTTTGAACGAGGAGCCTGATGTCGCGACCGACAATCTGATGACTCCCAGACCGACAGTTGCCTTGAGCAGTTCTGCAAGTCCTAAGTGTGAGTCTGCTGCCGGCATCGACCCCCTTCAGCTCAAACTTATTAAAGTGATTGGTCGAGGAACGTTCGCGCGTCAAGTAGCGCTTGCCCGACACTGCAAGACGCACGAAGTCTATGTCATCAAAACTTTGGATAAAATTAAGCTTCTACAACGAAAGCAAGTTGTACACACGCTTACGGAGAGGAAGGTGCTCGAAAAACTGAGTGGCCACCCTTTCATCGTCAAGCTTTACTCTGCTTTCCAAACAGATCACGATGTTAACTTTGTGCTTGAGTATTGCCAAGGAGGTGAACTCTTCTTTCATCTGCAGCAGCAATTTGCTCAAAAGTTCGACGAGAACACAACACGATTTTACGCTGCTGAAGTTCTTGCGGCCTTGAATGAGCTGCACGGAAATGGTATCGTATACCGTGATTTGAAACCTGAAAACGTTCTGCTGGATGCTCAAGGACACGTGAAGCTGGCCGATTTTGGATTTGCTAAACAGGACATGGTCCCTGGACAGCGTACATACTCCTTCTGTGGCTCACCCGAGTACTTATCACCCGAGATGGTCAAGAAGACTGGACACGATATGGGGACAGACATGTGGTCCTTTGGCTGCTTTATATACGAATTGTTAACTGGCTCACCACCCTTTCAATGCAATGATATCCAACGGCTTTTTCGTTTGATTCAGCAAGGCCGTGTATGGTATCCACCGTATCTCTCTGGCCACGCAACTTCACTGCTTAAGGGTTTGCTTTGCGTCAATTCCGATAGTCGTCTCACAGTATCACAGGCCATGAAGCATCCATTTTTTACCTTGTCAGTGAACTGGGACGAGCTAATCCAGCGTCAGGTACCACCACCGATTGTGCCTTCGTGCCACGGCTGTGAATCTACAGACAACTTTGATGACGGTTTTACTAATGCGCCAGTGATGTCGCTTAAACTTCCATCGGGCGACCTCGTTAAACGTATTCGGCGCGACGACTGCCTTTCATTAGGCTCTCAAGCTGATGAATTTCAAGACTTTTAAAAATCTGGTGATCACACCTCATAGCAGCGGTAAGTGATTGAAGATTTATGCTTTGTGTTCGTAAGCTTTTGTGTAAATAAGCTTTTCGTTTCGACGTCTATTATCTTATATGAAATGAAATATAATGTAAGTGAAAGAAACACATACTAATCAAAAGAAACATAAATTTACCAAGAATTAATACTTTTTGAACCAACTAAAATATTCATCGCATTAAAGCTATGGCTGACGAGCCGCCGACAGATGAGATATCTGATGCTCCGCAACCTACAGAGACTAACACTACTGTTATTACAGATAAAGATGACAGTGTGAATTTGATCGTACGTCACAAACTTGATCTGCAGGGTGTTGGCGTTCGTCCATTAGTAGGTCTGGAGCTACCCCTGTACGGTTCCGACATGTGCAAAGTCTTAGAGACGGTAAATGGATTATCGAGTCTTCAAATGGCGCACGAGACAAAGAGCCAATTTCTTCCGGTAAAATTGCGTCCGTCAGAGCCTTCGTGTAAGCCATTATTTGCAGACCTGACCAAGACACAGATGATTTTGCTGCGGGTGACACGCTCGCGGCCTAAGCGTAGGCGTAAAGCGCCTTCCAAGCAGATTCAGGATGCAAAAGAGAATTCGCAAGTAGTTACGGCGGATGGATACCGAATTAAGGTCACAGTGGCTGGGCTTGTGAAGGAAAAGTATGTGTGCGAAGGCATGGCTGATTTTCAATACTTTACTGCACGGTCGTTTTACCCGACATTAAAACTAGACAAAGAAGCGAATACAGTAGTGGATCACGCGACGGATGCAGTGGAAATGGCTGCAACAAATCGTGCACAAGTGGAGAGTGGGCCGCTGTCCATGCCATCCCGACGTCAGAAAGAATTACAGAACAGTTTGCGACCATACTTAGCAGTGAAACACGAGACACAGCTCGAGCTGATCCCTGAGGTATTTTCTAAAGTTGATTTGCCTCTCAAATACGAGTTTAGACAGAGATCTGGGTACAAACCGACAACAGTAGCGAAGAAGACGTCAAGTACTATGACATATCTTAACTTTCAAGATGATACGCCCGCGCCGAATGAGCCTAAGCCTGAAAAGCCAGTGATGCGTAGGAGATCGGTGGGAGTAGATGATCATGGTGTGGATGCTCGCGTGATACAGATTCTGCAGGCTAAGTTAGAACAAAAGCCGATATGGCTCCGCTCAAAGCTGTTCGATGGGCTTGATGCCGTTGAACGTCGGGCAGCCCGACGCCTTTTAAGAAAACTGTGTTATGTGTTTGTTGATGGACCGTGGAGAGGCTCATGGATCAAGATGGGATACGATCCACGACAGCCTGATAATTCCGAGTCAGCTTCGCGGTATCAAGTTGTTGAGTTGCGAAACAACCGTGAGCTTGTCCATTCGAGGGTTACCCATGCTTCCAGAAAGCGCATTAAGAAGTTTGCGGGTACCAGTACAGGAAATGCAAACAAAGAGAGTGGTCACGTGAAAGGTCCACGAATTGTTAAAGTCACACAAACGTCTGCATTTGAAAATGCGCAGGTTGCCAAGCGCCGACGAAAGGAGCGATTTACTCGTGGGGAAACAAGACGGTCGTACCTTGTAGAGCCCACAAAACCAGGATCAATTACTTCAGCTGTTCCTACTGTTCCTACTGCTCCTCGGGCTAATCCCAAGCTTTCTCCTGGAGATTCTGAGAATAGTATGGACTCGGACAGGGAGTCCAACGGAGCGCCTGAAAGAGCTGACGATGGGACGACATCCGAGGCCACTTTAGAAAAGAACGACAAGTTATTTGAAATTTTTGGTGTGCAATTGGCTAGCCCAAACGTGTTGTTTCAGCTCGACGAAATTGACGATGATGAGGTGTGGGAGTGGATATCGCAGTTCAAAAGACAATCGACGCCGTCACTACTTGGTGGTTGGTATCCCACGCAGATGTTTCTTCCTCTGCGCGAGATAATTCGTCTACGCATTGCGGCAATGGTGGGTCGCTCCAATACCGAGCTTGAAACGAGACGCAAGCGCCTAATCGGACTGAAGAAACAGGCGCTTCGTGATTTTGCTGAGGAACTTGCTAGTCGGTCAAAAGCCCAGCAAAACGTCCACGCATCAGATTGCAAGGAGGAAGTCAAAGCAGATGAGAATTTTGCTGAAGCTAGTGCAATTGTTGCTGAAGACGATGACGACCTGGATTTCGAACAATCTCTTCTTCGAGATCAAAGCAGTGAACTTGATACTGCCGAGGTTTCGGCAAATCCTGGAACAGAAAGACATGATTACGAGGAAGATGATTTGGACGAGATAAACGATAACGACATTAGTGCTGGTCGTACTTGATTACCTCTACTAGGTAAAAAAGTTAATGTGTAGTAGTAAAATAACAAATGGCTTCCTGTCTTGCGTCTATTAATTATCGCATATGGATCAAATAAATAATAGCAAGACACATGCTAACCAGGTGACAATGACTTCTGAAAGTTTGCCTGAAATGCAATAATTTTGCAGAAATTTTGACTTGGGCCTGCCGAAATATACAAAAGCAGTACATATAAAACAGATTTGAGCAAACATACCGCAACGCAATGTGCAGATTACATACGATTTAAGTACACATCGCACCATTTTGTTATTCACTGGATAAAAATTAAGGGCATGACAAAGTAAAATGACGCCAACAGAATCCATGGTTATTAAATTGTTTAGGATGAATATTGCCAAGGCAAGGCCACGAAAAGGATATGAAGTCTCGATATAGGTAAGTTGCAGCGGGGCTGCCGTAGCTTTGCGCTTGAGGAAGCGTCTTTAGGTCACCGACCTTTCGTTCTATACAAGAACCAAGTACTAGTGCAGCGGATCACAATCCGCTGCCTCTAAAAGTACTTCTTGCGGACCCCTTGTCCGTTCCCTGACTTCTCGTCAACTGAGGCACGTGGTGTAATCACCAATGACCTCAACGGGGAACAGAGGTGGCAGCTTGAAGCTGCCCGTAAGGTGGCTCTAAAGCGCGTCCATCCACGGTCGGTCTTTGACCCTCGTGTTCCGCCCTGCGGATTCCGCTTTGGAAGCGAAGGACGCGGTAACTCGATCGTTATGTATCCACATCATCGGGATCCCGGCAGAAACGGGTGAC
>NW_020187445.1:558476-558663 GCF_900000015.1 Plasmopara halstedii | reverse complement strand
GCCGTCGACTTTTTCGGACTGTCGCCCTACGACGTAGGGGTTAACAACCCCTAGTGCTTCCACGAGCTCTGTGTCTTCGACCGCAAGAGCTCAGGGCTACTGCTTGAGCTCATCTCATGGCCCGTATACTTCCCCTGCTATTGCCAGGAAGCGCGAGGCGTCTGATGACGCAGGACGTCCCGATTTT
>NW_020187445.1:558189-558466 GCF_900000015.1 Plasmopara halstedii | reverse complement strand
CTTGAAATTGAATTCGGCATTCAGTGCCACATTCACCGCCTCTTCAAATGAGGACGGAAGACTTCCATTCTGGCCACGCCAGTGCGGAGGCCTTCCATAAAGACGGTCACTGGACCGCCTCCGGAAGGGGATTTGCTGTCATCCCAGCAATGAGAATACGCATCTCTCGGACAAAGTCCACCAATTCCTTGTTGCTCTGTCGGGCGGAAAGGAAACGCGATCGAACGAGATATGACTGATTAGGCAGCGAGAACACTCGTGAGAGCTGTATTTCCAG
>NW_020187445.1:544127-558179 GCF_900000015.1 Plasmopara halstedii | reverse complement strand
GATGTGATCCAATCACATCCAGCACTCACTCCATTATCACCCAATCAGATTTTGCCATGTCATCATTCTTGGCTCGTCCAGCTATCATTACGCGCCGCTACTTCAATATTGATCGATGGGCTTGCTGCGTCTTGGTCCGTTTCCTGCTTATGGATTTAAATCTCTCAACGCATATAGCATCTTCAAAGTCAGTTTTTATGATGAGAAAGCGTTTCTCTGTCAAAGCTTGCAATTTTGTAGTCTGCCTTTGCGATTTCAACGCAGCGTGTGCGTTTTGCTTTTGCTTCTTACTTTTCTTTTTATCTAGATCTTTATGGCGCTTTTCCAAGCTTAAGCAGTTATGCCTTCAATAATTATTCATTGACTTGATTGTTCACATATTTGAACCGCTCTGCTAGATGAAGACCTGTGTCACTTTGTCTCGTCTTGTGAGCGGTACTAGGAGTGTACTTGCATTAAATATTTGCAGTGCATGGCAATTTTAAACAGCGATTCTGCTTAGTCTGGGATTTTGCTTTTCATACCTATATTGACTCCATCTTTTTCAGACATAATGCTCTCGTAGAATAATGTATGTCGCGTTTTCACAGGATACCCAACTCGTCCAGTGCAATTTTTTGGCTCTCCTTTTACTTGCTTGCTCATTATATGCTACTCTAAACACCTATGTTGTTTGTAAATATCATATTCCTTAACTTCAAAGCAACGCTTAGAGCTGTTATGTGGTCTAAGCCAGAGATCGCAACACAAACAAGCCGTCACCAATCAGAAAAACCACATATTGGCTTCAAATCTTTATGTAGTTAGTTCTTTTCGATTGCAGCACATAAAAAATTTTTTCGGGTCGATTAATGAATGATAACTTTTCCGTTGCGCATTCATGCTCTAGTTTCCTGCGCATGCGTTCATCAGTTCCTGACGAGGAAGTGCGGCTTCGCCTAGCGATCGGGGCCCAGCACGACTGGCCAATACGTTTGTAAATACGTTAAGGCAAATATGTTGAGTTTAAATCACGGAGGAGTGCGTAGTAGAAGGTGGGCTGTGAATTTGAGTCTAAGCCTATCTGCAGCGGGGCTGCCGTAGCTTAGCGCTTGAGGAAGCGTCATTTAGGTCACCGACCTTTCGTTCTATACTTATAACAAGTACGAGTTAGCGGATCGCAACCCGCTTGCTCCAAGAGTAATTATTGCCGTAACCCAAGGCTAATAGACTCTTCGCTTTAAAATCCACCTGATTTTTATTTATATTTTTATCCTAATTTTAAAAGTTTAGATTTTTCTAAATATACAATATATATAGTCAAATCTAAATACATGCATAACTACTGGCTACCTAGCAACATACCGTATTCTTGTTTGGGTGCGGTCACACCATGCACATCTCGTGTGACACCCCCCCTGTTATCAGGGTCCGTGTAACCCCGTTACACCACCAGTATATAAAAGTCGTTTGGGTCACATACCGTTTGTCTCGTTCTAAGCCTACAGCTCAGCGTTCACTCCACGAGCATAAATCTAGCCTAGATGTCCTCCCGAGCTTTTACCCTTTGCGCATAGTTTAACAAGCAGCCAAGAGAAAAAAGGGTTACTATGTGACCGAAATCATTAAAACCAGGCTACATGTGGTGTTAGAGATGCTACAGAGTACTTCACGACCGAATGGCTGATAAGAGTGGAATTGTGATATGGATTTATTAATGCAACAAGGTAAACATGATGCATTTGCATTGTCTTTCGGATGTTAAGCGCATACCTCAATCTCTATTATACTTGGTCAGATGTGGCGTGGTTGCAGCGCAGTCTTGTAGACCACAGACTCTACGGGTGTAGGTAGGCAAAGTGCATTCAAGTAAACAATTTACCTCGATACATATTCGTGTGTGTGTTTTGCATGTCTCAGGTCACTGACTTCTTGCTTTATGACATATCGCACCTGGCAAATGCCACTTAATCTCCATATAAAAAATAATGATTTTGCTGGGAAGTGTATTCGAGCTGATATGAGCAAGAAATATTTGGTCGACAGATCCCACCACTGAGCCAAAAGCGACTTCGTAGTAGTGTCAATGTCAATTGCATACGACGGTTCATTAATACATTTCTCTAGAACGAACTGAGGCCTGAAAAGGCATGTACCGTGTTATAAAGCAAGAAGTAGATGAGTAGGGACAACTCGATTCAGCACCGCGGTATCGTCGCGTGGGTGTTTGGGAGGATATCTCCACAACGTGATTCTGGCAAATATTTGACCATATGGTTGCGGGTAGTCAGCAGTTGGCATGTTTATTTTGGTGACAAGCACTTTGGACGATGTTCGCCAAAATCTTAGTGGAAAGCCTAGTTTTTTTCCCGACCGGGAATCCATGTTGTGAAAAACGTTTTGAGGTAAAGCTTGGTTGTATCATCATCAACAACTGCGGTGTCGCTGATAGCAGTGAGATAGACAAGACACCTCATTCCGACGACCCACAAAAACCACATTACTGGAATAACTAGACGCATCGTTCAGAAGACAGAAGTTCTGGACTGTCAATTCTCAACCAAAGCCGACAGACTAGCCGAAGGAGCCGTCCCATATGGAGAGTACTCAACCCGTTGATGTATGTAATCGTGCGTACATGTGAATATGCACACGATAGACCACAGGTTAAGTTTACATACCAGTACAGTATTCTTTACCTAATTGTTCAACAATGCTCGCGTATGATTCGTAGGCCGTGTGAAATACCTCATCAAGTGGCACCAAAGCGCATCCACTACCAAATTAGGCCAAATCGGCTTATACATCACCTCAAGGATATCTCGGCAAAAAGAAATCCTATGACGCCATTCTTTGTTCGATATTTTGATGGCGGCAAACAGCAACGACGCATAATATTAGTGGATCACTAATGGTTAAGAGCCAAGCCGGGGTATCCTGAACGTAGCAAGAACATACTCCGTTGAAAGTATCTTCTAGTCGTGAAAGGAATAACTTTTCTCAGCCGCAATAATCTGAGGCAATCAGACATGATCGCGCGACCATGTCCACAACAGCCTACGCCAAAAGCTGAAGCGTCACATACAAAATGAAATGGCTGTCCCAGATTCCGAGTATCAAGAATCAATTTATGCATGATGATCTCTCTCACAGCCGTGAAAGTCACATCTTCCGCCTCGCTTACATCCTTTCCAAGGTGCCATGCCATGTTACCATGATTTATACTGTATTTGCGCAATAAGTAGAACAAGTTAATTGTTTGGATATCGTCAAAAGAGGAACTGGCCAAATAACAACTGTCAGTGCTGTTGCTGTATCTGCCCGCAAGCCACGCTCTCAAATGAAGCAGCCCAAAAAGAGCTTTGTTGGCGTCAAAGACACACTTGTCTTACATACATACTGTAGATTAGCTTACACACTCGTGTACTACCGCAAGTGTTCCACGTCTTCTTCCACGTCCGATTTTCCGCGCTTTGCATAACTATAAACTTTTATATCTCTTTACGCGTTGTTTAATTGCAACGTTAACCTGAGGAGCTGTATCACAACAGGATTTGACGTAGCTTGTGTATTAGACTCTCGCTGTGGCATAGCTAACTTTTACCAGATCATCTTCTTCGGGTTATTAACATAATGGTAAAAATATCGCTACCTCTTGTCCGCAGTAAGTGCCAGACATCAATCAGACCACGGACAACTAGCAAGGTGCAACCGACCATGCTCTTCTTCAGCACAACCCTTCCAGTGATCGCCATTTGCGCCGGACCCTTGGCTGCAGGAAGCTAATTGTAAGCATACACGAATTGCCACTTGCTGTAAGCCTTTCTGGCATAAAACTTTTTAGTCGAGCAGCCGTTTGACTTCCTCTCATACGACTCTCTTATGCTTTGCACATATGGTTCACGCTGTTGTCTTGGCGAGAGTCACTGTGGTATGGTACAGTATAAACTACGGAGAGCAAAGTTAGCTTCGAGACGTAATTTCCTAGCCGGAAATAACACGCGTGGTGAATCTCTTGCGATATTCCTTGACAAATGACAAAGTGAGACCGTAGTATTTTTGACGACAGCTGCCCACAATTCGCTCTGGATGCTCTGCGTGTGTACACGACGGTTGACGAGCTCAGGCTCTCTTTCAGCAATAACCAATATAAGTGAGCGACCTTATTGTCTTGCGGATCCTTTCACGTGTCTTCGATTTGGTGAGTCTAACAAATCTCTTGCCGAAGGCAGCGAAGATAGACATACAATCCTTACGATACCTCGGTTACAAAATTCAAATTGAATAAACTTTACTGCCATTTCCCATGGGACTTCAATGTTTCGCACGATGGGCCCGTCACACATAAGTGCTAACCGAGCCCTGCTGTAACATCATGACTGGGATAATACATCCTTCTTGGCAGGAATATCTGATCTTCTACTTGCGATTTGCACTCGCCAATTCCCTC
The DNA here is from genome assembly GCF_900000015.1 of Plasmopara halstedii. Lineage (NCBI taxonomy): Eukaryota > Oomycota > Peronosporomycetes > Peronosporales > Peronosporaceae > Plasmopara > Plasmopara halstedii. The sequence goes on along the minus strand of NW_020187445.1, from coordinate 553,750 downwards.
TTCTGGATCTAGCGCTGGAGACTCCAACACCCAGTCGCCTCTGCTCTCCACCGACCCTTGCACAAGAAACAACGGCTCACATCTTCTATCTACCGTCTCCCCAAATATACACTTAAATCCACGTTATACAATTATGCATTCCTGTGTCAATAAAAACAACAACAGCCGAAGAGCGCGATTAAGAAGCAATCTTAAGACCGCGGATCGCTGCCGCTTCTGCCTTTCAAGGTCTATGAGAGACAGTTGGCAATATTGCAATCGATCACTACTGCTGCTTTCAATTTGTACAATTCCATGTCCTGCACAGAAGTCGTCGCAGCTTCATCCCGCGCTAGAAGCACTCTGGTTGCTGACAGACGTTTTCTTTGTTCACTAAAGCTCCATCAAGAGCGATGATCGTGGCACCTAATCTCTTCGAGTTCGTGTCGATGTATGGGTCATGGCTATCATCCACATCATACTTTGGAAGAGGCCATATTTTGACGCCGAAACAATTTACCCGCTGCCAAACTCCTCAAACTTCACTTGAAGGTTCAGCATGAGCGTCGACACTTTCATAAGTGCCCTGTCGCTAAAAGTACAGTTACCATATCCGTATTCCACAGCTACAATGCTTTCTCATGGCGAGTGTTGTTTTTAAAAAGCGTGCGTCTTACGTAATTGCACGGCACTCCTGAATCAATCGGAAATTTCCAGATATCACAAATCCCGGGATGTTGATGTGAGCAACCCAGAGCCCTGGGCCATGAGCTTCACCAATTAGTGGGAGTTGCTCATTTTTAGGTTATTCCCTATTGACCACGACATCCACAAAATCGCCAATAATCCAGTTGTTTCAGAAAGCTGCTTGTTGTCTACGAAGTCTCAACATTTCCCTGAGGGGAAGAGCTTGACGGTCTCGCGTGAGAGTCTGACTACTGATATTTGTAAATCGAAGCGAAGCGAGCACGCAAGACGCAGATGCTTCGTGTTTCCACAGACTTAAAATGAGAATATTGAAATTTACTCAAAGATGAGAAATACCCTTCTTTCTCATTAGCGCGGCTAAAGTCGACGCATCTGGCGTGCTCATGATGCATTTAGTACGGGACACAATCTGGCCTACACGACAAGGAGATTTTTCACTGCATATATTCAATACCCACCTCTATCGGGTGGAATCAAAAGGCCTGGATATGAGCCGAACACATTTATTGCACACACAGATCCCACCAAATTGTGACCTGTATCACCTAAAGGAAAAGATCTGACACCATCGCAGTGAAGGAGCTATTGAATTCCAAACATAGTAAGCTGATGTCCATCCTTGGCGGCATGATAAAACTGGTTGGGAGTTGCGAACACCGGCGGCATATGTCGAGTCAAATCTTTTCATGCTGTGATCACTGTTTCTATAAAGGTTCTGCCACAAAAACACGTTTTCGCAAATAACCTCCTAGCTCAGAAACCACACGCGTTATTAGCTATCGCTTTGTTTCAAGCATGGCCAAAATCACGGTCATGGCTTTTCTCATTTGGCCAAAGAGAAAAAATGTATATGCCATGACTCATAGATAGCCAAACGCTCAACAACAGCGACCTAACAAGGGGTGTCATTGTCTTTACCACCAACACTTAGCTGAAACACTCGTCGAGGTGTCTCAGCTGCAAAATTTCATAGCTGATGGGCCGCTGCTAGCGAGCTTTTACAACAACTAGCTACCCCGCCGTTAGTTCCCTTGTCACATCAGATCTTACAATCGACAAAGACTTTCCTTGTGTGTCTAACTCGTCGCGGAGACATTTTCTCAAACACCTTTTGCCTCATCCTCGCAGACATCGCGACTCGATCGTGGGGTTGAATGCAAGCGTTACCAAGTACTCGGGGTTAGCATAATTTATCACAAAGAGAAAAGCAACTCGAAGCCTTCTGATAAACAATTGTACAGATGTTGGGTTTGTTTGCCGTAACAAGGAGCTGAACGAGTAAGTTAGCCTTTAATTCGCTCAACTACTTTGAGAGTGAAAAATATCTAGACAAATCATTTTATACAAATATCGAATACATGTGTTCTACCATCGCTTCTATTGACTTGTGGTGGCATTTCTTCTACTATAATACTCAATAGTTTTCTCATCTAGAATAATTGGATGCTTGCCGCATCGTTCTTTATTGCGTGCAAGCAAACACTGCTCTTCGTCCATCTTGATGAAGTTACACAGTCTAGGTTATGTTTTTATATTCTATATCTTCTTCGCTTAAGTTCATACTTTTTCAAGATGTCACACACTGGAGCGTTCCAGCGGAACTCACATTCGCAGGTAGTCGTTCGAGTATCGCACTCAATGTCGAGTCACCACTGAGTCACCATGAGTTACCATTTAGTTACCACTATGGAGTCTCATCAGCGTATGCCATTTTGATGTCTATTCATTCTCTTAGTCATTGTAGAAGGATCACTATCTTAATAACAGAAATGTAAATCAATAATGTTTTTCATAGAGGTAAATCAATAAGGAAATCGCGCAATGCGATCAAATCGATAGTGATTGCGGGGCTATCAAGCCCGGCCAAAGCAGGAGGCATCGGAACGCCTTCATAAATCAGTTTCAATGGAAAGGCAAGAGATATGGACCCTTCGCAGACATCAATACCAAACTCCACTTCTTGGCTAGGTGAATTCCGTACCCTTAAAATTGCTCGATATCGTCGTTGCCGTCGTGTTCGGACGAATAATTTGATGCCAATCGCAACTTGTACAGATGTCTCTGGCAGCATCCAATTATCCAGTCCTCCACGAAGTAAATCCAACGATTCATTCTTATACGCCACCTCGATGACAACATTGGGGAAAGGAAATCCTTTACCATTATCCATAATTCTTCCTCCAATAGTCAAGCCGACAGGAGAAATAGACATATCTGGTTCTTTGCCACGTCGACTGCCGATTTGGCATCTGGGCGATGCTTTGACTTGAACAGAGCGAATCAGGCCAATGCTGTTGCCTGCAGTTTGAATTTCTTCGATGATGCTTTGCATAATGTTTCCAGCAGTAGCCTCATGCGGATCGGATGGAAGGCTGTAAATGATCACTCTTCCACACTCATCATCTCCAGGTACATGTTCAAATATCCATCGTCGCACATCTCCTTCAAAAACATCTAACCACTGGTCGAAGTCTTTCCATGTAATTCTATCGCACAACACAACTGGTCCCCATGCAGGATCTCCATCGTTATCAACGAATGGAGCATTTTCTGGAGCATCGTTCCATATGCAGTCTAGTTGCGATTTCACTTTCGCCACATCTTCAACACGAATGAATTATTTCTTTCTGCAGCCAGACGATGTTGCTTCTGCAGAAACAGTATTGGCAGAACTATCTTGCGCGACAGTATTCGTAGTGCGTTGCTTCTTCACAACACGTTGGATTACCTCAACTGGCAAACTAGCATCTTCGGATTTGCTCTCTCCGTCAAGTGTTGTCGCCATTTGTCGAGAGAACGACCAAGAAAAAAAACTTTGTTCAATTCATATACTAAAACCTCGCTCGGATAAAAGAAGACCGAGTACCCCTTGACCCCTACTAAATACTATATAGTATTTAGGGAGTTTAGTGGAACTTGTTTAGTACATATGATACACTATATACGTGTATCTGCATGGGCACATGAACATGATCTCTAAAAGGGTTTAGGGGTACTAAAGATATCAATTTATGCAGTGCTTGAGTGGACGATGTCACCTAAACCAAAAAGATCGTCGGCATGGCTCAACCTCGACGCAATCGCCGTATTGTTACTTCGAGATGCTAATTCAAGTCGATAGGAAAGAAGAATCAATAAGGAGTGGCTCCACTTTCTTGTATCGCTTGAATGTGATACGCTTGTCCAACTTCAAGATCTTCTTACGAAATTCCGAGCGATTATTGGGGACCTCACCTGCTACCTCACACCACCTTTAATAGTGCTGATACATAATGGCTCTCTCTCCACGCGATATTGGCTTTGCGATTCAGTGTGTACGAATCCATTAAGACCCGATTCCTTACGTTCATTGACATAGTTTACAATGCCTTCATTGCTACAGCTGTCTTAGAATCATAGATAGACGTTCGGAAGAAGGATTTTGGCTTGGAATTGGTAAACTGCTTCAAATATGTGCAGAATTTGTTCATCTCGTTCTCACTCTTAATTACTTTCCCAATCAGCCTGTCATAATAGATCTTGTTGTGCTGTCCGCCGAATTTGCATCGAACATTGTCATTTCGTCGTCGACAATGCCAATCTAGTTGTTGGAAGGACTAATAAATTCACATGTATTTCTTCTTCATTGTATAGTTTTCGACTAAATTTCAGGGAATCCGTGATAGCTCACTTCATTTGCTTCAATCAATTAGAAAAGCGCTTATAACCAGCAATTTCTTCAAACCAGCACATTTTATGTCAAAGTTGTGGAGTTCCATGCTCTCCAAGGTCATTGGTGAGATGCTGAGTCATGTGAGTATTTGCTATTTCCAGAAGACCAGTAAGGAGCTTGAAGAACTTCGACTTGCCAATCTGCTTCTCCATTAAATACGTCACGGGTATATCTTGTTTTGATGTCTGGATAGTGACAAAGGCTACCAGTATATTCCGTCAACTACTGGTACCTCAGGGTGGTTGAAACAAATAGTACGCTTCAAGTAATCGACTGGTACTGGGTGCAAGTCAGATTTGGTAATTTCTTCGTGCAGATTCTTTGCCAGCAGTAGATTTGCTAAGCTGAATGTCTCCATATCATCTGGATCATGTTCCCATTTGCAGACAGTATTTGCAAACTTGTGAAATATTGAGAAGGTCAGACAGGGTGATACGTGGCTTCTTGTTTTCAATGAACTGGATTTTCACCTTGAAGAAGTACTTTGGATCATATGCCTTGATCACAAAATTATCGTCCTCTTTTAGCTTACGCTTGTAGTCGGTGATATCTGATCCTTTAAGGGCATAGAGCTTTTGGATGAAGTAGGGCGCAAATCGTTTCAGCAAATGAAGAGACTTGAAGTTTGTAGCTTTCAATATCTTCTCGGAAGCACTGAAATTTAGATCAAAGTGACCCCTTGGTTTGTTCTCGATCACTAGATGCTTTTTCGCCCAATTCTCGAATACATCAATCTCAAATGATGTATTACATTGGCTGAACGCATGCTCGACAAGTTCCACGAGTTGGGTTTGTTATGCCGACATCCGCTCAGATATGAATGTCAATTCGAAATCATGATCAAGTGTAGAAAGCTCAAACGTCTTCGAAGTGAAAGTTTTATTAGGCTCCATTTCTTGTATGCAGCAGGATTACAGCCAGCAGCAACCCCTTTCAGCTTGTCTTCGGTCAGTGATGGATTACACTTGAAATCAAACTATCCATCAATTTTTTTGGTAGTAAACTCCATGTTAAAAACCTCTCCTTTCTGTCTGAGCACATAGGTCTTGCGCATCAAATACCAATCAATATAAGGTTGACGAGCAAAAAATTCAGCAAGGTTCCATACGTTTTGGTTGTTGCAGAACCAATCACTTCGAATCATCGTGCATAAATTATGCAATCGCTCATCTTAAGAGTTAGCTGCAAGGATGTATTCCACACTGCGTTCAACGTTTGCTTGTTGAAATAAATCTTGGTCTTCAAGCATCTCCGGTTTATCCACTTCATTGAATTGATATTGCAATATATACGTGTATCCGTCCTTGCCAAAGTCAGTACATCATCACTGTGTTTGTAGTCGATGGAATCATCAACTGCGTGGATCTTCGACTTGATCCAATCACCCGATGACAACACGCGCGAATCTCGCAGTTTGGGTTGATAGTATTCATCGACAGATTTGATGCGCTGAATGCAATACTGACCATAAAAATCTTCAATGTACTTGGTCATCACATACTAGTTCAGCAAACTGTTATTTCTATATATTTAACTTTATATTATGAGTTTTTATAAATTGAGGAATTTATTTGTCAAAAATAAAAATAATTACAAAGGTATAATACGATTAGCTAAATCTGATCTGTCTGCCGAATATTCTCAGCAAAGAGGGTGTGAACATGTGGAAGAGAAAGAAATGAAGCTGCGCTGCGGTGTGTATGGCGAAGGGAGCGTTTTCTCCGTCAAAATCTAGCGCAATGCAGATGTGGAGGCGCTTCAGGAGATGATCGCTAGCATCTTGAGCACCGGACAGCACACTGTTCCCTCGCGGTTGTTGACGCTCTACTTGGCGAGGAAAGGGGAAACCACGTGGATGACGGACGATGAAAAGCTGGATGATATTTTGCGAGGAGACATCAATAAGCAAAAAATGAAAATGCGTCCATCCTGGAAGCTTGACAAAATGGAGTTGTTTGGGCCGAGTTTCACACCCGGAGACGAGGAGATTCACGTGCTGGTGGCACTTCCTTCTGATCAGACCGGGGTGACGATGGTTGAACGAGGCTGGACAGCCAAGTGGGTGAACGAGTTCCGCAAGAATCAGCTCGCACCACATCAGCTGCCTCGTTTGGGTGAGCTAGGAGATTTCATTGAAAACGAACTACCGGAAAAAATCACGTTGCATCAAGAGATTTATGACACCTGGCTCGCCAAGATGACCTCCGAATCTCCTGAGATAATGGCGAAGTTGTTTAAAATTGACAACTTGAAGCAGTGTGTGAACTTCCTGTTCCGGATTGGAAGCCGAATTGTGTATGCTACGGATCCTGGTGACAGTGTGGAGTCGTTCATCTCGTTTTGGGACGATTTGATTCGCAATGTTTTGAACTTCGTGCTGCACGACATCGGTAAGAGCGACCGGAATTCAATACGATCAGCATCAACAGGATCAAATTGGCCAGATTTTCTTTTCATTGTCAATTCGGTGTGCGTGTTTCGAGGTATGGAGGAGGCCCCTGGAGAGCAGATGGAGACACCTCGACGCGAGTTATTTGAGAAGCTTGTTTGGAGCTACGGTGACGCACCGTATTTGTTCGGATACGCTGCCGTTGGCTATGAAGCCAGATTGTATGCTATGACTCTTGTGCACGATGACGTGGACGCAATTGAGTTGGGAGTATATGATCTAAAACATTTGGAAGGACGATTTCGTTTGCTGCTGGCAATTCTGAACGTCGCACGATTGTTACGGAGCCTTGCCAGTGTGTGTCCAGAAAGCGCTTGAGATGAGTACAAATAGCTGTTTCGTGATCTTGGAGTCAGAGTATTACTCGAACCATCATGTGTTGTCAAGTGTTTTCCAGGAGCGCTATCTCACCGAGCAAAGGACCATGTTGAAGCGGTCTATAAGGTGTTGGAAGAGCACGCGATACCGAACGTCGATCGTCTGGACCATGCAGACCAGCGATTGATATACAAACCACGTGGCCAAGAAAAAAGACCAGCAAATTTTGTGGAATTATTTCACGCGCTCGCAAATGTGTTGCAAGCATTGGTTAAATTGCATGCTGCTTCGTGGATGCATCGAGATATTCGATGGTCGAATGTTATTAAGAGTCGCGATGTCGATAATATGTGGTTCCTGATAGATTTCATGGACGCCGCGCGAAGCCCACAGGCTTCACCGAGCGGCAACCACCTGAGTCAAGCCGAACACGCCCCCGAGATCTTCAGCGATGGTAATCACACCACTGCTGTGGACATATGGTCTGTTGGGCGGTTGATCCAAACTTGCGGAGATGTTGTGTATGGGAGCTGGTATGACACAGGAAGAGAGAGGACAGAATTTTTGGAGCTGCTAATGGAGGACGATCAGTCTAGAAGATCCACTGCAGTGGCCGCACTCGATCGTCTTCGCCAGCTTGAGCAAGAACACTTGAAACGGCAAAAACACAATGGACGAAAGAAAAAGCAGAGGCTGAACTAGCTTGATAAATCGAACAATAATTTCTGAGTTCCGAGAATCCAAAACCGAGTTCCGAATCTGTTATAATGTGATTTTGTACTTGCTAGAGCTGCTGTGGTGCTACAATTCTATAGTGAGTTGCAATTCTTGATGAATTGTGGGACCTCGGGTTCCATAATTTTCGGAGTTAAATTTTATTAACTAGAAGGCCTGTGGCTACATTGACATCTTCTGTTGGTGCTTTTGTTCTGAGTTCTTGTACTTGAATATATATAAAATATTTATATAGAAACAGTGTCGTGTTTTTGGGGGAACTTTGGAACTCGGTCCCTCATTATATAAAAAACCTACCATGATCATAACTGTTGGAGAAACATCGATTCAGTGATGTGGAATTGTCTCATGTTTAGGAATTTTACGCACTACTTGATTTTAATAATTACAATCACTCTGCTCCCTCCTTTAAAGTGTTGATTAGACACTGTGCTCATGTTCCTAACTTTGAGAACTTTCAGTGAATTGAGATAAGTACACTTACTCTGGTGAAGTATTGCATAAAGTGAAAATTCTGACAACGCGAGAGATTCACATTAGGATTACAATAACTCGCGCGATCTTTCTGTTGGCGTACGCTAGACGGACTTATTACATCGTCCGCTCTAGCACTGCAAAAATTGATATTAAGAGCACCCCTAAGCCCCTTCGAGACCACGTTACAATATGGTAACACAATATGGTACATACCATATTGTAAAATATGGTAACGTGGTCACATATTGTACATTAAACGTGGTCTCGAAGGGGCGATACAATATGGTATCGCCTTGTTCGTGTCCTACAACAAGGCGATTGCTGAGAGATACCCTGACGCGAATCCAACACACATAAAATCGAGCCCAATGCCATAAAAAGCAAGGGTCAATTGAGGCCACTAGCTAGCGCAATAGTTTATGGTACCTCAAATACGGTTTATTGTACTCACGTCTAATGATTGAAAAAGGCTTTCGACCTTCTGTCCATTATAGCTTGATCATGCAGACGCGTAAAATGTGCCTTTTCACGTGCGTGCTTCTCTCACAAAGATGCAAAAGGATCATTCAAGCAACACGAAGGCTAAGTAACCCATGCATAGCGCTAAATCTAGCGTACCCAGCTCAATAACGGATTTTTTTTTCATGATAGGATTAATAAACTGTACAATGTACTTAGTTTACGACTGCAAAATGTTTACGTTTGACGACAAACGACCTGCTATATTTCGTTGAAACTTCAAAACTGCTGTAAGAACCTCTTGCAAATCTATTAGTTTGATTACTAACTTCCTTGGTGATATAGGACAGCTGTATTATTTTTTGTAGTCTTCAAGGACTGCAAGCTGTTTCAATAGTTTAAATTAAGTGGGAAATAGAGCATTTGCTTTCATCGACGAAAATTCTTATCTTTAATCACACCATGTGACATGTGCAATATAAGAGTTTGTGGGTGGACGGGTGGAAAGATACAAAAATGTAAGCACTTTGATGTGACTTGAATGTTCGCTGTGTGAGTATGTGCCCAGTGTGTTAGAGTCGAGAGTTGCACAGTCCACCATCATATTTGTGATCATAAAGATGGAGATTAAAACACATAATTACGGGAGAGAGAGCGAGAGGCAAGTACACTCTAGCTTAACATATATATCAATTCATACAACTAGAAACACCACCATCACACCTCATGCAAATCCTCAAAACAATTCGCACGTCACTAAAGCGGCGGTACAAGTGGGCGATAGTA
>NW_020187445.1:531708-544117 GCF_900000015.1 Plasmopara halstedii | reverse complement strand
AAGGACCTATAATATATTCACTTCACATTTTGCGTTCTACTGCACACTAGTCTCAACACAAAGAAAGAAATTTTTTTCATCCTTGCCTCCAAGGGCTAGCTGCTCACCATTAGCGGCCATACAGTAGATGTCATATGGTTCCAATTAACGTCCGATTGATGCCTTCCCGAATATGCATTGTCATAGTTGTGAGATGCGTCAGGTGACTACCGCTTCTGGCCCATGTCTAATCATTTTCGAGTTAGAGGCTAACCAAGCGTAGGTAATCAAGCAAGTTGTGCCCCAGCCTCGTGGACCATACTGTCAGTCGTCGGATCTATTGCAAGTGCTGCCAAATACAACGGACTTAGTTTGGTAACTCTGACATTGTACAATTGTCGACAACATAATAATCTCTACATCTAAAACTTGCACATAACTTTACGTGTATACTAGCACGTGCTCAGTTACACATTTTTCTTTGAACCTGGATGCATGGCGGTAAATGACTAGAATGAAATGCATTAGACAAAAGTGATATTTTAAACATAATCGATAAAAAGAGTTTTCTATCTCTCAGTGTGTTTTACATTATGTTAGAAATAGACCATTTTCATACAATAAATTGAAGAATCTCTAATATATAAAGGTTAAGAAGCAAGTATATAAATGTAACAATTTTATGAGGCCATTTTGTGTTGTTGCTGCATCATGCAGATACACATGCATTAATAAGATTAAGTTTGAGATTTTATGAGATTATACAGTGGTATCTGATTAAAGCACTAACAAAAGAAAAATACTTGTGTTATAAGGATACAGAAACAAAGAGCTAAAAAAAACAATATATTCAAGAAAATTACTGACATCCCAACTATAGGTTCAATACATCCGAAACAGGAAACTTCTCATCATAGAGACTCTTATATTTCAACCATTCAACGGCTTCTTCCGTAGTGAACCACGCATCATACAATTTTTGAGTGCGTGGTATATCGCCAGTTTTCTCCTCCACCCACCTCAAATATGTTCAGATCAAGCAGTTTTTCAGCGGGAAGACCTTTCTCGAGAATACGCCTTGTTTTATTCATTACACTTTGAAAGCGACGGCGATCGATCCATGACAATTCCATCTCCTTCGTTCTCAAGTTGTCGAGTCTTTCAATCGACTGCTCCATTCCACCTTCAAAATTAAGCAAGTCTTTATATTCTTTGTCGAAGCTGACAAAATTCTTATAAGCGATATGCTCTTTCACTTGACCTTTATCTGACAACACTTTCATTCCTGAAAGACCAGGATCAATCTTTCTAAGAAGAGACGCCATGTAGCCAGGTGTGTATCCCATCAAAAGTGGCTTCTTTGTATCGCGACGTATAAGGTAGCGCGTTTTCCAAAGAAATTTGATTTTCGCGATCCATCTTTGTAAACCAGCCTTCAGTCGAGCCCCGATGCTTGCTGGAACAACCTTCACTTCCGACATAGCCGCCTTGACTTCTGGCATAGCCACCATATCGCTTTTGATATTTAGCGCTAATTCTCGCTCTTCCTCTGGAACATGGACGTGGTCGCCTACTTGGAGCACACCATTAGTATTGCTGCTTCTCTGAGCAGAAATGCTCGACTTGGACTCCAATTCATCTATTGGGGAAGGTGCCGAGAGGACGCCGTTAACGATAACCACGAGGAGAAAGACAAAGCTGCGCATTGAAGACACTTGTTTCAGGAACTGACAACTGTGAGGTAATCGATGTTGTAAACGAGATATTGGATGCAAAATGCAAAGTGAGGTCGAATATAACAAACGACAGAGGCGTAAAAATCACGAGGTTCAAATCGGACATGCTATAGCTCAAATTTTTTCATAAGCTGAGATGTTAAAGTCTATATATGAGTATCGTTTATCATCTCAGATGATATGCTGGTAGCTTTTACATCGCCATAGACAGTGGCTAGAGATCTGACCGTGATAAGCTGAGCGTGAAATAGCCAGAGCATTTGATGTAGCTGGCAATTAACTCGAACAATAACAATGCTTTTTAGACTAATACTGCACATTATATAGCTCGAAAAGTACTGTGGCGTACATTATAATTTCTGACACATCTTCTCATATGAGGCATTTCTTTGTATCTCACGAGAGAGGAGCATCTGAAGGCACAACGTAATGATACAATGGATGAAGCCTAGCGGTACGAGAGATCCCACTCTGAGTTAATCCAATAGTCATAGCTTGAAAAAAGAATGAAACCCGTGCCTTATACACTTGAACCAATGTCCCTACTTTAGTGGATTTCATGACCAGATGATAAACACAATAGGAGAGTTGCCAGCATATCTTCTACTACTTATATGAGCTTCGAGATGATATTTGTAGGAAGTAAGTTCGATAACAAGGTATCAGGCCTTCGTTCTGACCACATAGGGATGGGATGAAAGGTGTCACCTTGTGAAGTTGTTCATAGGGTAGGTAGAGTATTAACTGTGATTTGCCATTCATTCTATCTATGATACTTTTTTACGTATATTGTACATCTGTTATTTTAACACCTGCCGCATGATTGCAAAATACAGAAGAGAAACGCCGTGATTGATTTGCTTCTGTAATTTTATCACACACAATTTGTCGTCAGAATTTTGACGAGCAAGAGCGTGCGTAGCGATCTGAAGTGCATCTCAATGCCATTTATTACCATAATTGGCTTCATCGCAAGGCTCAAATTTAGAATAGCACACGTACATAGTAAGCGCTTTAAGTAGAAAAATATTATTCTGGAAAATCTCGATCGCAAGGAGTAATAATATACTGTCAGTATCGAGATTTTGAATTACGGTTCTGTAAAATGCCGATGGCGAAAAAGGGCGCAGATGCGCGACACCACGCGATTGTGGAGCTGAAGGACGAGAACGTAAATAGACTTTCAAGTAGCATAAAGTGCGAGGCATCCGTTATGCATCTCCTGTCTCCTGCTACAATTGAATTGGCCAACTATGTCGTCAAATATCTGGATGAAGAAGATCCTGGTATTTTTGTGCAAATAATCGACCAAATTGCGTTACATGATGCATTAACTCTCCCGAATTCCCCTATATCACAAGGAATTGATGCTGATGAATCAACTAAAGCGTTTCGTGGATGGCTTATAAATGGAGCTTGGAATGTCCGTGCGAACAGTCAAGTTTGTCAAAATTCGACATTTTCGTTGGCATTCCATCAACTAACTCAAGGCGATGCCCTTAATATTGTATTGGGGCAGTGGCTACAACAACGTTGGAATACTCAGATGCAAGATCATCAGATAGAAACCTTCGCAATTGTGTTTTGGATGGCTGGAACAGGACCTCGCCGAGCCACATTTACTACCCACCAGAATATTTTCGGCTTGATATAAAGTCATACTTTAAGTACTCTGAAGAAAAAATGTGATAAGTAGTTTTATCATACAAATTGCAAAAACCGGTAGTAGAACCTTGAGAATACCTTTTTTTTTTGTTGAATGCTGTAGTAACCCCGAAATTTTATTAATTTGGAACTGAATTCTTATAGATACTAATGTGCATGTTTGAAGCGCCTCTGACATTTCTCATGTTATTGTTTGTAAGGGCATACCGTTTGAGATTACCATTTTTTTGCTTTCTAATATGAAGCATAGATGTACGACGGAGGAAGTTATCTCCGTAAGCACTTGAATAGTTGCCTGCTGCAGAAGGTAATCGCTAGTAACTTTAGCACACATCACCATTCTATTTCGACAAGAAGCAAGACATTATACTTAGCGTGGAGGAATGACGCGGGTTTAAAGGTCTATCGGGATGCAATTCTTATATTTTGGCGAAAGCGCTGAGTACAAGGATATGCGACCGTCGAGAATCAGCAAGGCTCAGTGGCTGATTTGTAGACTTTGCGTCATATGGAGAGAATCGGCTAGGACGATAGAGAATTTTTAAAAAGTTTTGCTGTTCGCTTGTGTGTGTGTGGGGAGGTCATTCTAATCTTTGTTTGCCGATTTAACCAAACAAAGTTTTATTAGTTATTCGAGATCACGAGTTACCCGGATATGAGTTATCCGAGGGACGACTTGTATTACGTATATCAAGTGATAATCGTAAATCAGACTTTCGATGTCCGCCTGATGATTTAGGCTTCGGGACTATCTAAACCACGAATGACCCGCGTACCTTAACAGGTTGAGAGAAAGAGTTACGCAATTGATGAAGATACAAGAGTTATGAATAAGACCCAACCTCAGCCAACACTTGAGGAGGTGACGTGGTTCAGTGGCTTGTTCAAATCATTACATTTCTTTCGTCAATGCATTTGGTTCTGGCCTTTTGTGTGCGTGTCGTTTAACAACCGCAGCTTTCAAACCGCGACAGAATTCTAAGCGCTCGCCTCAAATCTACAATTTACTTGAGACCAAGTATGCCGACGCGATATTCACAAGACTCGAGTCAGATGAAGTCCAGCACGATAATCGAACTTGTCAGCACATTAAAAAGTAACTCTCTGCTATTCTGACGGCAAAACTCGTCACCACGGCATCAGTGCGCAGTACGAAATAAAACTTCAAATACTAACAGAAAACTCATGACACGGAAATAGGCGGTGGAATGCTCCCAAACGATGGATGAAGGTATCTTCTAGTCATAATCGAACGTTATTGATCTGAGGGAAGTATTCTGAGCAAAATTTTGTTCGTGAAACGAGTTAAGTCTACAATTGTTATTGTATATATTAGGGGATGTTAGTTTAGCCAGGTACTGACTCAGAACGGGTCAATTAGTAGCCAATCCTAACTTGCTTCATTCGGGTCTTTCTATCACATGGACATACTGCGACTTTAAGTACTGCATTAATTTTCATTTTTTCCAAGCATGAATTTTGTTGATGTGGGAGACAATAAGCAGTCATGCTGGAGTAATTTAAAACCAGCCACAAACTGCAGTTTATGGATAATCTCCGCAGTCAAGCGACATTACATACGTTATCATCTTCAAAATGCTGTTGATCATGACGATCAAGGTGAAACTAACATCTATGAGATCGATCGGCTAACCGCAATGAAATGGTGCAAAGCAGCTTTGGAGGAGATGTCAGTTGCTACAGTGGCCAATTGTTTCGCCACACTGGTCTCTTTGCAGGGCATCCTCAGAATATCGGTTCTCAATATGGATGATCAATACATTGACATCGATCTGTGCGACGCTATCCAGAGGATTCCTCTTAAAATCTCATGGCTATTAAAGAGCTTTTGACTCCAGCGATGAAGGAAGACACAGCCAATCTGGAGTTGACTAGATGGACAGATTTACAAATGGGACATGCGTACACGGCGTTGTATTTTCGTTCATGACGTTGAAAGCACTCTTTGCAATCACGCCCTGGCCGCCAGCGGTTAATACTACGCCGCCGGATCAAAGAGCGGTGTGGTCAACATTGACGATAATGTTGGTCTAACAGCCAAGCCCAGGCCATGCAAAGCGTAAAAAATGCATCTCACAACTCAAGTTGGAGGCAAAGGAAGAGGAGAATGACGATCAAGTAAACAAAGATGTGGAAAAATAGATAGTCACGAATCTGGAAAAGCTAAAGAGCCTAGCAATTACTGCTTCAGCGCTGGATGTGACGTTTTCCACAGATAGAGTGACAGGTATCCGAGAACTGCAGAAATTTCTCGAAACAACGGCGACAGTACACTCTCTTGTAAAAACTGTACAAGCTCGAAAAAGTTCTGCTAGTACAAATGAGGAAGACGGATAACTCGAAAGATTACCTCAGTCAGTGGGGCTACCTGTGATTAGCTTTGTCGCCGATATTCCGGGAGTCTTTTCACGTCCGCATGGTGAGCACGTCACACGCAGTGATGGCTAGTAGCTCCGCTACATCGAGAGATGGTAAACTGTTTTTATTCACTACTAAACCTGGCCACTACCTGCTCCTGACAGTGTTCAATCTCCATCACACCTGGCACAGGATATCGTGATATAGTCGTCCAAAGTTGTCCTGACTGCCTTGACCACCAGATCAGCTTGCTGTGTAATAAAATGCCTCGTTTTGAAGACACTATGGGGACCATTATATATATGTGTATGGCTCGCTCCTTTCTCGGCAGCAATAAATCTGATTGTTATTGCCTGTTATATTTGAGACTGAGGATCACTGCTCCTACTTTCTTACGAGCTTTGATCACGCCACTCAGCAGAATCTTTCTTAAAAATTCAAATAATCCTACTTTTTTTAGCTAAACTAAATCTCAATGCCGAGACCATAACCAGTCTTACTTTCAAGTAGAGATAAATGTCTTGATGTAGCACGAGTGATGGGCGTAAATTATGTAAGTTTTGACTCTATGTCAACCCATGATGAGACCTACGTCACATATACACATTTCAAAAACAGTTCGGTACGAGACACTAATCAACGTTGTCATAGTCTAAGTTTTAGTCAGCTTACTAAATTGGTAACACGACCCCTCACCAGCCACGAAGATGCAGAGATTTCTGAGAAGACGTGCTACTATCTCAATCATATTCGGTAGATGTACAATATTCTGCTAATGAGAAGCAGTCTGTTTTTGAGCTGCTGGGCATATCTTAATCGTGGCAAACCGATTGTAAAGCTCATCGAGCGCATCTGGAAAACGACTTACGTCAGTACTAGCCGGACGCCAAAAACCTCGGGGAGAGTCGATGCGCCGCTATACAATCAAGCTCACAAGTTTCGTGCACTCAATTGTCAATGATCACCTGAGACTGTGGCGTCAAGTTGCAATCGAAATCATGGTGGTTGATGAACGATAAAAAAGTGCATTTACTTATTGCATCATATGAAGGACGCAAGTTTGTACCTGAGTTGAGTACTCACACACTTTTGATTAAGTCTCACTGTTGTGATATGTTCATCAAACGTGTTTAAAACTATATTTTCTTGCAGCCATCTAGTCACTCTGATACTGTGATTCTTAGGATGTTGGTCTTTCGGTGATTTTCGCTATCATCTCAAAAATATAGAGCACTTGCCTTGACAAGTAGCACATTCGCGATGATGGCGTTTGAAACTCACCCAGTCACCAATCCGGTTGCTTTGAATGTCCGGCTCCAGAAAGCTTATGAAATAGTTTCCCAAGAGTCATCGCTCCCAAGCCCCGCGTAGGTGTACCGCCATGCTTTCAGTTTCATTCACGGAAACCAGGTCTATTTCACTACGCCCTTCCAATTCGAATTTGACGAAATAAAAAGAGAGCGTCTTGTGATACCTTCAAATTGCTCTATACCGGTTGAACTCGTCAGGATACCGCGCATGACGATCGTACCAACGCTCCTTGATTTGCTGGAGCTCATGCTACAGACCACAGTGACACCGAAAGCTCCATGTACAAAGTCTATGACGAAGGCAGTGCTACCAACTGGACGTGACAAAGTTATTCAGACTCTTCGACCGAATGCAAAGCAATACCAGCTCGGCGAGCAGGTAGCTTAAAAGAGGAGAGAACTGTGGCCGCGATGCACTACTCTCAAGTGCCTTAAAATCTCTAGTGTCCAGGACCAAGTTCAAATTGACTCGAGATCGACAGCTACATGCATGTCACGCGCTGCTCGACTGGGTCCCGCAGTCCATCAGCATATCCAACGATCTAAACTCCGCCCTTAAATTTATTAAGTAGCTCAACTGGTGACCGCAAGGCAGGCGCAATAATTTCTCTCCACTAAGTAAACAAAGCGCTGGTGATACACCTCCAGGAGCCCTTCAGCCGGACACTTGTAAGAAATTAATGACACCTACCGCGAGGCAGCTGAAGTCGAGCATCAAGACCGTTGAGGCCGTGACGAGATCAATACTGACCACCGGATGAGGAAAGTTGAGATGACCATTGATCTCAATATGGCTCAAACGTGGTTATAGCACGTCGCTTGTAATATAAGACAAGGCGGCCGAGTGCGAGAATGGGCACTAATGCGCAATACCTCTGTAGAATGGCATTTCAACATGGGAAACATAAACGAAAGATGTCGCGGAAGCGACAACTAGCGGACTACGACCAGAAGCTTGAAACTCTGGTCGTTGCAATGACGTCAGACCCCTCGCGGAGGCGGTAGCAATTACCACGATAACGGAGGGTCTATAAACGTGACGGGCTCGCATCAAGCGTTCCGTGTGCATCTTTATAACTTTCGCAAAAAAGGTAAGTGTCGCATTGTATACAAAATGCAACTTTCGAGCCGCAAAGACCGAATAGGGTGCTGAAAATGAAAACTCTTTGAGCGCGTAAGGGGCAGATGACCCAGCCGTGCAGACGTAGAAGAGGGAGGTCTCAGGACTATCAAAAGCTCCTATGTACTCGCTGAAGTTTTCTCTGTGGTAGTAAAGCATCTGTGTCTTATGTGGTACTTTGATCGCGGCTGAGAGGAACAAGGATTTGGGCTTTCACACAGGCTCGTTTGACGAATTGGCCTCAAGAGAAATCGAGTCCTAGTCAACAGAACTGAGTTTAACTGCAGGTCAAAATTTTCAACTTGTGGTGCTTCGGAACCGGTAGTGTCTCATGACACACACGTAATTTAATACTGAGATACACAGCCATGGACCCTGACAATGTAATAGTGTGATATCATAGATCTATTTTCATGCAAAGCAAATATTGGGTATACTAAGAGAGAGTTAATCCTCTCCCAACATCGACTTCTTGGCTCAGAATGACCAGTGGCAAGTGGCAATTTAGGTAATCTTTGTTTTGAATGAATACACAACCACCATTTTGACTCAAAAATAGAACTTTGAAAGGTTATACTGCAATACAGCATGATCAGTCGCACCATAATCAGTCTCGATACTTACTTGATAGCTATTATCAGATGTTCAGGAAACACAGCATGATTATCAGATGTTAAGGAGACACAGCATGAACGATATGAACTTTGAGTAGGAACTAATGAGCGCAGCTAATTGGCTCCGAGGATTTACAACGCACAAAGGAAGCCCAACTCTATGGTCACATCTTGCACAGACCTATCTCGACATAAAAATTGTCAGTAGTCTTGCAGATCACAGTAATTTCCTTGCAAATTAAATCTTTTTGAGCAGCGCTTGTGTATGTGCATTTACAACCTCCGAAAATTTTTGAGCAAGTCAGACCGTTTCTCCAACCGCAACCATCAGAGCCAGCATGGAAAATTTATCTGATTGTCTATAGAAATCAAGGTAAAGCCCGTGAAACGAGTACTGCGCCGACTATATCTTGATGCATACTCTTTGAGTGAATGAAATTTGCTCATGGTTCCTCGTATTTCCACCATGCTATTCATATTCTAGCCACGCTATCTTAGATGGACCACAGTAAACAATTTTATCTGATGCCAAGCGTCTTAAATGTACTTAGCTAAATTTTGATTCAAAAATGTTGGATGTCAAAACAAAGGCGATTCGTCGAGGAGCATTTTTCATCTTCTAACCAGCACGGTGTTGCTGAAAATAGCAAAATAATCCGAGGCCCTTAAGATGCAGCAAATGTTGATTCTGACGCATACGTCTCGTATCCCCTTGTCCATACGAGACTTTATCATCGTAATATTGGAGCGATCATCATCTGGGCGACAGAACACCGCATTCACCACCTCATTTAGCGAAGATCTTAATCTACCATTTTGTGCGAGAGCTTTGGAGATGACGTCGCTGTTCTAAAGTATTCATGAGCTGTATAGATCACAATCCAATCATGTGTAGTTTAGGCTAGATATTAGCATAATTCGTTAAAGCCCCTGTTATCAGCTAAAAGCTTCTGTATGCCTCTTGAAGTTGGCGAGGATCAATACAGAAACGTCATCATGTCTGTTGGTATTTCGAAAAGATTGATGATCACCGAACATGTCAGATATAACTTGCACTGCAACAATGCAAGTAGTTAGACACGCCAAGCTATATATAATTCACTTTGGATTAGCGGCATTGTTCATGTTTATTTTTCAGGTAATGCAAACGTAAAGTCTTGCTGACACTAAATACATGTTCGTATATATAAGTGAGTGGCTCACTAAAGCTCATATAATCAAGAATTGCTCGCAATTGCTTTGGTGTATATTCACATCCGACCCCAGGGTCTTCACGAATATAAACAATAAACCATTATAATATATCCGTTTGTATATCCGATGCAGCCTGAAGAGATCTGGCACCATATTCGATAGCCCTTAATTGACAACAGTAGGGACCCACTCACTTTGCTAATCCAATAAGGGTACACTACTGTCTCTCATGAGTATCTGATAATAGCTATCGTCAAAGTAATAAGTGCAAAGCATACCAATGACCATGCTACTCTAATGCATCCATTTTACCATTTGAAGTTGGCTTCTCCACCCAAATGATAACAGTTTGGCTTATCAAAGCCATGGTTAACTGCCATTAGGCTTTATGACGCGGAAAGTCGGCGCCTTCTTGAATGATTGAAGTTATTCACGAAACGTTTTAATTTTTTTACATGAAAGAAGTTGTCTATTGAATCACATCGGTCCCTTGTAAGGCCTCATCTATGTGATGCAGTTTTTAGAATCTAGGATATTCTCTGATAAAATCCTCAATCAGCGAAAATACTCAAATAATTATTACCACATTATTGTTATACTCCCAGACGCGTGGTGGGTCTCTTGTCAACACGTCGGGATGTTAAAAAAGAAAGAAAGACACATAAATATTGCTTATAGCTGTTTCATTCTGCGCCATTAGTACTCTGCGTGAGTCCTCTATATCGTATTTGCCCATGACAAACGGCCCTGTTCAATTTCAGTGGCCTTATCGTCCTCCGAACGTCTTCATATAACCTCGAGGAAAATTTCTCCAACTGATTATATTTCTCTCGGCGTAAATAAAGCAAAACTCCTTCATAATATTGGACTCGCTTAATCGTCTCAAGTTGATCATCTATCTTGCCACGAATCTAAAGATCTTCCTTGCTTTGTACTGTGAGTGCGTCTCAAGGTGATAGTCGGTCAGTAGTATCAGTATATCGTGACAAGGATTAATCATTCTCATTAACTTACGAGTCTGACCCGTCTCTGCAGCTTATTGTGACTCACGGTCGCCCTTCAGCTCAGACAGCATTAGCATTGAACTCACAGCTGCGATTTACTATCCACCCCAGTTACAATTTGGAGACCAATACACGCCTTAAGTTGAAAACGTTTCTGCGGACCACGACATTTGGTCGCTTGTCGCTGTCTTATCCCGAAATCGTAGCTTGCTCTCGCTTATGGGTTCCGATTTCTACTTTCAGGTCCATAGCAACACATTTTCTATATGATCCAGACAATATCAGTAGTGCAACGAAGCTGGTAGCGCTTTTACTTTCTACCAGTAGTTCGCGGCTCGCCGATCGACACCAGGAGAGAAACTCGTGATGCCCAGCATTTTTATTTCCAGTCGATACATTGCTCATGCTGTTCAAGTCACGCCATTGCAAAGAAGAGATCATATTTCGACTCCGCATCCAAAACGAAACAGCGATAAACGCTGCTAAAATTATGGATATGCTCAACACAAGTTTAAACATTCACTAATGTCTCCATCGCTATACGTACATGACTATTGTTCGACAGTCGCTCGTCCTTTGTAATAACACGACGATCCTGGATATATTTAGCACCCCACGGCTGCATGAAGCCCGAGATGTTGGCAGTTATTGCTATCACTCCTTGGCTTCGAGCTCCACCTCATTCAAAGGGAGTGGACTTTCTTAAAGTTGATATCCAATAACCACGAATCTCATGAGGTACGATCGACCTTTGTTCTGTTTTTGCTAATACACCTGCGTCTGTTGAGACTCGACATTTTTCATCAAGAGTATGTCGGACGACCCTGCGTGGGAGCAAACAGAGTGCAGATCTTTAATACTGCAACAGATGTTTTGTCTGCGAGTGCCACAAAGCTCATTCGCATCAAAGAAACCACTTTTTTCATTCGACATAGCTGAGCTCCTTCGCTTCTGCTGCGCTCTTAAAAATGCCACTTCTGGTATCCTCACTAACCCTCGCTTTACGACAGCTGTACGCGGTATCCAATGCTACACCCACCGTCTTCTCAAATTATGTAGATGGACGCGAAAAAAGCACCTGTTCAGCGACCTTTTATGAGCATAGTAGGTCTTCCCGCCTTTGTAAGATAATCTACCGCCCTCGTGAAGGTGAACTATTTTCAGCTCTTGAACATGGTTCTCGCTTTTCCATCCCACCTGACAGATGGACATAAACTTGAAACGCACCTGACACGCCTAACTAGTACGCAAGACATATAAAATCATCATGATTTTTCTGTGCTTATAATGCAGGTACTGGACGTTAGTGCTCATGACTGCAAGCGATCTGGACATCGCATGTTTGACGCGCTGTTGCTCCCTCTGGGGTATGGTCAAATTTACGGCCTTCTCAACTTCTTTCATCCAA
>NW_020187445.1:530536-531698 GCF_900000015.1 Plasmopara halstedii | reverse complement strand
TGGCTCATTTGGCGGCGGTGCCAGACACCATCGACGGAGTCGGTACAGCAACGCTATTCGTGGATCGTTTTCTCTGACAACACGGACTCCCAGAGTCGATTGTCTCTGATAGGCACTCCCGTTTCACAGAAAAATTTTGGTCGACTATCTTTAATGTGCTCGGCATCAAGTTGGATTTGTCGACAGCAGATCATGCAGACCGATGGTCAAACCGAAAGGGTGAATCGAGTCATCGAAGACGTTCTTCGCAGCGTCTGCGCTGGAGCGCCATGTTGCCACTCGTAGATTTTGCACTGAACAATGCAAAGCATTCGTCTACCGGCTATACGCCGTTCTACGTGGACGGGCTGATTCGCCCTCGCGTCCCGCTGATGCCGTCAACCCATGGTTCAGGGCTTGGTGGGGCTAGCTGATGTCATCCCCCTCACCATCCGCAAAGAAGTCGACGACTTCTTGTCTTCCAGACTGAGTGTCCTACGACGTGTTCGCTGACTGAAAGCCAAGACCTGCAAAAAGAATATGCAGATGAAAAAAGAAGAGGCAAAGTGGAAAGCTTTAAGGTCGGTAACCTGGTTTTATAAAACTCTAAAATTCTGCCTACATATGCAATCTCTGCTATCTTCCGGACGACGCTTCGTCCACGGTTTATCGGACCGTTTAGGGTTGTGGCCAAGCGGGCCTAGCGGATACGCTGAACCTTCCAAAACGGATGCGCACCCACCCGGTGCTTTACGTGGGCTTGCTCGAGCCGTACCGGGATTCGGCGCAGGTGAACGCGGAAGCGTTGGCGCCGAAGCGGATCCCACGGGTCCTCGGCCACCCAGAAGCTGAACCAGACACTGGTTCTGAGCACGGAGTACAACAACCTCCATTTCTAATGGCACCAAGCGCTCCACCGTCGCATGCAGCGACGCATTCGCCTACTCTACGGCTAGGAGTCGCTCCGACAGAGCACGGTAGTCCTCAAGGTCAGACAGCCGGCGCACGACGTGCTTCAAATCCTCAAGAGCGTCCGGACAGCGATAAGCTAATTCAGCATGATGTTCAGCGGAGGTCCGATCACGAAGGACCTAGTTCTCAAGGGCTCGAAGAGCATCGCGACTCACAGGACGGCGGTCGACTCGGTCTTGACCGGCCACCGACTCTTCTCGATGAGAACGGA
>NW_020187445.1:524795-530457 GCF_900000015.1 Plasmopara halstedii | reverse complement strand
AAAATTTGGCGTGATCGTCATCTGCTTTACGGCAAGCAGTTGGCGACCACGTCACACTTTTGCCGCAGATAAAAATAAATAGAAAATGTCGGTTTTGAATTCCAACCGAAGAGTCTATTAGCCTTAGTTAAGGTACTAAATACTCTTGGAGGTAGCGGATTGCGATCCGCTATACTCGTATTGGTTCTTGTCAAGAACGAAAGGTCGGTGACATAAATTACGCTTCCTCAAGCGCAAAGCTACGGCAGCCCCGCTGCATCCTCGGAGCATACCCAAAATCAGGAGTATCTTCGTTGAACTCACTTATTGCCAAACAAGACCCGGAAACCTGCGTGGTTCCCGTGATCGATTGCTTTAAACGCGATTCTTGGTAAGGATGTCGAGGAAGGAATTGTTTGCGATGAAGTATGCATTTGGCAACTTCAGGATGCACCTGCTCGGCTCCAAGCCGTTTGTGTTCTACACAGGTCATGCGTCATAACGCACTGCGTCTCAGTCGCCTCACCTCTCGCAGAGTATAGCCAGGTGGCTCTCCTTCTTCGCCGAGAATAAATTCGAGGTGAAGTATTAGCCAGAAAAGCAGAATGATTTGACTGTTGCGTTGTCACGCAGGCCGGATTTCGAGCTTGCTCACGTCATGACGGTGACGTCTTCAGCGGCGGATTTGATCCGTGTCGCATACGCGGGTGATGATATGTGTGTAGCGCTGCTACGGGCTCCCGGGAGCACGGGGTTTGTACGCTCGGACAAGAAGTTGTCGGCGTGACTACGTGCACGGTTGCACCGATATTTACTGAACAATGGATTGGTGAATTATACAAATCGATGGATACGTCTAGGATTGTGGCTCCTCACGATGAGGATTTGAAATACCGTATTCTGTATGAGGGCCAACTCAGTGGTCATCTCGGTCGCGAAAAAAAACTACAGCTCTGTAATTGCTACTACCGTTGGTTCAAGCTGTACAAATGGACGAGAACCGTTGAGCGCACGTGTGAGAAATGTCAAAGGGTAAAACCCTATTCGAATGCGGCGGCGCAGCTGGCCAGTTTGCCGATATCATCCGGGTGTTGTTAAATCAGAAATTTAGACTTTGTGTTTTGACTGCTGAAGGACACGGCAGGCAACACGGGTGTGGTGGCCTTTGCGGACCGTTTGAGCAAGATGTCGCATCTTGCGGCGGTGCCAGACACTATCGACGGTGTGGGTACAGTGACGCTGTTTGTCGATCGTGCCTTTCGACAGCTTGGACTCTCGGAGTCAATTGTCTCTGACGGAGACCCACGCTTCACTGGGAAGTTTTGGTCTACCATCTTCAGGGTGCTGGGCACGATGTTGACTATGTCATCAGCGGATCATCCGCAGATCGATGGGCTCGTGAATCGCGTCGTCGAAGGCGTTTTTCGCAGCGTCTGTGCTTGAACGCTGGACCACCGGAGCGCTATGTTACCACTCGTAGACTTTGCTCTGAACAATGCAGTGCACTCATCTATCGGCTATCCGCCGTTCCACGTGAACGGGCTCATTAATCTTCGCGTCCCGCTGACGCTGCCATGCCATGGCTCAGGGCTTGGTGGTGGGTGCCCAACCGACTAGCTTTTGTCATTCCCCTCACCGTACGAAAAGAAGTTGGAGATTTCCTGTCTTCTAGACTGAGTGTCTTACGACACGTTCGCGATGCGATGGCTGAAAGCCAAGACTTGCAGAAGAATATGCATACGGAAGGGAAAGAAGAAATGCTGAAAACATTTAGGTCGGAGACCTGGTTTTACTAAAAGCAAAAAACCTTCATATACATGAAGTATCTGCTGCCTTTAAGACGAAGCTCCATTTACGGTACATTGACCTTTTGCGGACCTTTTGCGATCGTATACGCTGAAATTTCCGAGAATGACCAACCCGGTGTATTCTTGTGGGTTTGTTCAAGCCGTACCGGGATCTGGGGCAAGTGATCGCGGAAGCATTGGCACCGGAGCGGCACCAAAAGGCGCTCGTCCACCTAGAAGTTGATCTAGCAACTGGTTCTGAGCCCGGAACTACAATTACCGTTTCCAACGGCGCAAGGTGTTCCAGCGTCGCACAAAGTGACGTATTAGTCTGCTCGACGGCTAGGAGCCGCTCCGACAGTGCACGATAATCCTCAACGCGAGGCAGTCGGTGCACAAAGTGCCCTAGGCTCTTGAGATCTTTTGCACAGCGGTAGACGACCTCGGAGAGATGCTCGGCAGAATGTCAATTCCGACAGACTTTGGCCTCCTACGCTCGAAGAGATTTGTGAGTCACCGGACGGCGATCAACTATGTCTCATCGCCCGCCGCCGCCTATTCTCGATGAGAATGGTCGCATCCACTAGCATTTGGAACGCCTTGTGGGTCGACGTCGCCGACGGGGCGAGCCCAATATCTGGTGAAGTGGCGTGAATATTCAAACTCCGCGAACTCGTGGGAGTTTGAGGTGTGACCTTGGCAAGACTGCACAGACGTCGTGGACACTTATGATCAGAAAGATCATGACCTTTCGCGTGGTCTTGTGCACCGCGCTTTTCGGCAGTTGCCCGGGAAGCCGGAGGGCATGAGCTGAGCTCAAGTTATGGCCCTGAGCTGCTGTTGTCGTAGACTCACCCGTGTGAGAAACAACAGAGCTTGCAGGAGCGTTATGGACTGTCCCATGTGTCTGAGGGTTACAATACGCGGGAACTCGGCCTTGAGCCTCGAGTTTGGCAGCCTCAAGTCAAAGATAGCGGTCAACGTGCACGTCCACTTCCTTGTGGCTTCGCTGTATGGTAGACATAAAAAGAACTCCGGTGCCACTGCACACATCGCTCAAAGATCACATTATCATCTGCAGCGGTTTCGCCAGGGGCGAGTACCACACCGATAGTCCGCATTGCGGGAACAGGAGCTTCTCCTTTTCGAGCTCAAAGTCGAGCGCGGTACCAATCCATTGGGATCTCTTGAGGTACTAAAAACGGAGCATGCAGAGCTTTTCGCAGATCAAGCTCAGCTGGTGTATGTGGCCAGCGCCCGACTACGTTGACGCCTAACGATCGAGTGATCGCGTCTTTCTCTTCAGTGGCGGGATCCGCCGAGCGAAAGCCATATTCCACATGAGGGTCTTATCCGAACGTATGTACGAGCGCGGGCGAGACGCCCTGTGAGCAGCTTCCAATTGCTGCTCCTGTGCCTCGTCGAAGCGATTGGTAATTATACCACTTTTTCCGAAAGCCGAGTGGTCGGGAACGGACATGTGTTCGCAGGGTATGAGCTGAGCTCACGTCGCGCCGTTGGCGCACTTCATCTTGCTCGTCATCCCATGCTGGAAAAGGGGTGTTCGACTCGTATTCGACTTCCTCCAACTCCTCAGCGAGGAAATTCGTCGTCCGGGGCGGGCGCGTTGTGTTGCGCCCAGTTGCCAAGAGCTTAAAATGTGCTTCCCGTGAAGCCGCGGACGTACTGTCCGGTGATGCACCCTGTGGAGAAGAAAAAGAAGGGTTTAGCCGCGGGCGCCCTCGCTATCAGCTAGGTGTTTTGCGTGTCGTAGACACAACCCATAGAGCGAAGAAGGTTTAAAGTTGTTCCTTAAGAACGTTAACGTGTCCCAGACACGCGAGCCTCGTATGAGAAGACCGTTTAATGTGAATTGGGGATATTCTCAATTTTAACGGGTGAGAGTGTAACGGTGTTACACTTGCCCTTGTGAGAAATTGCGGGTTGCACAAGATGGTGCGACCGTACAAAGGTGTGTACTACACAAGTTAGTTTAATCACACAGCGGTGTGTCTACACCGTAACAAGAAGTCGCAATGTGGCAGGAATGCAGTAGTAATGCATATTTCTATATGTATTAGGTTTTGCTATATGAATTAGGTTTTACTAAAAAAATTATGAAAACCAAAGGTTATAAATATTAGCGGCTCTGACGCAACTAGAAAAATTAGATACAGTTTTGATCTTGAACAGAAGTGCTCGTTCGCCTTGGTCAAGGCTTTAGTACTTGAAGCTAGCGGATTGCGATCTGCTACACTCGTACTGGTTCTTGAAAAGAACGTAAGGTCGGTGACCTTAGCTTAGATTCATCTTGACAAAGCGCTACGGGAGCCCCGTTGCAGTCACTGAAATCGCTTACATCAGAATAGTCGTGGACTGGGTATTTCTTCTCCGCAGCCTTGAGCTGGCGAGATTCAAACCCGATCACCTGATCTCACCCTTCGGCGTTTGCATTCAACAATACACAGCCGATGGCATGCCGAAGCGTCACAGACGACACTAAAAGGAATATCAGGGTCTGGTAACGCCAGCATTGGTGCATCAAGCAGGCTGTCTTTGCTTCTGTCAAAAGCCTCCCGATGCTCGATGTCCAAACACCATTCCTTATCTATTTTAAGAAGATAAGACAATGGCCGTGCTATTTCCGCATAATTTGCGCTACACTGATGCAAGTAGTTGACGAGGACAAGCCACTTGCGCAAGTCCTTTTGTCTCTTTACCCCTGGCCAGTCCACAATGGCCTTGACCTTTGCGGGATCCGCTCGAAGGCCTCGCTTCCCAATAAAACACCCTAAAAAGGGATTTCTTTCGCGCCGAATATGCATTAGCACACAGCCTATTCGTGCGCATGCATTTGAGAACCGCTTCTAAATGAACGATGTGATTTACCTCATCTGTACCCCCGTGCCCCGCGCGAATGTGGACGAAGGTGGGCCTGAACAACTGCATCACAAGACATTTTAATGTTGGTGGTGCATTTGACAGCCCTTGGGGCATCATTATCAACTCCCAGAGCATCCCGCTCGGAGCACTCACCGCTGTCAGCGGAATATCACTCGCTCTCATGAGCAATTGATAATACCATCGACCAAGTCAAGTGCGCTGTACATTGTACAACCGGCCATTTTGCTTTGGAGAACATGCTTTTTAGGAATTCAGCGTCTGTGCCGGAACGGTGGCAGTGTTGAGCTTATTGTAAGCGTGAACGATATGCCACTTGCCGTTCGGCTCCCGGACACAAAACGTGGGTGTCGAATGAAAAGACTTTCTCTCACGCACCATTTCTGCATCGTGCTTCGCATGGAATAAACCGTCAATGACATCACACTGCTCTTTGAGCAGGTGCTATTGGCGTGTTCCGCATTATTTAGTTCTCGAAACCACGCCAATCCCACCTCGGTTCGGAGATAGGACCGACGGCGGTTCTTTGGAGTCGACGTCTTGAAATGTCTTGACCAAAAAATGATACGAATTCGAGGGATACTTCAGGATCGACAATCCACTTCGTGCGTCAGCATCCTCTTAGTGTCCTTCAAGACAGCTTCATACAGAATCGATGACGAAAAAATCTTCTCGTTCGGTCATATAATGTCGGCTAAATCGCTTGCCTTCAATGCACCGCCAAACTCTTCGAAGGACATCTCGTCCAGCTAAAGAAGAGCATCCATCGCAGGAATAGCCTTGAGACACCGATAATGTATTGGACAAGAGACCTGTGCATGGCTCGCACGCTGAACGTGAAGTGGCACACGTAACCCACTGAGCGCTGCTCAAGTATTAAAGCAGTCGCTGCAAGCCAAGAGTGAAACGGTCTGACAAGGTCCGAGTCATCAAGGGCGAAACTCTTGTGATGCGTGTGGAGTGGCACGCAATCCACTGAGCACTGCTCGCGTTTA
>NW_020187445.1:522105-524785 GCF_900000015.1 Plasmopara halstedii | reverse complement strand
TTGTTGATATGGCGATAAGTGTACCACTTGAGCAACGAAGCGTAGATCAGAAGCTTCTCACCACAGTAGTTACCAATAAGCTTTCGAGATGGCTTTGACCGGCTCTGTTTGCGCGTCTCGTTGTACTCGAACATGTGCCTACCAATAAAATTCACAATGCTGCAATCGATAGGCGTGTTCTTGAAAAAAGGGTCCATCTCACTAACGTACTCTTTAAGGTGTGATGAACTAAAACAACTTCTCATTGACAATGTCGCTGATGATACCAAGACTCGCATCAATCGTAGTCAATCTTGCATTCTTCATCGTCAAGATCGATCTCATCCTTCCAAATGAAAGTGCGAACTTGCTCTCTGTTCTTATCGTTGTACCGCTTTTGATAAAGGATCGACGAGCTTTGCGTGTGCGCTGGTAGTTTCTCTTTTGCGTTGCATTTATGGGCTCTTTGTGTGCTTGGTGTTGATTGTCATCCTAGTAAATTACTTTCTTGCTACATAATTACCATTATCAAAAAATATAATAGATGACCAAGGTTTGCTTTAATTGTATCGTATGATCTTACGGCCCATAAGTCAAACAGTGCGTCATACTTTTCAACTAGAGTGGAAATTATTGCATCATCAACCTTGTCGCTTCGCTACGAACTTTTTGAAAGGTATGGACCACAAAATTTATTTTCTCGGTCGAAAAGCATTCAGTGAGGAAAGTAAGCAATGGCGGACAGCCAAAAACCTCACGAAGACGCTCTTACGCGACTCGTTTGTGACTTGGAAACGAAGAAAAGATTGTGCTGCGTCGAGGACTATCCTGGAGTTGGGCTGGAGCAGTTGAATCATCACCTGGAGAATCTCGGTCCACTTGTGAACCCCGTTTTCGGCGAGCAGCCGGCTTTTTTTATCGACGAAGGCTACTTTATCCCATATCGAATTGTCGCGTATGGCACTGAGATGATGGCGGCCAAGATTGCACCGCTCCTTGGTCAGTGGTCAAAGTGGTCTGGAAATGGGGGTCGAGTGACAACCTCGCAAGGGACGTATATTCTAGAGCAGCAGCCTGGAGGTCCTAAAGTGAGATTGCCCGACGTGGCATACACACCACGATATGATGACAGAAATTTAACTCCTGAACAGATATGGACATATCGTAGTGAGCCTTATGTCCCTACCTTTGTTGTTGAGATTGATAAGCTATCTGGTTCAAGCTCTCAACTGCAAGCTCTCGATCAAAAGATGCGAAATGAATATTTTCAACACGGCGTGGAGTTGGGTTGGCTGATAGACCCACGCCCAGACTTTCAGCGGATGTATGAGTACTATCTCGACGAAACTGGAAATGTGCAATGCTCTGACAACTTTGAATGGAGAGATCTTGACGGTGGTAATGTTCTTCCTGGATTTAAGATACGCGAACCTGTGTTGGAAATGGTATTGAACCAGGATCCAGGATCTTCGTCAGAAGATGAAGTTGATCTGGTGTGTCCTTTTCCAGGATGCAACAAGCGATTCCGATCGCATGGTGCAATTGCTGCTCATGTTGAATGGCACCGTGAGGAAAGATCAATTTCGAAGTACTTAGCCAAGCGTGGGAACTCATAGTCATCTGTCGCTTAGCTTCATTTACAATCCGCTCGCTACTGTATCAAAAAACCAAGAGTAGGGTGGAAAATTCAAAATACAATGTCTCCACGTACAACCATTGCTTCGTAAGTATATTGACGTTTAAGGTTGTACAGGTACGAATATTACAGGCGTTCTCTTGGTAATACCTACAAGTCAAAAGATGTTGTGGTTGGTCCGATCTTTTGCCAGCTTCTTGATTTCCACAAAAGCTACGAAGAGGTCAGAAAGTGGTAAGATCATGCAGAAGCTGAATTAGGTGGGTTGTAGTCCTTGGCTTCAACTTCAAAATATCATTCTATTCAAAGCGATTTGTTCGCTTCCATTGGGACGGACAATGTACTCAACGAAGCAGAAGTACCTTTGCGGTCGTCTTTGAACACCGATTTTCGAGGAACAAGCATCAGCGGTAATGAATACGGACGAGTGAAGTATGCGCGGAGATACTGCTATATGGAATCAATCAAGGACCTACTGATTAAATTCAAGAATTTCGACATAGTCCTTTTCATCAGAGGTATCGATGTTTTGCAATATTTTTTTTCGAGCGTTTTGATCTGGATATGTTCGCGAATTGTGTTTCGCTACCGGCTCTTTCGGAGAGAGACATGTATCAGACCTGCTCTGGTATCAAATACTCTAGCATCCGAATAAGTAGCCTTCAAGCGCCTTTTCAGTTCCAGCTAAGTGAATGTAAGGATACAAGACTCAGGATGACAGGCCAATTTCAGCAAGACACTCGAACACTAAAACACATTGCTACATGGCTGTTTTGAATAGCTAAGTGAAGCGCAACCGCGCTCGTATAAACATGGCTCGGGAAATTCTGCATAAAAAAACTTGAGTTTCACTCAGACAGATTGGTCTTGTCGACCGATAGGGAAGAAAAGGATAATTGCGCTAAGATGAAGTTTAACACGCCTGGTGGTCCTTCTATAAATCTTCTCCATTTGCCATGCCGAGCGCAACAAGACACTGAAATCGGGTGCTAAAGCTGTAAGAAGATCATCGGGTACGATACCAATGCTTTATACCTGTGGGCACTCGACAATGAGATGCCTTAC
>NW_020187445.1:521890-522095 GCF_900000015.1 Plasmopara halstedii | reverse complement strand
GGTACACCCGAGATACCCTTACGCATAGATCCCATCCGAGCAATGCGACTTGTCAGCTAAATAAAACATTTTTCCTGTTGATTTTGGTGCAGAACAAACATAGCGTAAATAATACACATATGTATTATATATGTATACATGAATGTGGTAGTTTTTTAATGTGCAATTTTTTTCTGACGCAATCATTGTACTAGGGTTTAGGGTT
>NW_020187445.1:521312-521828 GCF_900000015.1 Plasmopara halstedii | reverse complement strand
AGTCTTAGACTTGGATGCAAGGTATGACCTCATCCTAGAAATGGCATGGTTGGAACACTATGAGCCATAGATTGATTGGAAGTCAAAGACCATGGGCGCTACGCGCACGTCTACTGGTGGAAGGCATCGAGGGCGAGGCCCCCGTGATGCACGTGAAGTGGCACGTAAACCAGTGAGCGCTGCTCGAGTATCGAAGCAGTCGCTGCATGTCATGCGTGACATGGTTGGTTAAGGGCCGAGGCATCGAGGGCAAGGCCCCCGTGATGTACGTGAGGTAAACGTAAATTACTGAGCGCTGCTCGAGGATCGAAGCAGTCGCTGCATGTCACGCATGAAATGGTCGGCCAAGGGCCGAGGCATCGAGGGCGAGGCCCCCATGATGCACGCGAAGTGGCACGTAAACCACTTAGTACTGCTCTCGTTGCGAAGTAGTCGCTGCATGCCATTGATCGCGTGGTCGGACAGAGCCCGAGGCATCTTGGGCACGGCCCTTCAGATGCGCGTGGAGGGGCACGT
>NW_020187445.1:521002-521302 GCF_900000015.1 Plasmopara halstedii | reverse complement strand
CGGATCAGGTGTAGATTGACTATAAGTGCTACCAAGTGCAGCGGGGCTGCCGTAGCTTGGCGCTTGTGGAAGCGTAATTTAGGTCACCGACCTTTCGTTCTTTACAGTAACCAAGTACTAGTGTAGCGGGTCGCAAACCGCTACTTCTAAGAGTAGTTACAACCTTATCCCAAGGCTAATAAACTCTTCAGTTTAAATTCAAAACTTCTTTTTAGTCAGTGTTCGTCTAGCGATGGGGACGCGTGTCACGGTCCCGAAGGTCCCTATGAACGTCGGAGTCAAGTTCCTTGACTTTATAGC
>NW_020187445.1:520855-520992 GCF_900000015.1 Plasmopara halstedii | reverse complement strand
GGCCGAGGCATCGAGGGCGAGGCCCCCGTGATGCACGTGAAGTGGCACGTAAACCACTAAGCGCTGCTCAAGTTTCGGAGCAGTCGCTGCATGTCATGAGTGACATGGTCGGCCAAGGGCCTTGCATCGAGGGCGAA
>NW_020187445.1:520695-520845 GCF_900000015.1 Plasmopara halstedii | reverse complement strand
AGCGTAAGTTAGGTCACCGACCTCTCGTTCTATACTCAGAACAAGTACGAGTTTAGCGAATCGCAATCGGCTTACTCCAAGAGTAATTAAATTCTTGACGAAAGCCGCCTGGTTTTAAATGCATAGATTTTCTAGAATATATATAGTAAG
>NW_020187445.1:520547-520685 GCF_900000015.1 Plasmopara halstedii | reverse complement strand
TGGCACGTTATCCACTGGACGAAGACTGCGGGGTTAGCAGCTCTTCGTCGGATGTTGTTGATGATATCGGAGCTCCAAAGGAGTGGAAAGTGAGGGTGACGCCGGACGACGCGGAGTGCGTGTTCACCCTGGTCTCAC
>NW_020187445.1:520434-520537 GCF_900000015.1 Plasmopara halstedii | reverse complement strand
ACCCGTCAATCCATGTCACATGGTACTCGATATCACCCAATACTGAACGACGGTTGTCGATGCAGTCGATCTCTCCAACCTCGACGCTGAGCCGCTCTCGTCG
>NW_020187445.1:520284-520424 GCF_900000015.1 Plasmopara halstedii | reverse complement strand
CTAGCTGTGTATACTATACTGTATCAACTCTAATATACAAATTAGTATTGAACTTTACCGTTTAAAATTCGAACATGAATTCTGGCTCAGTGGTTTGGGTGTGCTGGCTCCAATATGTTGAGTGAGGGCTCGAGTCCTGG
>NW_020187445.1:519904-520274 GCF_900000015.1 Plasmopara halstedii | reverse complement strand
ATGTATAACTACTGGCTATCCAGCCCCGTACCGCATTCTTGTTTGGGTGTGGTCACACCATGTCAATCTGGTGTGACACACACCCCTGTTACCAGGGTATGTGTAATCCCGTTACACTGTATGAATCAATTTTATCTATCTGTCGTCAAAAATTAGCAACGATCGCCGACAACAGACAGCGAATAAGCAAAACTGCAAGTCGTACAATTCCTTAGAATTCATTTGGTAGTTCACATTACATCTGGTGTTGCTGTAGATAATCATGAGTGAGTATTTATCAAATTGATGGGACCACGTTAGGAGAGGCCTGTGGTACAGCTGAAAGTTTGTCTATATTAATGTGTATAGACGTAGTGACTTCTCAATTTTG
>NW_020187445.1:519120-519894 GCF_900000015.1 Plasmopara halstedii | reverse complement strand
GAGCTCCGCTGAGCGTCATGCTGAAGTAGCATATCGCTATGCGGACGCTCTTGACGATCTGTAGCACGTCGTGCGCAGGCTGCCTCACCTTGAGAACTACCGCGCTCTGTCGGAGCGAATCCTAGCCGTGGGGCAGGCGAATGCGTCCCTGCATGTGATGGTGATGCGCTTGGCTCGATTGAAAATGGAGGTTGTTGCACTCCGTGCTCAGAAGCAGTTGCTGGTTTAACTTCTAGGTGGCCGAGGACCCGTAGGATCCGCTCCGGCATCAACGCTCCCGTGTTCACTTGCGCCGGATCCCGGTAAGGCTTGAGCAAGCCCACGTAAAACACCGAGTGGGTGCGTATCCGTTTTGGAAGGTTCAGCGAATACGCTAGGCCCCGCTTGGCCACAACCTTAGACGGTCCGATGTACCGTGGACGAAGCTTCGTCCTGAAGACAGCAGAGGCTGCATGTGTAGGCAGGTTTTGAGAATTTTATAAAAACCAGATCCCCGACCTCAAAGTTTTTCACTTTGCCTCGTCCTTTTTCATCTGCATATTCTTTCTGCAGGTCTTGGCTATCAGCCATCACATCGCGAACGTGTCAAAGGACACTCAGTCTGGTAGACAAGAAGTCATCGACTTCTTTACGGTAGTGAGGGGGCTGACATCAGCTAGCCGTTTGGCTATTCCTTCCTTACCAAGCCCTAAGCCATGGGATGGCGGCGTCAGCGAGAACGCAAGGGTGAATCAGCCCGTTCACGTAGAACGGCGTGTAGCCGGTAGACAAATA
>NW_020187445.1:518993-519110 GCF_900000015.1 Plasmopara halstedii | reverse complement strand
TCCTCGCGTACAATGACGTCTTCGTCCTCCGTCACGATCATTGCAAAGCAGTGTGCTTCCATGTTGCGCTTGAATCCGCCCACAATGTATACCCCTGGTACGAGCACGCGTATTCCC
>NW_020187445.1:518829-518983 GCF_900000015.1 Plasmopara halstedii | reverse complement strand
GATCTACCTGCTCCAGCTCCTCGTTGGTCAGCCCGCTATCTTCGCGGCCAAACACCAGCGCCATACTGTTTACCCACTGGCGTTTCTCCAGCAGTTGCGTTTCAACCTGCTCCGGTGTGGCGTAATAACGAAACTTTGCCCGGCTGCGCGCGGT
>NW_020187445.1:517590-518819 GCF_900000015.1 Plasmopara halstedii | reverse complement strand
CGACAGCTCAAAGCTGCAGAAAAGAACTACCCAGTTCATGACAAGGAGCTACTTGCGACGAAGTATGCACTTGTTAAGTTCAGTATCCACCTGCTCGGCTCCAAGCCGTTTGTGAACTACACATATCATGCGTCACTACGCACTGCGACTCATTCGCCCCGCCTCTCGCATAGGATGGCTAGATGGCTAAAGTTCTTCGCGGAGTATAACTTTAAGGTGAAGTATAAGCCGGGAAACTTTGGCTGATGCGTTGTCACGCAGACCAGACTATGAGCTTGCTCATGTTACAACTGTATCGTCGTCTGTGACAAATTTGATCCGCACCGCGTATGCGGGTGATGGGATGTGTGTAGCGTTGCTATGGGCTCTCGAGAGCAGAGAGTTTGGAAACTCGGACAAGAAAATATCATCAAGACTGCGTGCACGATTGCACCGATATTCGTTAAATAATGGTTTGCTAAATTATAGCACCAATTCAAAGGATACACTACAAATTGTGGTTCCTCATGATGAGGTTTTGAAATACCACATCTTCTATGAGGCGCACGACACGCCACTCAGTAATCATCTCGGTCGTGAGAAAACGTACAACTCTGTGAGTCACCACTATTGGTGACCCGAGCTATACAAATGGACAAGCACCTGTGTGCGCACGTGTGAGACGTGTCAACGGGTAATACCATCTCCAAATGCGGCTACGCCGCTGTCCAGCTTACCGGTACCCACTGGTGCTGACAGTCCATGAGTTCGGATTTTGTGTTTGGCCTCCCGAAAGAAGGGACGGGCAATACGGGTGTCGTGGTATTCGTCGACCGGTTGAGCAAGATGGTTCATTTGGCGGCGGTGCAGACACCATCGACGGAGTCGGTACACCAACGCTGTTTGTAGTTCGTGTTTTTTTACAACACCGACTCCCAGAGTCGATTGTCTCTAAAAGAGACTTCCGGTTCACGACAAAATTTAGGGCGACTATCTTCAAGGTGCTAGGTACCAAGTTGGATATGTCGCCAGCGGATCCTCCACAGACCGGTGGTCAAACCGAAATGGTGAATCGTGTCATCGAAGACGTTCTTCGCAGACTCTGCGCTGAGACGCCGAGGGCTAGAGCGCCATGTTGCCACTCGTAGAATTTGCACTGAACAATGCAGTGCATTTGTCTACCGGCTACACGCTGTTCTTAGTGTATGGGCTGATTCACTCTCGCGTCCCGCTGAAGCCGCCATCCTATA
>NW_020187445.1:515724-517580 GCF_900000015.1 Plasmopara halstedii | reverse complement strand
GTCGTACAATGACCACTTCGGCCAAATCGCCTGCCTTCAAGGCACTGCCGAACTCTTCGAAGGACAACTCGTCCAGCTCAAGAAGAGCATCAACTGCAGGCATAGCCTCGAGGCGGACCTTGCCATCTTCTTTTCCCGTTGACGAGGGTGTATAACTATGTACCGTCGTCTACGGTAGACACACCCCTGGATCAGGGTCGACGCCCGGCGTCTTGCAGCCCGCATACGGCGTCGCCGTCGCCTCTGTTCAAAGGGTTCTATGTCTCGGTGAGACCAGGGTGAACACGCACTCCGCGTCTGTCAATCTCATTTTCTGCTCCATTGGACCTCCGATGTTATCTACAACATCCGACGAAGAACTGCTGACCTCGCAGTCTTCGTCCAGTGGATACCGTGCCACTCCACGCGCATCTGAAGGGGTACTTAAGATGCCTCGGACTTTGTCCGACAACGCCATCAATGACATGCAGCGACAGCTTCGCAACGAGAGCAGAGCTCAGTGATTTCGTGCCACACCACGCGCATCAAAAGGACCTCGCCCTCTATGCCTCAGCCCTCGGCCGACCATGTCACACATGACATGCAGCGATTGCTTTGAAACTTAAGCAGCGCTCAGTGGTTTACGTTTCACGTGCATCACATGGGCCTCGCCCTCGATGCCTCGGCCCTTGGCCGACCATGTCACGCATGACATGCAGCGATTACTCCGAAACTTGATCATCTCTCAGTGGGTTACGTGCCACTCCGCGACCAGCCCGCGATCCACGCTCGGGACTCCTGTCCGATACACCGTTGGTGTCTACCAACTCGGACATTCCAATGTCCAGCACGTTGACCGTCTCGGTCCAGTGCTCTCGCCAATAGCGCTTTTGTCTCCTAGCAGAGGTGGGTTCGTGACTCGCCAAAGCTCCACCAGGAGACGTGCGCGTAGCGCGCCCAAGGTCTTTGACCTCCAACCAGTCCATGGCTCATGGTGTTCCAACCATGCCATTTTTAGGATGAGGGCATACCTAGCACCCAAGTCTAAGACTAGAAAGCGTTCCACGCTATCAAAGTCGAGAATCTTGACACCGAGGTCGACAGGGGCCTTCAGGACCGTGACACGATGTCAACCAACCGCGCTTTCAGCGCCTCAGCATACAGCTGACTTCCCCCCATCGTGGAGCGCCGAGCATAATTGCCGGAGGCCCTAGAATTGATGAGGATATTCCATGGCTTCTCGAAGCCCTTTACGGTCGTCTCTACGACCAGCAATCCCGGCTTGCATATAGGTTCCGTGCTTAAGAGCACGGAGCTCTTCGGGGCTGGGACCTGGTGACCTATGCCTCCCTGAGGCTCAACAGAACACAGTTCTTCCCTAGTATGTCGCCCCGCGCCTACTGAGTGGTGCTGTTTTCGCGACGAACCAGACTGGTAGGCGTTGGGACGATGGTTCGAAGAACCACAACGTGCCTTGCACAGGGGGCAACCGTTCCGCAGATGACGGGTGTCCTCACAGACAAAACACAGTCGTGTGTTTGCTTGCTGCCCGGCAGCTCGGAGCTCTGCTTCCTCGTCCTCAGCATAGCTGAGATCCATGGGCATAGGCCCGCGCGACGAGCTGTTAGAGTGTGCATTCCAACCAAGTGCGGAGGCCTTCCAGGAACACGGTCACTGTGACTGCATCAAGAAGGGGAGCTGCTGCCATCCCGGCAATGAGAGTTCGCATCTCTTGGACAAAGTCCACCAATTCCTTGTTGCCCTGTCGGGCGGCAAGGAAACTCGATCGCACGCGATACATCTGATTAGGAGGCTAGAATACTCGTGAGAGCTGCAATTTCAGCTCCGCCCAGGAGGGAAACGCAGCTCAGACCGAC
>NW_020187445.1:513936-515714 GCF_900000015.1 Plasmopara halstedii | reverse complement strand
CTTAAATACATTTACTTCCAAACTTGCCTTCTACTGCTCACTTCATCTTCTCAACATGGGGTCATGAAGCGCTGCGGAAAAACCTGTAGTCAGTTGCTTCTCTCACTGTACGAACTGACGATCCACATACATAGGCGTGTAAATTTTTTGTCTCGGTGCAGCGAGTTGGAGTGAAATTCCAAGCGAAGTAAATGTCTTGAGTGTTCATTTTTGCGATTTTTCAAAGACCATAAATGCGACCCCTCATGTGGTCCACACCTTTGTGGAAAAACTTCTGTGCAATCGTGTAAAACAAATTTTAATACAAGTGGACGAAGACCACAATACTTTTACTTTGTAATGGTGAATACTCAAAGTACCAGCGATGGGACCAGGTAAAGGAGGGGTCTGTGGTTGACACTGCACATAGTACATGTGTGTAGTAGTACAGAAAAGCTCTATTGTAATTTTTTTTAAATTAAATAGACTGAATCCTATATAAATAGACTGAATCCTCTATATATGGTACTCTTGAAAAACGAAGTACATACTGGCGCTTGTGAGTGCTTTATGTATGCAAGGAGCATGACAACTACGTTGCTCAAAATGTAACTTAATCATCAATGTTGCGTTTCTAACTTTTAACCATCCGCGAATTGACTGTCTCTATCATACGCAAGAATCAGCACCTTTGGAAATGACCTGGCTTTATAGACCATTACTTATCCTAAATTCTCCCTATCTCAATCCCTCTTGAAGAGTTTCATACAGATAGTTATACTGATTACGGCTCACTCTGTGACAACAAGTCCATGGCAATTTACTTTGCTCATTCTCAAGTTTTCACAGAGGCAGCATGGTCTTCCAAGCAACACTCGTGTTCGGCTTTATCTCTATTGTCACCAAGCTCGACCCTGTGGCAGCACTAACCAAAGGTCATGATCTTTCTTCTGTCGGACTTATGGAGACAACTAAAGGCGCCAATTGGATCTCCACTGACGGCACCACTACGACGATCGAATCAATTCTTGGTGCTGGAGGAATGGAAGCTGTTCGTCTTCGTCTTTGGACGAGTGGTGACTACAACCTGAACTACACTTTGGCCATGGCTGAGCGTTTTTCGAAAAATTACAAAATCTACCTGGACATGCATTTCTCGGATAATTGGGCAGATCCATTGAAACAAGCAACTCCGAAGGGTTGGGATCAATCATCGGTCTCAGCACTATCCGCTGATCTACGAGCGTATGTTAAATCTACACTCATGGCTTTTACGGATCGTGGAATTCAGTTAGAAATCCTATCACTGGGCAATGAAGTTACCAATGGATTCCTCTTTCCAACGGGAAAGGTCACAAATAGTGACTTTCAGAACTTTGCAACACTATGGAAGGCGGCGCGAGAGGGTGTAGCCGATGCTGTAGCAGCTGGAACTCACCAACCATTGGTGATGATTCATCTAGATAATGGTTGGAAGTACGAAACGATGTCGTGGTTTCTTAAAGGTTTCTTTGCCGTTGGTACTGTGACTGAAAAAGACGTAGATGCGTTTGGATTTTCGTATTATCCGTTCTTTGACGAGAAAGCTACAATTGATGCACTTTCGTCGAGTTTGACTCAATTGGCCAACACGTATAAGAAACCGATTTACATTGCTGAGACGGACTGGCCGACCGAATGTAAGACTGTCACGTTAAGTGCTCCGTATCCGATTAGTGACAAGGGTCAACTCGAGTGGGTGAAAGCTATCATCAAAGTTCTTGAAAGTCTTCCTGGAAATTTAGGGGCGGGTATTTTCT
>NW_020187445.1:513477-513926 GCF_900000015.1 Plasmopara halstedii | reverse complement strand
TGGCTAGCGCCACGCGCTGTTGCTCGGTCTGGAGCATGGCGGATGCGATGGTCATCTCAACCTCTCACACCCAGAGTAGGAGATTCTCTCCATCCTTCCCCTCAAAGACCTAAACGCTCACCATGAGCGGCTTAGTCATAGAAGTTAACGATGCAGACATCTTTTACTGCAGATGCTCTAACAGCGCGTTTTCGTAACTCGAAAAAGCCTCAAGACGCGCACCGATTGCCTCGGGGTCTTGTGCCACAAGGTGTTGCACGCCCTCAGGGCCAAGCAAGGGCATCGGCTTATTAAGCCCGTCCTGCATGCCCTGAGGCAAAGAGGAATTTTTTTTATCCTCATAGAGTATCAGTCGAAACGACTCAGATGTAGATTGACTGCAAGTGCTACCAAGTGCAGCGGGGCTGCCATAGCTTTGCGCTTGAGGAAGCGTCTTTAGGTCACCGACT
>NW_020187445.1:513401-513467 GCF_900000015.1 Plasmopara halstedii | reverse complement strand
CACCCATCGGCGAAGAGGCCAACGACGCCGAGCCCCAAGAGCTACAGCTGCTGCCGAGGGTCAGCA
>NW_020187445.1:502997-513391 GCF_900000015.1 Plasmopara halstedii | reverse complement strand
CTGTATGCTAAGGCACTGGAAGCGCGGCCTATTGATACCGTCACTGTTTGCTTAACGACGGGAAGTTGGTCACTGAGCCGAGGGTCCCTGTGTACATCGGTTCCTTATTTTTAATGGTGTGAAACGCTGTCTAGTCTTACACTTGGATGCAGTGTCTGCGCCAATAGCGCAACTGCTCCCTAGCAAAGGTGGTTTCATGACTCACCAAAGCCCCGCCAGGAGACTTACGCGTAGTGACCAAGGTCTTCGACCTCCAATCGATCCATGGCTCATGGTGTTCCGACCATGCCATACCAAGGATAAAGGTATACCGGGACGGTCAATGTGCTCGATCCATTTTGTCAAACAACACGTGTTTTGTACAGGGTCCAATGCGTGGCTGGCGGGATGTACATGGGGTGGCACGTATCCCACTGGGCGCTGTTCAAGTATTGGAGCAGTTGCTGGATGCCAAGCGTGGCATGTTCGGCCAAAGGCCGAGTCGTCGAGGGCGGGGACCGGTGATGCACGTGAAGTGTCACGTAAACCATTGAGAACTACTAATATTATGAAGCAAATGCTACATGCCAAGACTGGCATGGACGGACGAGGTCCGAGGCATCCTGGACACGACCCATCTGATGCGCGTGGAGTGGCACATTATTCACTGGAAAAAGAGCAGCTCTTCGTCGGATGCCATTAATAACATCAAGGCTTCGGCGGCGCAGGGAGTTGGGACACTGAACGACGCCGAGAGCATTTTAAAAAGTCTTGATGAGGTGTAAAGCCGCTATAGAGAGGCGATAGTGATGCCATATGTTATCTGGAAGACGCAAGGCGTCGACCCTGACCCAGGGCGTGTCTTCCGTAGACGATAGCGCACAGCTATATACCCTTGTCAACAGTATGACGGAAGAGGAAGACGGTGACGTCACCCTCGAGCCTATTCCCGCGGTGGATGCTCTTTTTGAGCTGGACGAGTTGTCCTTCGAAGAGTTCAGCGGTGCCTTGAAGGGAGGCAATCTATCTAAATTGGTCATTATACGACCAGACGAGGAGATTAACTTGTCTGTGTGAAGCTGTCCTAGAGGACACTAAGAGGGTGCTAAACGCACGAGGTGGATCATCAATCATAAAGGATCACTCAGAGCCGAACTTTTCTTTGGTAAAGAAATTTAAAGACGTCCTCTACAAAGACCCGCCTTAGGTCCTACTTCCAGATTGAGGTGTGCAACATGAGATTGACCTGGTTCCGGGAACCAAATACTGCACAACACGCCTTTGGCACCTGCTCAAGGGTAAGTGTGCCGTTATTGACACCTTTTCCGTGCGAAGCGTGACGGAGGAGTGTTGTGTGGAGAAAGACTCCCCATTCGACACCCGTCCGGAAACCAAATGGCAAATGGCGTATCGTTGACGCTTACAATAAGCTAAGCGCTGCCATCATTCCGGTACAAACGCCACTTTCCGGAAAGGATGTTCTGTATAACAATTTGGTGGCTGTACAACGTACTGCACACTCGACTTGGCCAATGCTTATCACCAATTGCTTATGGGAGCGAGTGATATTCCGCTGACAGCAGTGAGTACTTCGAGCGGGTTGCTCTAGGAGTGGCTGGTGAGGCCCAAAGGCTGTCAAATGCATAAGGAACATTTCATCGTCTTGTGACGGAATTGATCACGCCCCACCGGGCGTATGCACAAATAATCTTCGACATCTTCGACATCTTCGTCCACAGTCGTGCGGGCCACGGGGACCAGATGAGGGTAACCACATTTTCCTAATGAGGACGGTGCTCGAGTGCATGCGCACGAAAATGCTGTATGCTGATGCCGATAAGTGCATTTTCGGTGGGAGAAATCCTCTTTTAGGGTGCTTCATTGGGAATTGTGGCCTTCGAGCGGATCCCGCTATGATCTAGGCCATTGTGGATTGGCCGATTTAATAGGATCAACAAGACTTGCACAAGTGGCTTGGCCTCGCCAACTGCTTGCACAGGTAAGCACAAATTATGCGGAAATGGCACGGCCATTGTCTCCTTGAAAAGGATAAGAAATGGTGGTAGAGCACCAAGCGTTGGGAGACTTTTGACAGTGTCAAAGACAGCGTCCTTCATGCACCAATACTGGCTTGCCAAATCCCCGATCGTCTTTTTGGTGTCCTCTGTGACGCTTTGGACATTGCCATCGGCTGTGCACTGCTGCAAGCAGACGCCGAGGGCAGAAATCGGGTAATCGCATTCGGATCTCGCCAGCTTAAGGCTGCAAAAAGGAGCTACCCAGTTCACGACAAGGAATTACTTGCGATGAAGTACGCACTTGTCAAGTTCAGTGTGCACCTGTTTGGTTCAAAGCCATTTGTGATCTACACAGATAATGCTTCATTACGCTCCTCGACTCAGTCGCCTTACCTCTCGCAGAGGATGACCAGGTCGCTCTCATTCATTTTAGAATATAACCTAGAGGTATAGTATAAGCCATAAAAGCAGAATGCTTTGGCTGATGCGTTGTAACATAGACCGGACTATGAGCTTGCTAATGTCACGACGTCAGTGACGGCTTTGATCCGCGCCGTATACGCGGGTGTTAGTAAGTGTGTAGCGCTGCTATATTTTTTCGGGAGCAATGTTTCTGGAAACTCGGACAAAAAATTGTTGGCGCATTTGCGCGCATAGTTACCCGATATTCGCTGAATAATGGATTGCTGTATTAAAGCACCAATTCAACGGATACGCCACGAATTGTGGTTCCGCACGATGAGGATTTGAAATACCGTATCTCTATGTAGCCCACGACTCCCTATTTAGTGGTCATCTTGGTGGTGAGAAGACGTACAGCTCGGTGAGTTGCTGCTCTTCGTCGCCCAAGCTGTACAAGTGGACGCGCACATAATGTGCACACGTGTGAGACATGTCATAGGGTGAAATCATCTCCGAATCCAGCAGCGCCGCTGGCCAGTTCATTGATACCCTCCGGTTGTTGGCAACCCATCAGTATAAACTTTTTGCCTGCCGAAGGACTCGGCGGACAACACGGATGTGGTAATCTTTGTGAATCGTTTGCGCAAGATGACTCATCTTTCGTCAGTTCCGGACACCATCGACGGTGTGGATACAGCAACACTTTTTGGATCGTGTTTCTGGATACCACAAACTCTCGGAGCCAATTGTCTCCGACAGAGACCCACGCTTCACTGGGAAGTTTTGATCAACAATCTTCATGGTGCTAGGCACCAAGCTGACTATGTCACCAGCGGAACTACCGCAGAACGATGGTCAAAAAGAGCGCGTGAATTGTGTTGCTAAAGATGTTCGTCGCAGCGTCTGTGCTGAGACGCCGAAGAACTGGAGCGCTATGGTGCCAGTCGTAGAGTTTGCTCTGAACAATGCATTGCATTCATTTACCAGCTGACTCCTATCTACGTGAACGGGCTTGTTAATCCTCGCGTCCCGCTAACGCCGCCATCCCATGGCTCAGGTCATGGTGGGGGAATAGCCAAACGGCCAGCCGATGTCACCCCTTTACCGTGCGAAAGAAGTCGATGACTTCCTGTTTACCTGACTGAGTGTCTTACGCGATGCGAGAGCTAGAAGTCAAGGCATGCAGAAGGAATATACAGACGGAAGAGGGAGGAGAAACATTGAGGTCGGAGACCTGAGTTGCTCCGACAGAGCGCGAAAAGCACAAAGTGCTTCGGACCCTCGAGGTCCATCGCTCGGGAAGACGCTCGGCAGAATGCCTATGATGACGCACTTTGTTCTTCAACGCCCGAAGAGCATCCAAAGTCACCAGACGGCGATCGACCAAGTCGTTATTGCCTGATGCTGACTCTTCTCGATGAGAATGGTGGCGTCCAATACCACGTGGAACACGTTGTGGGGTGACGCCGTCCACGGGGTTTAACCCAATATCTTGCAAAGCGGCGGGGATACCCAACCTTTAAGAACTCGTGAGAGTTTGAGGTAGACGTCGTAGACCCTTATGACCAGAGGGACCATGACGCTTCTCGTCGTCGTACGCATCGCGCTGCTCGGCAGTGGCCCGGGAAGCTGGAGGGCCAAAAGCTGAGGTCAAGCTATGGCAATGAGCTGCTGTAGTCGTTGACCCAGCCGTGTGAGAAACTCGTATAATTTCCAGTCGGCCCTAACATCCAACGTGAAGAGCAGTTGCCGCAGCTGCGGCTGTATCGGACGACATAGTGATAAGATTTCGTAATCTTTCGCCTGCTGCGGAGAATATGTTCCCGACAGCGCACTAGCCGACAAAGAGATCCTTTTGATTCAGGTTGAATACGGTGAGTCTAAATCCATTCGGTTCTTCGGTCGAGGGAATTCGGAACCCGGAACGTAAATTAACAAGAAACGAGTTCGAAGAACTTCCGTTCGGCAAGCTCATCTTCCGTAATGACCGGGGGCCGCTGAAATCTGTATTAGTGTGGTAGGCCCATTACACAGTTTGTGTGGTACACACATATCTACCATTAGTGTGCCCTACGCTTATAACTAGGTGGCTACAAGTACATCAATTCCTATTTTTAGGTTAAGAATAGAATCAGCGTAAAACCACCTGTAATATATTCAGTCGTCATTTAATCCAGAGTTCCACAGCACGGTTATGGTTAAAGTGGCGTGTACGACAGCGACGCAAGAAGGCAAAGCCTCAAGGCAACGTTACCTCAGCGCAAGAGTGCGCGTGACCAGCTGTGTCTAGGTGTAACCTTGGCACCCAATCGTGGGGACGAAGGCAGCATCGCCTTTATCCACATCCACTTCACGAACACTATTGTCG
This sequence comes from Plasmopara halstedii, assembly GCF_900000015.1. Taxonomy (NCBI): domain Eukaryota; phylum Oomycota; class Peronosporomycetes; order Peronosporales; family Peronosporaceae; genus Plasmopara; species Plasmopara halstedii. The sequence goes on along the minus strand of NW_020187445.1, from coordinate 508,624 downwards.
AATCCCGCTAGATAGATATTTCTTGTCCCCTGAGACGATGCGAACAATCGATGCGCTACTGATGCTCATCAACAGGGGGAAAGAGAGTTTTACGAGTAAAATCCCGTCAACGACCGGAGATTTCGGATACGAACCAAACCCAACCAACGCACGATGCATCATTAAGCAAAATCAGCGCCATACGTCCAACGGTGGGTATCCAAGAATGAAATGCTATCTCGCTGGAACGCTGGAAGAGTCGATACGTCCAGGGCACCCTACTTTGAAATATGCACAAGTGAAAGTGCGTGCCCCATAGAACATCCAATGTGGCGTCGACTTCTTCCACTCTCGGCATTTCAATGGTATACAGAAATGACGGAATGCAAAGTACGCACTCCAGTTGCGCAGATTGCGCAAGCTTGGAATGTATTTTCTCAGCATTAATCAGAACTGATTTATGGAATGTATCGATCGGCTCAGTGGTAGTACTGACCGATTCGAGCGTGGCATGCCCTAATGGGCTGCAGTAAGAGACTATCGACTCTTTCGACACTACGGCTTACTATGCTATGTGGCAAGTGATATTTACCGTTCCCGAATGCTTATACTTTTGCAATCAACTGCGCACGATGAATCATCTGTTACCAGTCGCGCCAGCTAAAATCACCTTTGCGAAGTCATCGAATTCACGTCAAGAAGATGCTCACCATGTAGCGTGTGCATCAACACGGCACCAAGCCGTCAAAGGTTGACTGTCAATGCATTTAAGCTAACTACAAATCTGCCATCGTCGTCACTACTTAACTACATTTGCGCTATGTATGGACGAGATCGTCGTTCCTTGCGAATCATGGTACCCTTTGCTCAACCATATGAGGGATCCCTCAAAGATGTTGTCACCATCATACCGATCAAGTTCTTGTTGGTATGCGCACCGCAAAACTTACTCAAATATCGAGCAGTGATAGATTATCGGGGTGTTTTTGTGGATGATTATGATCTCAAACTTCAAATCAAGTTTAAGGTTCATGATTCTTCGATCGGTGGTCATCGCGGACGTGAAAATTTATATATCATACCATCCCGCGACTTTTATTAGCCACGCCAACATGAAATCGTGCGTGCTTGCGAGCTCTGACCTCTATACCTGTCCCAAAGGATTACTGAGACGCGGATTTGATAAATTTTGCCTTTCCCATCTACTCGTGATCACGCTTACGGTCTGAAATTTGTGAATAATTTGTTCAGGAATGTTCACCGTGTCTACGGTTTTGGGTTACACTTTAAACTGTAGGCAACTAAATCGATCGCAGCGGATGGGTACTTGTCAATACTGTGTTTCGACTACGCGATTTACCAAAGGACGTATCTGCCCACGACTTACGGTTTTTGAGGAGTTTTGGCAATCCGAATTCCGACAGCGTGGTAAGGCTAATGATATCAAGTGGACAGTCGTCGCTTTTACGATTCCCTCAAAGAGAGAAGAGGCAGGTTCAACAGAGTCGAAGATCGGTGGTAATTGTGAAAGGCTCAAACCATTCTTGCATACTTGTATAAGGCGGTATTTGATGCAGACACATGTATCAAATTGTTGACGGCAAAGTCCACAATCAACAGGAACTCACTCCAATTTGGAAATAATTAGGCATAACTGCAGAAGATATCCTCCAAAACGCAATTTGTGCGGTCTGTTCGACCATCCGCTCGAGGGTGGTCAATCATCGATCCTCGATGATATACTGCAATCAACGAGTGCGAAACGACGCGCTCGATGCATTCGTCGAATATACTGATGATCGTTATATCCATAGGTGGGCGGAAAAAGCAACGTCTCCAACATCCAACGAGATAGTGTATCGGCCAAATGCACCACTGGATATTGATGGCGATGGTCATGATGACATCGACCGGTGTGAGAAAGATTTCATACCACAGGCTTCTGTCTTTCGGCAATTCCCACGGTATCGCATCGTAAAATGACATCCCGATACTCGTGTTTGTTGTCGTACGCGGGAATTATTCATCAACCCCCCCCAGGACTGAGTATAGAAGCGCTCGCTTTAGATCAAGTCATCAAGCCAGACTCATCTAGTGTCGAGCTGAAATGGATGTCTTGCGGGACGATATCCATCATCCTTATGTTGGTCACGGATCTGCCATCCGTGGCGAGGAAACATACTCACGTGAATTTGCCCCACTGCTGATCGCGTCGTAACCTTGATTGATATATCAGTGGTAGATAATGACTTTGCTAGGATCTCTGAGGAGGCGATGAAAATATGAGAGTGGCAGTACGCACAACCTTGTCAGCATTTACTAAATTATTGACTTTCTTGGTGTCCTCGGGGATCTGCTATACCTGAGCAATTCGACCGATCAGCGCATGCTGCCCATCTGCTGTAGCTGCATCGCTGTGCTCACTCAGCGATAGCTCCTTGGCATTGTGGTGTGATCCAGCTATCATAAACTAGTAGTTATATACACTTGTGGCCTTGTGCGTGCAAGTGTAGACTTGGACACACTCTGCCTCGATGTGTATGAAGCAAAATCCTCGACATCACTCGATTTTACCGAGTGATGATCGCGGTCGCAAGTTGCGTTCGGCTCAGTTAAACGTGAGTCTTACCTATACACACTCGACGCCAAGTTCGGACATGAGTCTTGATTTAGGACGACGTAGGTCTCACATTCAAGCCGTGTACGTTTTGTCTGTACATGCTTATTCTCATTCATTCCTCAAGTATCCCCACTTCGTAATCGCTTGAAGGCATTACAGGAGATTTCTCTCCTCTGCTAGTGTATGTTTCGTACTAGTGTCCGTTACCGGTACAGTGGTCCTACCAATCGGCAAACTCGTCAAATTGTGGTTGATGCAGCTTCCTCACGCATTGAATGAGCAAGCGACGGTCTGCTTGATGGTGAAACGGTTTGCGTTGGCATCGGTTAGGATATTTTTGCATGGTTTGCTGCTTCCATATATGGCTTCGAGTCCAATTTTAGTACGAAAAAATCTTCATCGAGTTTATTGTCGACAAATGTGTAGTAGCTGCCAAATCTACGCTATTTTGTTTATACGGTGCCATCCTTGCCCAACTAAACAGTCATCTTGGTCGAGGTGTTGTTTCTTTCCTTCCAATATTCTCATATGGACCGCTTCTATCGCGTCGTATTCAGTAAAAACGTCTGATGCACCGTAGTTCAAATACCCGGAACGATGCTTCCTGCCGAATCCAAGAAGATGAAAGGTTCAGCATTACCTTGCGCGGTACACCACAATTTCTTTGCATTCAGAGTAAAGTGGCCCACGTATTTGGTTGACAGGATCTGTGCAGAATGCCGTTCGACGCCTACTATCCCCTTCCAATTTTTGGCAGATCTTGCATCCGTGCACTTACAAGACAAGGCTTTAAATGGGTGTCTCGTAATCGCTCATTCAACTGTTTGGACGTGGAGCAAGGTAATCGTAAGCAACCTGCTCAAGCATCTTGTAATTGACTGCAAGATTTTTGTTTTTGTATCGTGGTTGGGGATATTTCCTACCGCGACGGAAAGCCCTACGGGCTCTGAACTTCAATTACTCATCGTCCGGTCGAACTACAGAAAAAAGTGATCATCTGGCTGACATAGGCTGCCCTTCTCTATCAGAGGAAGACCTATTGCCCCTTCAACGTTTCAAGTAATCCGGGTAAGGTAGGTCGTGATGATGCCATCTAACAAATACTTGATGAATATGACCTCGCGAGTCACGTCATCAATCGTGACCTGCACGATACAACTTACTAGGTATCGTGCTTGTGACCGTAAGCATGAACACCATTCTTACGTTGCTTTGATTTGAGGACATCAGATCGTGCTTTAAACTTTGAATATGGCAGCTCAAACGCTTTTTCGGAACGTTTCCTGAATCCAGAAATACTGAAAGTTGTTGGGATCCTTCAACTACAAATACCTGAGTATTTGGGCGTCTAGCCAAGCAGATGGGCTCCGTCAGTGATGCACCGCGCGGTAATAGCACCAACCAACCCGAAGAGCTGTCGCCCTCGGCAGCTTCGTACTTGGATTTGTCTACTTTAACGTGTCAGCGAATATTGAGCGCTCGGCAGCTGCGGGCGCTTGACTGTCTTGTGGGCACTATGGCGGATTTTTGCTGCACCAATTGCTTAGGCCGAGCGGTATGTTCTAATTGGTATTCTCCGACAGAAGGGTCAGATTTTTGTCAAGTCACAACGTTGCGCTGTAGAACGCCCAGATCAATTATGTAAACCAAGCGATGGCTGCAGTATTCGTGTTGTGGGACAATAAAAGCAATCTCGCGCTGACGCTCTCAGACAATGGCAGAAGAGCTAATCAGGTGAGAGTTCCCAGCACGACCTAACTATTGACCCTCGCAAGAATGAGAGTGATTCTGATCGCAGGATTGACCACAAAATGCTACCAGAGTAAATGAACTGTTACTCTCTTATAAAAAAGTGTGAAGGATGTGCCCACCTGTAGTATACTATTTATAGAATGTTTGAAGAGCCTTCATACACCATTCATACAAACAAATAAAAAGCTGCACGACCTTTTGTGCGACCGAGAGAAACGGTAATTGCTTATGTTCCTTCCTAATTTTTTATCAGCGCATACACAGAGGATTATACCAAACTGAAATAAAGGAATAGTAATAGTACTGAAGCAGTCGGATACCTCAGAGGTTTCACTACTTTGGCTCGGCTTGAACAACTTGGTTGCACAATCGTAAGTTTTTTGAGCAACCGGCAACCCCATGAACCGAAAGCCAAAGCTTCCTCTGCGCAAAGTGCATGACACGGCACTGTGCTTGGTAGCACATAAAGCGCCTAGCCAACAATCGAGTCGCGATAGTATGCCGTCCTCCTGACCGAAAGCCCGGCCTTAATAGGACGCCCAATGGGATCAAAGAACTGGCTTCCATAGGACTGGAGTTAGTAATCGCTCGCCTAAAGGTAATCACTAGCTATGAATAGCGAGAAAGCGCTGGCAATAAGATTTGCTACCTCCCCAATCAAACACCGATTGAGAATCATATGGATCCCACCAACTGGTTAATAATGTTATGAGTCCATTTCGATGTGGAAGGGGGTACAACAGCTTAGTTACTGATAAATCAGGCTGAGATCATCAAGTGTTCGTCCGTGCTCCAGACAAGTGACAGCGATTGGCACTAGTGATTTCCAGACTAGGGGGCCGCAGACGTGACTGTGCACTTGGGTGCAGTATCTCCGCAGAAGTGACATACTCAACGCAAGAACTGTAGTATCGACACATTACATAAGTGATCGCAGGCGTACTGTGCGTGATGAAAAAAAATGTATGTTCTCCCGTTAAGGCGATGAAGGGAATTGCTAGTGGGTAAAGACTAGGAGATGAGAGCGTTTATAGCCGCTGCAGCAGGCTGCCGTAGCTTTGTGCTTTGAGGAAGCGTAACTTAGGTCACCGACTATTCCTTCTATACTTAGAACAAGTACGAGTTTAGCGGATCGCAATCCGCTTACTCCAAGAGTAATTATTGCCTTAATTCAAGGCTAACTAACTCTTCCGTTTAAAATCCAAAACAGATTTTTTTTATTTTTATCTGCGGCGAAGCCGCTTAGTTTTAAATGTATAGATTTTCCTGAATATAC
>NW_020187445.1:502610-502987 GCF_900000015.1 Plasmopara halstedii | reverse complement strand
CAGTATTGGTGCATGCAGGAGGCTGTCTTTGACCCCGTCAAAAGCCTCCTGATATTCGGTGTTCCAACACAATTCTGCATCCTTTTAATGAGATTGGATAATGGCCGCGCCATTTCTGCGTAATTTACGCTGTACTTGTGCGAGTAGTTGGCGAGACCAAGCCACTTACGCAAGTCCTTCTGGTTTATTGGAACCGGCCAATCTGCAATGGCCTTGACCTGAGCGGGATCCGCTCGAAGGCCACGCTTCTCAATGAAGCACCCTAAAAAGGAAATCTCTTTTGCGCCGAAGATGCCCTTGTCTGCATTGGCGTACAGTTTGTTAGTGCGCATGCTTTCGAGCACCTCTCTTAGATGGACGATGTGGTTCTCCTCATT
>NW_020187445.1:502497-502600 GCF_900000015.1 Plasmopara halstedii | reverse complement strand
CAAGGCACCTCTTTCAGGGTCAGGATCGTCGCCATTAGTGAGTAATCGAGGCGCTGCAAAGGAAAGCGACTGAGGTTTTGTTGATCCGCCACTAAATACCAAC
>NW_020187445.1:500892-502487 GCF_900000015.1 Plasmopara halstedii | reverse complement strand
TCGTCAAAGTATGTCTGTGCATACGCCCTGTGGAGCCTGAACAACTGCGTCACAAGACTATTAAATGTTGCTGGTGCATTTGACAGCCTTTTGGGCATCACCAGCCACTCCCAGAGCATACCGCTCGAATTGCTTACCGCTGTCAGCGGAATGTCACTCGCTCTCATGAACAATTGGTAATATCCATCTGCCAAATCGAGTGCACTGTGCTTCGTCCACCCCACCATGTTGTTCTGAAGAACATCCTTTCTAGGATATGGCGTTTGTGCCGGAACGGTGGCAGCGTTGAGCATATTGTAAGCATGAACGATATGCCACTTGCCGTTCGGCTTCCGAGCACAAAACGTGGGTGTCCAGTAGGGAGACTTGCTCTCACGCACCATCCCTGCGTCGTGCTTCGCAGGAAAAAAGGCGTCAATGAAGTCGCACTGCTCCTTAGGCAGGGGGGCATTGGCGTGTTACGCAGTGTTTAATTCCCGTAACCAGGTCAATCTCATGACACACACCTCGGTCCGGAGATAGGACCGAAGGCGGGTCTTTGGAGATCTTGATATTCCTTTACCAAAGAATATTACGGATCCAAGGGATTCCGTAGGATCGACGATCCACTTCGTGCGTTCAGCACTCTCTTGGTGTCTTCCGGGATTGTTTCATCCGGAAGCGATGACGATTTTTCTCCTCGTCCGGTCATACAATGACCACTTCGGCCAAATCGCCTGCCTTCAAGTCACTGCCAAACTCTTCAAGGGACATCTCTTCCAGCTCAAGAAAAGCATCTACTGCAGGCATAGCCTCGAGGCGGACGTCGCCATCTTCCTCCCTCCGTCATACCGCTGACAAGTGTGTATAACTGTGTATCGCCTTCCACGGTAGACACACACTGGGTCAGGTTTGACGCCCGGCAACTCGTAGCCCGCATACGGCGTCGCCGTCGCCTCTGTACAGAGGTTCTATGTCTCGCTAAGACCAGGATAAAAGCACTCCGTGTCTGTCACCTTCACTTTCTGCTCCTTTGGAGCTCCGATGTTATCTACAACATCCGACGAAGATTTGCTAATCCCGTAGTCTTCGTCCAGTGAATACCGTGCCACTCCACGCGCATCTGAAGGGCCGTGCCCAAGATGCCTCGGGCTCTGTCCGATCACGCCATCAATGGCATGCAGCAACTGCTTCGCAACGAGAGGAGTTGTCAGCGGTTTTCGTGCCACTCCACGCGCATCACGAGAACCTCGCCCTCGATGTCTCGGCCCTTGGCCGACCATGTCACCCATGACATGCAGCGACTGCTTTGATTCTCGAGCAGCGCTCTGTGGTTTACGTGCCACTTCACGTGCATCACGATGACCTCGCTCTCGATACCTCAGCCCTCAGCCGACCATGTCACACATGATATGCAGCGACTGCGTTTAAACTTGAGCAGTGCTCAGTGGGTCACGTGCCACTTCACGATCAGCCCGCGAGCCACGTTCGGGACTCCTGTCCAATGCACCGTTGGTGTCTACCAACTCAACCATTCCAATGTCTAGCACGTTGACCGTGGACGGATGCACACGAAAGATTTCCATTCCGGCCACGCCAGTGCGGAGGCCTTCCAA
>NW_020187445.1:497490-497597 GCF_900000015.1 Plasmopara halstedii | reverse complement strand
AATTGTGTACGTACAATTGCACATTACTAATTCCGTTACATACACCTCAAGTTTTTTTACCGGTTACACTCTACCTTCGTTTTGACAACAACAAACTCCGTATGAGC
>NW_020187445.1:497378-497480 GCF_900000015.1 Plasmopara halstedii | reverse complement strand
CCTCGGTCCGGAGGTAGGACCGAAGGCGGGTCTTTGGAGACGACGTCTTGAAATTCCTATACCAAAGGATAGTACGGATCCGAAGGATTCCGTAGGATTGAC
>NW_020187445.1:496928-497218 GCF_900000015.1 Plasmopara halstedii | reverse complement strand
CCTATGGACTATTGCGATTAAGTCTGAACTTGACTCATTAGAGCAGAACGGCACGTGGTAACCTGTGAAGAAGACAGAAGACATGAAAATACTGAATACTAAATGGGTATTTAAGACCAAGACAACGCACAAGGTGGAATAGAAAGACACAAAGCAAGAATGGTTGCATGCGGAAATGAACGAGTCTTTGGTGAGGAATTCATGTTTACATATGCGCCTGTCATGGAAATGATCACTGCCAAAGTGATATTGGCGGTGGCGCAACACTGAAATGTACCAGCTAGACACGA
>NW_020187445.1:496785-496918 GCF_900000015.1 Plasmopara halstedii | reverse complement strand
TCGAAGTGATAAAGAAGTCCAAGTCAAACAAGGCTTGGAATAAGAAGAACAATAAAAACCTGCTGATTACAAGACAGACTTCAAAGAAAAAGAACAATGAAGAGACTGCATACCTAGTGACCAACGATCCTAA
>NW_020187445.1:496451-496775 GCF_900000015.1 Plasmopara halstedii | reverse complement strand
CCAAGGGCTGTCAAATGCACCAGCAACATTTGATCGTCTTGTGACACAGTTGTTCAGGACCCACAGGGCGTATGTACAGACATACTTTGACGACATTTTCGTTCACAGTCGTACGGAGCACGGGAGGACGGATGAGGAGAATTACATCGTCCAACTAAGAGCTGTGCTCGAGTTCATGCGCATGATCAAACTGTACGCCAATGCAGGCAGTGCACCTTTGGCGCGGAAGAGATCCCCTTTTAGGGTGCTTGATTGGGAAGCGTGGCCTTCGAGCGGATCCAGCTAAAATCAAGGCCATTGTACATTGGCCTGTTCAAAAAACCA
>NW_020187445.1:496177-496441 GCF_900000015.1 Plasmopara halstedii | reverse complement strand
AGAGGCGGGGCTACTTTCACGTTTTGCATCTCACTTAAACCCCGTAAATATATGGCAATAGGTCGCATCATCTGGGGTCATGAGGCTCTTTAGTCCAACGCTCCTGTTAAAGTGGAAGCAGCCTACAAGGTATTTCAAAAACTGGGCTTTGACAAGGTGACGTAGAATCTCTTTGAAAGCCATAGGTATAGTAGGTGGTCGAATTATTTGATGATGAAGGTCAGGTATATTGTGTTACATGTAGAAGAACAACGATATTTTTCT
>NW_020187445.1:495441-496167 GCF_900000015.1 Plasmopara halstedii | reverse complement strand
TACTACTTCAAAGCCTTTACGGCTTGAAACAAGCCGGCAGATTATGAAATCGATTACTAAGTACAAAATTGACCGATTTGAGATTGAAGCAATCGATTGTTGAACCATGTTTATTTTATAGGAAGGATGGTCGTGGAATGTTACTCGTAGGAATATACGTGGATGATTTATTGGTCACTGGGACCAATGACGACTTAGTGAACAAGGTGTTTGACTCACTGAAAATCTTACAAATCAAGGATTTGGGAGAAGTTAACAAGTTCTTGGGAATGAGAATCATTAAACACGAAGAAGATAATTTTCTTGATCAAGAAAATCTTATTAATGACCTTTTAAACCAATATGGAATGAATGACGCAAAAACGACAAAAACTCCATTTGATTCTGGGCATTTATGTGACGAATCCAGCCCTAAATTGCACGATCCAAAGAATATCAGGTCACTAGCGGGGAGTTTGCTGTGGCTTTCGCGTTGCACGCGTCCAGACTTGTCATTTGCCGTCCACAAGATGACGAGAAGAACCCACGATCCAAGAGAACAAGACTTACAACTTGGTAAAAGAATTCTACGATATTTAAAGGGAACAAAATGTTTGTATTAAAAATTAGAAATCAAGAGCGAACTGAAGACTTACCTGATGGATTTATCACCGGCTACAGCGATGCAGACTTTGCTGCAGACACTAAAGACCGCAAATCCATGATTGGTGGAGTGATATTTGTAGA
>NW_020187445.1:495205-495431 GCF_900000015.1 Plasmopara halstedii | reverse complement strand
CTGTCTGCAGTAGATGCTCTTCTTGAGCTGGACGAGATGTCTTTTGAAGATTTCGGCAATACCTTGAAGGCAGGCGATTTAGCCAAAGTGGTCATTGTACGACCGGACGAGGAGATAAACTCGTCATCGCTTCTGGATGAGGCTGTCTTTGAGGACACTATGAGAGTGCTGAACGCATGAAGTGGATCGTCGATCCTACAGAATCGCTTGGATCCGTACTATTTTC
>NW_020187445.1:494640-495195 GCF_900000015.1 Plasmopara halstedii | reverse complement strand
GTTTTCGCGAAGAAGCGCAATGAACTCGGACAGGTTGTGCGTTACAAGGCTCGACTCGCCGCTAAAGGCTTCAAGCAGAAGTTCGGTGTCGACATCTTTGAGACATACTCACCCGTGGCGAACATGAATTCCACTAGGGTCGTGCTGGCTGTGGTGGTTGCGATGGGATACGTGACGGAGCAGCTGGATGTCGACACGGCGTTTCTAAACAGTAACCTTAAGGAAGAGGTCTACATGGAAGTACCACATGATATTGCCAACGCCACCAACATGATGTGCAAGCTGGACAAGGCGATCTACGGTCTCAGACAGGCTGCGAGTGCATGGAACAAGACGATTCATGCGGTATTCCTGGCCATGGGATTTCGAAGTAGCGGAGCGGATCAGTGCGTTTACGTCAAGGTTGAGAACGGCAAATATGTCTACGTGTGTCTCTACGTCGACATTATGATTATTGCCGCCAAGACGAACAAGGAAATTGATGATGTGAAGGAAGCTCTCAAGAAATCGTTCAAGATGAAGGTGCTGGGCACAGCTAAATTCATTCTTGGTATA
>NW_020187445.1:494399-494520 GCF_900000015.1 Plasmopara halstedii | reverse complement strand
ATACCTCATTAACCGCTCGACAAACACGGCGAACCCTGACATCACACCATTTGAGTTGAGCTTCAAACAAAAGCCGGAGCTGAGACGTCTACGCGTGTTTGGATCACAGGGATACGCGCAC
>NW_020187445.1:493434-493562 GCF_900000015.1 Plasmopara halstedii | reverse complement strand
CGAACAAGTGGGAGCAACGTTGGTCTGGGAAGATAACCAAGGCGCGATTGGACTTGCCTGCAATGCGGGCTACAACGCCAGGACCAAGCACGTTGACATCCGTCACCACATTTGGAAAATTGTGGCCG
>NW_020187445.1:492877-493020 GCF_900000015.1 Plasmopara halstedii | reverse complement strand
GGTCGGCCTCGCGGAAGGCGGCGTCACTGGCGAACAACGGCGACAGCGAGGGTGTGGCAACCCCCGACGTGGTGAACAACGTGCGGGGGGCCAACCCGAAGAACTACGGGGAGGCCATGAAGAGCCCGCTAAAGGGTGAGTGT
>NW_020187445.1:457168-492867 GCF_900000015.1 Plasmopara halstedii | reverse complement strand
AATCAACTCAAAAAGCGTTCTCGCATTTCGTCAATCGTTTGGCGGTTTTGTGATGGTGTCAACTCAGATAACCAGAGGATAAAGATCAAATGTCACAGTGCGTAAGCTCTAGGCTGAATTAGGTCTGGTGATGTGTCATTTCAAAGGTCAGAGATCTCAGCGCAGAGCTAAATCATATCCTTCGGAAGAAGCACAGTTATTTTCAAGTTGCCGTGATGCGTAAGGGCTCGGAGACTCCTCTCCTTGCTAGTGAATTATACAAACTTGATGACGAAAGTCTTCTCCTTTCGACGCTTACCTTATAAAAATATTGTGACATCCGATTGATTGACAAAGTATTTTGACACGAGGTGGTTGGCAGTTTCCTGGCAGCCAAATCGCCAGTGTGGTGGAATGGCATGGTGTAAGAATCGCTTTTGTCACACGACCACGGAAAGGGTGACATAAGATGAGCTATCCATATAAAAGGGAGCGTTTGAAAAAATGTTTTGCTGAACATTGTCCGGGTGCAATGCACAAAATAGTAGGATAGGATGCAAGATGCTATCGGAGTGGCTCAATGATGCCGCAGTAATGTCCTGGTGCATGCACTGATAACATGCTTCGACACTGTGCTAAACCAACCAAAATGCAACCAAGTTAAAGGGTGTGTAAGAATACGCATACGACGAGCTCAAATGATATTTCGGCGTTTTGTTAGTCCTATCATTTATGATTCACCAATCCACTAGCTTTTTGGCAAACAGAATAATGAAGATGTATGCGTGGTCGGCGTACTCCTACGCAAACAAACTGCACACGCTTGATGTTTAAGAGAAGACTAAAGGTATTACCACAAGTACTACCAAATGCAAGAGGATTGCCCTGTTCTCAAGATTCAAGAGTCTGCGTAAACAATGCTGATGTGGGTGTTTTGTGCGGTACTTTTCGAACACATTAATGTAATTGCGCAGTCCATACATTAAAATATTTCTTCACCACATCTGTAAGCCTTAATTAATTCAAAGTCGTAATTTTGTACACACATTTCTGCTTTCAGATTATTTATACTAGCCCATATATATAAAATACACACGACTCAGACCAAATCAGCAACAAGAGACTCGTTACCAAGTACCGGTGAGGTCGCGAAGTGTTCGTCTTGGTCGTCTGAAATTAGACGGTCGAAGCGCTTATAGTCTACAAACACACGATCACGCTCGACAATAGCAAAGTCTGCAAAGCGCATGTCGTAGGCGAAATCATCCCAAAAATACGTTTTACGTGCATAGACATTTTCTGAAAAGGTTGTATCCAAACCCGTCAACAGAGCAACGACTGCGACGCGCGATTGTGAGAGATCATTTAGCGAGTGAAACTTGTAAAATGGTGAATTCTCATTAATCACATGAATTAGTGTCGCCGGTAACTTGATGGATGGCCACTCAGCAGTCACAAGTGGTACGTCGTACATTTGTCGAAGACCTGTGCGTCGATTTGTAAGAATCACGCCAATGCGAAAAAAGTTTTCATGTACTTCGCCCGAGTGCCTTGTATTGGCCGCTCGAAATACGAGGCATCGATGACCATAAATGGTAGAAATGATCAATTTGGACGAGAAATGGATATGAGCTCGTGGTCGAGCGAATTTAGACCATGCTATGCCCGTGATAATCGTCACAGCAATAATGCCGACCATTGACTCGATAAAAACGATTACATTCATGTACACGGCGTCACGCATTGGTGCAATGGATCCATACCCAATTGTTGCAAGTGTGTGTACGCTCATATAAAAAGCCAGCTCATAGTCAGACACCACAATGTCGTCGTTCACAGAAATATGGTCAAGGTTTAACCAATACAGAAATCCAAAGGTAAAATTGAGGACCAGAAATGACAGCACAAACACGACGGTAATTTTTGGCCAGCCCACATGGAGGGCACTTTGATAAAAACGTAAAAAGCTAAAAGATTTTGGAATGTTGACGGGCACGATACGTAAAAATCGTGGCGTGTCCTCCACTTCAATCGATACAGCAGATGCTGACGACTGGGCGCGAAACAAACGCTGACTCATTTTATCCGAATCACTCTTTTCTTCGTCATCTTCGCTTTTATTTTCGTGAGTGTCAATATCATTTAAACCCTCAAGCACATCCTGAGAATCTTCTTGTGAGGTTGTACTGGTATCTCCATCGATTAGAGCCGACCCCACCATCTCTTTTTGAAGTACATGCTGAGCTCGGTGGCCATCTAATCCTTCAAACGCTGTCAAGTCACCTACACCGTTCAGCGCAGCTTTACAGCTACTGCGACGTTGAAGAACATGGTTTGCATGCGTTGGCGGCTGCAGCACACTATGCCTTTGACTTCTTCCCTCCACGTCTGTCTGATCGTGCGCCTTCCATACCCGCAATCCGCCTTTTCGAGCAGTTCGGACTTCACCAGTTGGGGCTTTCGCTAGTCGCTGCGTTCCAAAAGATTGGTGAAGAAGTGGCTCAAACAACGGCTCGAGTCCCATCCCAAATTTTCTTGGACCACTTTTTCTCTTAAAATTTGATAGATAAGAGCGTTGCTGGTCAGACGACTGGGCATTGTCTGATAGTGACAGCAGATCTTGAAAAGACTCTGAATTTGTGCTTGTTATCGAAGTCTTCTCGTTATTAGCTAGTAGTTGATTACGTCCGTGCTGGCTAAAATCCTGTGTTACTAGAGAAGTGCTCGAATTAGTCCTCTCATCATCTGTATTGCTGTCATCCATGGTACCGACACTCGACTTAAGATATTGGGCATCATTAATCGGGGCAGTCTCTACCGTGCTAAGCTTGGCAAAGTTCATGACTACTTCTGCATTACTTTCATCAAAATCCAGCAACTCAGCAAATCGGTATCCCCACATCACATTTGCAGCCGTGTAGATATACCTCTCAGAGACCGTATCTTGTAGAGTCGAATCAACACCTGACATCGCCACCTCCACCAGCATATCCGATAAAGCAATGTCGTTTTGAGACATTCCGTAAAGCGGACTGTTCTCGTCAATCACGTGCACCACTGCAACGCCCATGCGAAATGTCACAAAATTGTTCTGCAACAATTTTAAGTTGTACGACGTCAATACTTTTGATTGAGAGCACGAGGAATTCTCTAAAACATCCTCGTCATCCAAAACATCGCAGTTTGCAGCAATACGAGAACGTCGTCGCTTTTCCGAAATGATCTCATCATGAGCTCGAAGCTGCTTTGTCTTGTGTTCCACTCGCAACAAATTCACTTTAAACACCGCTTCCATGATTACATCGTGTGTCACATCACGCGACTGAGTTGCATTGGCCACGCGCACGACCAGTGCAAGGTATTTCTTCCCATACGGTTGTACTACGCACACTTTGCTAAATGCCACTTTGGCCTGTGGTCTTGCAAACTTGGCAAACACGAGACCAGTAACGGCGGATACGATCATCATCGATGCAAAAGATTCTACAGACATAGCGACGTTCCCACATGTGTGTGTAGGATAAACAACCCCAAATCCAATCGTGGTAAACGTCTGATAGCTCAAGTCAAACGCCTCAAAGAACTCACTTGGCTCATTACAGATATAACACGTGATGGCCGCAAACAAGAAGATATTGACCATAAAAACTCCAAGCAATACGGTCAGCAGCATGGGCCATCGCATATTCAACAAAACATATAGAAAATCCTTGTAGGTTTTTCTCGGATTCGAAGCTGTAAGGACTCGTGGAAAGAGTGAATTAGCAGGCAAGCGGATGAATTGTTTCCAAAATGGCATCTCCTCAATGCGTGAGCCAGCGTGAAAAATTGACGTATTCTCAGGCCCGTTGTTGACTTTCACCCCGTGCCAAATATGTACCCAGTCTTTTAATACCGCAGGCACTTGTTGAGTCCCAACATTGAGCGCGCCACGGTTCTGTATTCGTTTCTTGGACGCAGGCATCGTACGTTTTACGTCTATTAAGCACATACGACACACGTCAACATCCTATAGTAATCAGTAATTTAATTGTAAGCTACGTATAAAGCCATTGCGAGGTAAATGAAGATATTTAGACGTACCAGCAATAATATTGTGTTGCAATGGCACGTCAAGCCCCAAAGTGACTGACTGCTCTTTAGACGTCGAATGAATAACGTGTAGGACGTACTTGCACTATTTTAAAATAGCCAATCAACAAGTTCGAAGCGTGGTGAATAGTATTAATGTGTGCGGTGCCGCATATTATGTTTAACAATGATTGTCTCAGCTAATCCATGTCAGAGAATAGAAAAGACAGCTGAGCCTTTCTTCCATCTGATGCTGATTCAGGTTGACATACAGAAGCCAAAGCTTGCAGAAGTGTCCGTAGTCCACAATGTTGCCATGTTTAAATTATGTGTTTGATACATGGGACGTCACTCGAATCTTCCATAGACTTGTTGTCTCATAGATGACTACTTCTTTCAAAATCGATGTATCGCTGTGTAGTCACACCTTACACTATTGGTACAATTGTATTGAATACAATAAGTTACAGTTATACGAAATTTGCATTGTATTTTAAAGTTAGATTGAGTGAATTATGAAAATGTTTCTTTCGAAAAAGGAGGGGTCCGTGGTTGCACGTCAGAGTAAATGCATTTTCTTGAGCAGAACGTATATATTTAGGCTTCGTAAAAAAAACACTTATTTTAAATTATGTCTTCTTATAAAATGGTAAAGCTAACTAGATACTTAGCTCCAGGTCAGATTCACGGTTATGGAGAAAACGAACCCAACCTCCGTGCGTTTTTAACGCGGTCACTTAAAGCCAAAGATTCCTCAGTGGAATATTTACGGAGACCCCGTCATAGACACAGAGCGACGCCCTCGACTCCAACTAGCACAAACGTTGAAGTTGACGCGAGGTCTTAATGTAGTCGGATCTGCTTTCGGCGAACTAAAGTAACGACGTAATCAGCAGTGGCAACAGAACCGGCGGCTCCACGGCTCATCAACTGTGACGTCATCTTCTCAAATCACTACTTAATCAGTATCTAGTCTCCGACCGACAACCCAGAAACAATGAGAACGATGTGCAGATATACACTCTTGAAGTGTTTGACCCGTCAAATTGAGGTGATGCGGCCAGCTAAGCGTGCCCTGCGGTGTAGAAGTAGACTTTATCATAACCAAAAACCGGCAAATTTGCCGGTCCAGCTACTACTGACCAAGGCCGGCTACTCAAATCTTTGAGAATTCAGGCAATTCTAATCCCAAGCGATACTCCAATCGCTAGCTAGCCTTTGAGTTATCCTCCGAAATGAAGTAGTATTCATTTGTAACACCTCCTGTCACGAATATTTTGCCTATCTACCCCATACCAACTTGATGGCTCTTGAGCTACTCGGATATCAAAAAAATCGTGCACAGCTGCTGGCTGTCGGAAGTCTTGGTGAAGTACCGCATAGCGCGATCAGCGCCAAGGTCAACTTTGTCAAGGCTTTCACAAAATTGGCAAGGCAGTGCGCGACTGTACCAAAGTGTGATCAAGTGCGGCGTGACGATTTACAAAAAAGACTTCGCTGAAACAGTGCCGGGAAGTTGCAAGTGCCAGTCGTGTACTTCTAGGCGATGACAGTGTTTTCGTTACAGGCGTCTACGTTGTAGGTACTTTGAAGGGCATCACAAGCGTACTGCTTTGCGACGCATATGACAGACGCTGAGGATATCACTGTGCACAAAGAGGCCGTGAACTCTGGTATTGGTCACTAGATCTGGCATCAGAGGACTAGGTTTTTCGACAGTAGAAATGAGGCACATTTTCTTCTGCTACCTCCTTACATATGAAGCCATTATCCCACCGTCTCTAGGGGTATAGTAAGCAACAGAAGGAAGTTTCCCATTCAAAATTCTCATTTACTTTGTCTCCTTGTCCAGGTTTGCTCAACTTCGCGTAGTTAAGCAACATTGTTCGTTCGTTTTTTATCTCTACGTCATAAAGAGGCGATCAAAAACCGTATGCTGCGCGCGGTTCCAGACCTGCATGATGGCAAGCCACCTTCAACCTCACATCTATTGAAGCGCACCTGCGTAATATTCAATCCACAAAGGTATTTGACACAACAACAGAATATTATTAACATTAATGAGATTTCTCAATATTCTGCAAATTGGAAAATTGCTTAATCTATTGCGAAATAGAATAAGTACTTTCAATTGTCAGCCCTCTTAGGCTGGCAATTGCAAAAACCACGGAATGTGACCATGAATCAAAAGTGAAACAATATCAAGGTGTATTGTCGCCCACGAATGATAATGCGTCATACGTCTAGAAGGGATCTGAGCTATACGAATCAGACTGTTGACGAACAGATATTTTCTACTTTATTTTTAAAATATAATATTACCGTACTAACCCCCATTACACCATTCTAAACACCATCCGATCCCTCAATATCAGCCTTTAAGCATATATCTTGACTTTTCCTAAAGCTTATGCTCTGCATACTTCTTTCGAATGCGACTTATGACAAATCAGTCCGCTGAGTTCAGCCTGAATTCCGGCAATTAGTGGGCTACTGGAGCGCAATCGTAATATGTTGTAGGTGCTCGAGCTGCTGAATTCTAATTAGATGAGCGGCTGAGAAGTCACATCGTTCATCAGCCAAAACCATTACTACCTGATAGTCGAATGCGGTGCCAGAAAACGCTGTCACGTATCTATGCGGTATCTGGAAAACATTTGTAGGGTCAACGACGGCCGGGTGAGTCATTACCATTTATCTCACCTGAACAACGCTGCATATGTGATTTCTTCAATAGTCGTCGTCATAAGCGGGAGATAATCACGTGGATCGCGTCGAAAGCTGATCTAGGCTGTCTTTCGCTGAACAGCGCTGGTCACAGTCGGGCATAAGATGTAATTTGTTTTTACGCGAACCATTCGCCACACACACACCCGACAAAGTCATCAAAAACATTCCATTCATCGCGTACGAGCAACTTTTTTACCATAAATTTGTCGAGTCATGTTGATTGCGCAAAAAGTAGCTGAAGCACAAGCTAAAGCCGCCTATAGACAGAGCTGCGGGCACGCAGTCAGAAATCAAGTACATTTTAGTCTAGATGACACCGCACCCACCGCAAACGCACGTGGACTGCCTGGGCTGGATGTCGCCAAAGCTGCAAACACACCAACAGAAAATGGAACGCGAGTCGGAACTAATAGGAAGCAAGATATTGCATAGTCGCATGCACTTCTTGACAATCGAATTCGTCTGTTTTCCGCGGTTGCGTCGCAAGATTACAATTGTTGTGTGCGATTTGCCTGAGGACTTGAGCGTCCAGCGCCTAGACAATAAGCTCAAGTTCAACGTATGTTTCTCTTTGCGATGTTGTTGCATCACTTTAGAGTAAAAGTAACAGAGAAATTTGTTTCACAGCTTCTTTGTCCTTCAGTTTTGACAGTGGGAGGTATGGTTACATAGAGAAGGTATGTAACTTTACCGAGTGTGACCCGCAAGGAATTTCTGCAGAATTAATTTCTGCAAGTGCCATTCATTTGTGTTTGACGTACATGATGCACTAAAAAGTTGTGATTAATGCTTGATTATGATCATTTACATGCTTACGCGAGTAGTAGGCGATCCTCATCAATTACATTATGGTGAAGAGATAAAAAGCGCAACTCTGAGTATATTGTCAATATGCTAATAACAAAAGAAGAAGGTGTCTAACCGTCCAGATAACCATGAATGTTCTGAAAGGAAACTTTGTGATCTCAGTAAGCACTCTAAGGGTCTACTTGCCGGATATAACTTAGTCTAGAGGGTAACATAAAGTAGAAGATAGGTGGCTGTTCGTCTCATTTGAATACTTGAGTCGAATTTGTACACGTAAGAAATGCATATTTTAGCGACCGATGAAAGCACTTTTAAGAGATATAATACGAAATAAGGCATTCACGTTTGATTCGACGTCGCTAGAAACATTTAAATGCCGGACGCGACTTTGTGATATACTGCTGGAGCTGTATGGTAATTAGCATGTACGTATAGAGCAATTGCGCTCCTGGGATTGCGAGCAGAGAATGAACTGAATGATTATCCGGAGGGTGTGCTTTGTTAGTGGTATATGCGTGAGGGAGCATCTACCTAGACACAGCTAGGTGGATTATTATTAATCCGCTGAAGATTAGTCCAAAC
The DNA here is from genome assembly GCF_900000015.1 of Plasmopara halstedii. Taxonomy (NCBI): domain Eukaryota; phylum Oomycota; class Peronosporomycetes; order Peronosporales; family Peronosporaceae; genus Plasmopara; species Plasmopara halstedii. The sequence continues at coordinate 484,698 of NW_020187445.1, read as the reverse complement.
ACACTTTGCAACACGGTATGTATCATATAATGGTGCACGTTCACATCACACATTGTTCCTCGGACTTGTATTCACCCTCAGAAGATTGTATGTCAAATATCATGCTGAAATGATGAAATTAAGCATTTTTTACGGGTGATTGTGATAAGACCCGTAAAGAATAGATCCGTGAAACACATCTCTCATGCAATCCGTAACTAGGGCTTCATTAAGGAAGAAAGTCAAATAGATACAGTAAGAAAAATGTAAGCTGGACATTATACTAAATTTATGTCACACTAGATAGGTGATAGCAAGTGAGTTACTAGTTCCTTGAAATGTTTTCTCTTCCGCCTCTGACGGAACCATTCGAATAAATACTATGTGCGTTAGTAAAAGCGGATCTGTAAGCTCAAAGTTGTCTCTGTGTAAGATATCGCCGTGCACCTCAAGTTGCATCTGATAGGACGCATTTTTAAATTGTCTATTTTACAGAAGTACCGCGAATGCATACCACTTCACGCGTGGTCTCAAACCGTTAGGACCGCTAGTGTGATTTATAGTGGTGCAAACAAGTTTTTTCTATATCTGCTCTTAAAGAGCAAGACGCTAAGCGGCGTTATTGAGAAGGTAGGTTGTATAGCATCGGACACTATCCTTAAGGTGACCATTCGCGACTTTTGCAGTAGAAGTACGACACTAGGCGAGCGATCAGGATCAATTAGATCCAAGGAATGATAGGATAACATAGGATAGTGAAACATTCAAATTTAGTCTCGGCCGTCGATTTTAGAACAAGAAGTAAATATGAGGCATATGTCGTGGGTGTTTGCACTGTCTGGCAAGTACTGCGTGTCATCAAAATTTATGTTCGTCTATCAAGAGCGGTAAAAATTAGACGACTATGCTCAACGTCAAAAAGTTTAGCCAATACGATGGCGTTGGCTCCGCTTATAAAGGCGGCAATGGTTGACATTATTATGGAGATCTTTTGAATGGATGCGACTCATCTACTCTATCATCGTATAAAATATGGTGTGTGCTGCATTGACTGAAGGGTATATGCTCTATGTTTCAACATAAGGTTAGAGCGCGAAAGGTAGAGGCTTTGCAAGCTCACTAGAGCCAATAGACCTCAGCCGAGCTGAGATCGGGATCATAAGCTGCCGATTATCATTTTGATATTTGCAGATGTTCCATCTGGGTAAATGCAAGACATATTTGCCCTGCGTGACCCCTTCTAGATTGTTTGCAAGGTACAGAAATTTAAATATCCGCACAGGATGGCTGACAAACATTTGAGAGAAGGATCCGAGCGCAGGGTTGCTTACTATGATACAGTTGGGATGGTAAATCTCCGTGGGGGTAGACGATATTGAGAAAAACATCTTTAGAAGCTTGCGCCTTTCGAAGGCGATAGGGCTTACAGTGCGAGGCAATTGGCTGTCAACATCAGCTTTATAAAGATGCGGGAAGGTCTTGAATCTCACAAGCGAGTTGATTTATGTGTTACACGCAACTGTAGGCAGATCAAAGGCGTCGATGATTTGCTATTCGGATATCATATCTGAGTGTCTTGCGAGAGGGAAGAGACGAAGTTTTTTGGATCGTTCGATAAAGTTGGAGAAAATTGAATGCTTGAGTGTGTTTGGCCCCAGGCCTTATTATACAATCTTATTCTGGCTAAAAAGCTTAAAGCATTATATCGGGTATTATTTGGAAACATCCATACTTCTTCCAATTAATTGAGCCATATAATCATTTCTTCAAAACACCAGAAGTACGTTTGGTTTGGACATGAAGCTGCGGCAGCTTTGATGCCAATTATGGGTTGTCCGGATCAATAGTCAGCGACATTGCTATGGGCCTTGATCTAATCTCGGGAGGGGTAAGCGGTGCCACCGAATTATCAGGTCTCTGTGCAGACAATTAGTTGCTGTGAGTTGGAGACTCAGAGACGTAATACGGTAAGATGAACAATAGCGACTATGTGTTGAGGTCTGCAGGGTTGATTATGTCAAGACACGACGGAGAAGCTCAGTAAAGCCCATATTTTAAAATCAATGCTTGGCTTCGTCTACAGCACGAAAAGACTTGTCAAATCACGACGCCATGGAATGATGAACGTAGCTCAGACGCAAATTGCATTAAAAACAGATAATTGGCAAATTACTATCATTTCCAATGTGTTTGAGTATACAGGAGTAGGGCTTACTACTAGTTGTTTTGTTTGGACTACATGCTGAATAAGTTGATCAAGGCAAACTGATGGTAAAAATGAATGGTATATCGATGGGTCAGATTGGGCAAGCAATTTTTTTTTTGTGATAGTGATGATGCTGACATTAGATGAAATTATACACGGGAACAATTGATCGTCTTTATCAACTTTGATATGTCATGAAATAACACGTAAACTTGGTATTCCAAACATACTGCAGTCGAAGTGTCCATCTTTACAGATCGTTCGACAATCACTTTGTTCACGAGAATCTGTCTTTGAGAGATTTTTTTCGAGTTTCTCGAAGACATGGCTCGGAGACATGAGAAGCTGGGGCTATTGCAGAATGAAAGGTGAAGGGATTAAATAGAGTGAAGTGAAAGTGGATTGCTTTGCTTGCTTACACATTTTGTATTTTTGGCTTAAGGCAACTGCAAAGCTGAGTTGCGAAGTAAAAACAATCCTTGTTTAAATTTTCTAAGCCATAATATTAAGTATCATCTTGACGTGCATGTCTACACCCTATTGTGGTATTTTTGGCTGCATGACACTGAAAATTATACCCGGAAATTGACACACTACTTCTTAACATCACGCATTTAGTCAAAAAATTTTGCAAATGCTGCTTTCGTAGCGAGTTTCAAAGTGAAGACAATTTGCCACCGACGGAATGCGTAAAATATGAGCCAGGTGACTTGAATGTGGCTAGCGATTGAATGTTCACTTTTAGTATTCTCAGGATTTATTGTTTGTAGCTGAACAAAGCGTTAGCTATGAAGCCTGAAAATCATAAGCGGCCAGGATGAAGAGCAACAGAATCAGCTTACGCTATGATATTATCAATTAGCAAACAAGGGTCAAAGTGGAAAAATTGATGAAGTCACGCCTCCGGTGAGCCCGCGTGCTGGTGTCAAACCTTTTACTAGATGATACAACAGCTGTCCCATGGCTTTGACATAGTTGGAACATTTGCACGAAGGCCAGGCAAAATTGATGTTTAGCTCTGAGAGATGTTGACGGGGTTCTTACTTTGTACAATACTACAAACTAGAGTGTAATCGATTGGTACATTTTGCGAAAGACATTAATTGCAATGTTCAAATTTGTAGGATTACAACTACTGAAGAAGTAGCCTACTCAAACATCACATAACAGAGATTGGATGCAGCGCTGAAGTTTCTTATAATACACACCCGCATCATGTCAAAACTTAGCCTGCGATAAAAATTGATTATCATAATACTGATGACCCTAACTCATACATCAAAGCTTTCAAATGAGCCCGTTGGTTCAGATCAGAGCTTATCAAAATGTTTCAAATGCGAGTAAAGGAAAATCCATGGCAGTGTAGATTGAGGCATTACGCATTTGGTATTAGCCAAGACAACACCAGTGTAAATATGTGTGCACAATGACATGCCGCTTGTAATTGAATCAAAAAATCTGCGTTCACACATGCTGCATTCCTGCACCCGCATAGCCATGAATTATCACAGGAACAGATTAAAAGCATATCAACCAATCAATAGCCGCAAGATTATTGACGGATGGTACAAAAGATTGAGTCTGCTTATCGCATAAGATTTATTTAGACTTTTCTATTACATTGAAAGAAACAAATTTTCTTGCGAAAAGACGCAAAGATATCTCTTTGTCTAGACAAGCGAGATTAAGATGGCCAAATGATCTGCAACGGATCATATGGGACAACAGCACATCGCACTGACTGTCCCTACAATCAGGTTTGGTGCGCGAAAGAGCATTTACGTGCGGTCCCTCTTTCAAGATATTTTTTTGAATGCGAAGTTTTCAAGCGACTTATTTCACGTTTGATTTCACCTCCTAATGAGGTGCATGCCACTCTTGGCATGCAGTAACTGCTATGTAGTTACTGCTGCCCGATATACCTTCGATGTTCGACAACTTGAATACTCCGATATCCAGCACATTGACCGTCCAGATCCAGTGTCCGCGCCAATAGCGCTTCTGCTTCCTAGAAGAGGTGGCTTGCAGGGGTTGGTTCATGGCCCACCAAAGCTCCACTAGGTGACGTGCGCGAAGCGCCCAAGGTATTCGACCTCCAGTCAGTCCATGGCTAATAATGTTCCAACCATGCCACACCAAATATAAGGTCATACGTTGCATCCGAGTCTAAGATTAAGCTGCGTTCCACGCTATCAAAGTGAAAAAACTTGGTACCGAGGTCCAGAGGGACCGTCGCCACAGTGACACAAGTCCCCGTCGCTAACCGAACAGTGACGGTTTCACTCAACCGCGCTTCCGGCGCCTTGGCATACAGCTGACTTCCTTTGATCGTAGAGCGTCGAGCATAAAAATTGTTCCGGAATCAATCAGGATCGTCCAGCTTCTTAAACTCCTTCACGGTTGCTTCCACGACCAGCAAGCCTGGCTTGCATATACGTTCCGTGTTCGAGGGAACGGAGCTCTTCGGGGCTGCGCCCTGCTGCCCACTACCGCTTTGAGGCTTAACAGCACTCAGTTCTCCCCGAGTAGGGTGCCCCGATCTACTATTGGGCCGCCCTACTGGCCCTGCCTGACCTTGGGGGGAGTGTCAACTCCGCCAGACAGGCATGAGACTGATAATCGGCTCTGCGTGAGTATTCAACGCTTTGTACCTCTTATTCTAGATGAAAGGGTATGATTTTATGCGTGAAGCAGACCAGAATCAGCGTCACTACAACTTCCCGTTTCCCGATAAGTGTAATTTCAGACTTGATCTCAAAGGATCAAATGCTTAATTGATGTGACCCCGCTAGTGACATCCGTCTCTAGAACTGACTCCGACATCTGATCGAGACGTCATAGAGGTCACTTACCAGCGCATTCTCGTCGCTAGTGACATTGTTCAGGGAGCGGTACCAATTAAGGACCTCGGATTTTCATCCGTCGGGACCAATCAAAGATATGAGGTGACCGAGTGTGTTTCATGAATGATAGGGGAACAGTTAAGTAACTGAACAAAGTGCTTCCAGGTACAACAGGGTTACTGTACAGAAAGAGCTTTTGACTCGCTCGTGGAGCACACATCAATAATCACACAGGAGGCTTACTCAGAGACCTTTTCTTGGACGCGAAAAAATCCTCTCACGTACTTGAGACTGCTTACATTATGAAGTGACATGTATAATTCAAGCTGACAAGCCAAAAATCATAATCTGGAATAACAAATCTGCTTATTTGAGAAGCAATTCAAGATCTCTTCCTATGGATTTGATATAGTACTACTAGATTGTCTTGAGCTTCCCGTCACAGAAAAGAAGTTGTTATGATTCTGCTAAACCACAATGTTGTGTCCCAATCTGATTTGTTTACCAATACACGAACCAACAAAAAGTAGAATATGTACTCTTGTAATAGTTCTGTTCATTACACGAAAGAAAAATGTTAGCTGATGTTTTAATATACGAGCTTTAGTCTGAGGCTCAGGCAGAGATTTAGCGAGCGCAATAAACATTTTATTTTACCTCGCCAGACTTAAGTTTACTGAGCACCGTATCAAACCCCGATTTTAAATGTTGAGGCTAATCATTTTAACGGTGTTGGTGGCGCCATCATCTTCTGTGTCTGTGGGTCGCATCCTGCACTTTTCGGATGTGCACTTGAATATATCCGATGGATTGACGACAGAAAATCTTCCCTTTTCCATCCGCTACTTCCAGGACGCGTCCTTGCCACTCTTCGAGTCGGCATTACAGTACGCGAAGCAGCACGTCGTGGCGGACCCAGACCTTTTTCTTTATACTGGAGATCACGCGGTTCACGGGCTTTTTACGGATGCATACATTTCTGAAGCTGTCAAGACAAATGTACATGTAATGGAAAAATATTACAAGCAAAAAAGTTGGAATGGACTGCAGGATGTCACGGCCATCATTGGCAACGCAGACGCGAGTAGGATTGAAGAAAATGATGATTTTTGACTATAATAAGAAGCTTATACATTTAATGATGGCAGATCCCGACTACCATATGGAGTTGACGAATCCTGAGATGGAAACAAACCCGTCTATTGAGCTCATTTCGAATGCTTGGAAGGACTCCTTGTCAGCGGCCAACATGGACTTGTTCAATCGTCGTGGATATTTGACCTACGCTCTGGACGATAAACTTGAGGTGATTACTCTCAACACGGTGCCCTATTCAGTATGTAAGATCATCAAACGTAGGTAAAACGTAGTGCTGATGTTTTTTTGATAGCCAAGTCATCTGCCAGATTCGTCGGAGCAGCCAGATCCGTTCGGACAATTTGCCTGGCTAGACAAAACACTTGCAAAGCTTCAAAGTTCTGGTAAATTTGCGTACATTGCTGGTCATATTGCGCCAATCGTAGACTCATACGGAGGCGATCCTCAATGGCATCCCAAGTATATTGTGAAGTACAAAAACATTGTTGGCAAGTATGCTCATGTAGTGAAAGGACAGTTCTTCGGCCACGTTCACATGATTGAGTTCCGAGTACCTGTGCCATCACTTGAGATACCTACAGAAGCGGACAGTACTTTTCAGCTAATGCCGATGTACATTTCGGGTGCAATCTCGCCGATTTTCGGTAACAATCCGTCTTTTATAGTTTGGAACTACGATCCTGACACATATGACGTGCTTGACTATTCTGTGTATTCTTCCAACATCACGGAGAGTGAGACTCAACTCGACTGGAAACTTTCGTTCAAGGCAAGTGAGGCCTACGGTCTCAGATCGCTATCTCTTTCCGAGCTCTCAGCCTTTGTGCGCCGTGCTGAGCAGAACGTAAGCTTGATTGAGAATTACCATTGGAACACGTGGGCCCGTTCGCCGAACGCTCCACCTTGCAAGGACTCACTGTGCCACGTCAAGGCGTTTTGTACACTGAAGTGGTGGACTACAAAAGGCGAATATCTAGCTTGCATTGATTCGTTTCAATCGAAGCTTCCTCACGACTACATGTCCGTCTCACGTAACGATACCCCTAGCACTGTAGATTATGCCTTGTCGTTCAAGGACGTGGTGGGAACGATTGGAGAGACAGTGGTCGTAATTGTTGCTGCGATCAGTTATGTTGTGTTTGTCGGGTTCATGCTTCAACGAGCTGGTATCCTCAAAAACCGTTCGCTGTACGAGACCGTGGATTCTTAAAGTAGCTCAAATTTGTTCAAAATGTCATCAATGCTGGAGAGACAAAGCTTGCACCACTAACATAGTATGTTTACTTCATGCAATTTTTTCTTAAGCTTGATTATAGTCCACATGTTAAATTCATTACATCAACTTGAGATGGCCCGTTACCTCATCGATTACCTTTAGCGGGGCTGGTCCAATGCTTAGAACCGTCTTGCTGTCCGGCGCAATTTGAGTTCGGCCGGCGTCAACCTTTATAAATGATACATCGCGTTGACTCTCAGCAGCTCAACACTTATCGTTACTTTACTGACGTACCACAACATAGCTAACAAGGCCACACTCAGATGCTTTATCGGCTAGAGCGAGCAATTCCTCCTCGGATTCCACCTTAAGACATACTTTGGCCTGACCTAGCATCTCCCATCCTCGAACGGCATCTGGTGTCCGTTTGAGTGCGAGTTTGTAGGCGCCTAACGTTGCGTGGCAACACTGTGCTGCAATTTTTCCTTATATTAATTACCAGCATCAACATTAACTTATTGTAGAGGTACAAGAATTTACTTATACTGGTACTAACCTTTACCCATTTTAAGATCCGTACGCACACACATGACCATTTTGTGAGGCACCCAACTGGCTGAATCTTTACCTTCCCAGTCATCTGTTGAGCCACAAGAGGAACTGGAAGAATCACCAGACTGGATGTCCTCGTTGCTGCTGTCGTTGTTTGCATTGGTCAAGTCTTTAACTGTGACCGTTCGGTTACTTAGAAAGTAAGAGGAGACGAAATAGTGCGTCGCAGCGCCAAGTACGAACGCAGTCGTACACTTCCAGGCCACGTCTTCCATTATTGTGCTTTTGATTTGGCGCTTCTCTAGCACATTAAAACTTGTGTGGTATGTTATCAGAATGTGAATTCTTATCGTCAAATTCTCAAATATGGGCAAGATGTCCCCGCCAAATTCAAATTAAGAAGCTTAGTGCCGTGGACGTTCATATATTAAAGTAGTTTGTTAAAGTATCTAAACTGCGTTATGCAAATGCAATAGACAGCACCAAACGCACCTTAAACTCTATTAAATATTATTGAGGGGATGCGCATATGACAAAACTGCATAGGCTTCTGTCAGATTTTCGCAATAGGTATAACAAGGACTATATACAGAATAAAAAGACATCGTTTTTGTACTAGGGAATGGCATGTCGAAGTAGAGATGTGGGAGAACTGCTATTTTCTAAACTTGATTTAAAAGTACTCGCAACCTCAGACGTTCTGAAAATTATCGAGTAGTCTGCGATTACTAAAATGCGACGCGATTTTCCTTATTCAGGGATATGGATTTCAGGTCCAATCCAAACTGTGATTTGATATGGTTTTTACGTTTCACGATTAAAGGTAGCTACATCATGCAGAATGTAGTTAAATTTGAAGTGTAACCTAATAAATTGATTGCAAATTTACTTATTCTCCCTCTAGTGTTTTCGCATCTAAGCCAAGATTCGTTAGCTCGCTTCTTCAGCTACTTCACACCTCGGCCTCAGATCTTCACAGGTTATGAGCCAATAGACCATGTATTTTACGCAAGAATCTCCATCACAGCTGCTTGTCTACACAAAATTACGTCACGTGGATCCACTACATACGCAGCATGTTCCTTACCAAGTCGGTGTGGCATGTGATCAATCGAGATGTGACTCCGTCATTTGGTGCGCCAGCGGCGAGTAAATCAGGGCCAGCACTATTACGCCTGCCCTGATCGCTGATGACTGCACAGAATCCTTTGCTTAGATTCGCATCAAGTCACTTAACGGCGTATCACATGTGTTTATTTAAAAGCATCAGTTATTCAACTGGGTGTGGATCAAGGCGATAATGTCTCGCAATTTTGCAACGAGGTACTTAACATCGGCGCTAAGCGGAGCAGCATCGGCGCTAACTATAGGGTAAGGAAGCCACAATTTTTACTTTGATGTCTTTCAAAGAATTTCGAGAATGTCATAATCGACTTGGAGATGAGCAAAACAGAGCCTTGGACGAAAGTCGCGGGTAAAAAGCTAACGAAAAAGCATATTAAGCGACAAATTGAAAGGACTAAGACAGTGAGGACTAAAGATGCGGGTTAAGCGCTTGGTGCCGAGCAAGAAACCCGCCAGTGCACTTATTGTGGTAAAATGGAAATTTCGATGGGACGATGCTGGACCAAGCAAAAAGATGACAATCGAGGAGCTCGATGTGCCGTGTAAAATCGTGGACACGCAGCCAGCAACAAACCAATATTTTCGTTTCGTTGTTATACCTTTACTATGCAATAACGACAACGATTTCGATCGAATCGTAATGCCGTATTGCTGGAATATGGATTATCGTCTGAGAAGGAAGTGTCGGCCGTGTCGGCCATTGATAGTTTCATTTTTGCGACGAAATTGCCGTCAGAACAACATGATATGGGCTTCAGGTAGTTTTTTTAAGAATTGCAAGAGCGACGGCTCAAATGAGTACCACAAGGCACGACTCGTCGCAAAAGAATGTTGACAAAATATGGACTTGATTGCTCGAAAACGTTTTTGTCTATGGTCAAGTGCGTGACCTTACATATGTTTTTTGCTCTTACCGTACGTCGGGTGGACACTTAATCAGCTGGCTGGTTTGAAGGCTTTTCGAATTTGGAGTGGAGAAGGAATTTGTATAATGTGCGGTTCCAGAAGGGGTCCATCTTGATAAAATGCTTACTGTCTTGGACTCGACGAGGCAATTTATTCAAACAAGCTTCGCACGTATCGAATGAGACCTTCGACTAATTTGTCGACACGATTGGATCCAGTTTCATACTTCAATTTATGCCTTGAATTAATATTGTGGAAGGTCACTGCGTGCAACTTCTAGTTTATGTTGACAATATTCTAGTCACCGGAAGCTCAACGAAGCTGGATGCGCGTACGGAGACGAGCTTGAAGAATCGCTTCGTCATGGCCCATGTCAAGAGGCGGTCCGACCAAGTTTGATGCGTCATTTAGAGAGGCCGTAGGAACACTGATGCATTCAACGCGACGAAAATCAATTTTCCTTTTGGCAATGTGTCAAATTATATGGAGAATCCGCAAGCTGTGTATTGCGGGGCAATCAAGCGCTTATTTCGCTATTGGCAGGGCACAAATTCTCATGGAAGTTGTATTCACCTTGATGATAAGGTTAACGATCAGGGATACTCGAATGTAGAATGGGCAGATGATCATACCAATCGCAAGTCAACTTTGGCGACACTTCGTAGTGATGGAGGATCCGATAATTGGGGGAGTAAAATCAATGTGCCATTGCCAATAAGCGAAGCCGGTTGCACAGCGTTTACTTTGGCGGTCAAGCAGGTTACGGGGTTCATCGCTTTCTGAGAGATTTTCTACATGCGGCAGGCAAGTGCATACCAGACTTCAAGAATTTCGAGGACAACCATTCTTGCCTCGAGATTCTATTTATAACGGCGGAGTCAAGAATATCGACATGAACTATCACCATATTCGTGATGAAGTCGAGCGCAGAGAATTACATCTTGAATATTTGATATTACGAGGCAGTATGAATGCCAGAAAATATATAAAGCTATATAGGAGCCACGATACCAGTAATTGACAGCGGCCCCAAACCTTCAAATGGGTTCGCATTGAGCAGGTGTATGTAAGGTTATTGCAGCGAAACTACCGTAACTCTTTGCTTAGATGAAGCAAAGCTAAGGTCATCGACCTTACGTTTTTTACAAGAACCATTGCGAGTGCAGCGGATCGCAGAACCAGTACGAGTGTAGCGGATCGACTCCGCAACCTCCAAGTACTATAGAACTTACCGCGGCAAACGAACACTTATGTTCAAAATTGAAACTATATTTAATAGTTTGAGTTGCGGCAGAGCGCCAATATCTAAAACCTTAGATTTTCTAAGTAATAAAGCAATAGCACATCAAAATCGCAAAACATAACTAATATAGAATTATGCAATACACGTGGCAGGGTCGCTTGTGGCGGTTCTTGTTACGGTGTAACCACACCACTGTGTCATTGAACTAACTGTGTAATACACACCGATACACGGTCGCATAAGGTTGTGCGACCCGCCCTTCCTTACAAGCGCACGTGTAACCCAGTTTCATTCTCCCCCATTTAAATTGTGAATGCCCCCAATTCACATATAAAAGTCACCTTATACGAGGCTCGCGTGTCTGAGACACCTTAATATTCTTTTAGAACAACTTTGAACATATGAGCTATCTATGACACGCAAAACAACCAGCCTGCAACTCCTCGACGAAGAAATCCGTCGCCCGGGGCGGGCGCGGTGTGTTGCACTTAGTCGCCGAGGGTTTGGGATGTGCTTCCCAATAAACCAAGGACGTTCGGCCCGGAGATGCTTCCTATGCAGAAGGAGAAGAAGGGCTTCGCTCGCGGGCGCCCTTGCTAGGTGGAAGTCGAACACTCCTTTCCCAGCATGGGACGAGGAAGATGAAGTGCGCTAACGGCGCGATGTGTGCCCAAATCAAACTCTGCGGACTCCATGCCCGTTCCCGACCTCTCAGCTCCCAAGGGAAGTGGAATTATTACCAATCGCCTCGACGAGGCGAAGGAGTAGCAATCGGAGGCTGCTCACGGGGCGGCTCTCCTGCGCTCGTATCCACGTTCGGTCTTAGACCCTCGTGTGGAATGCGGCTTCTGCTCGGTAGATTCCGCTACTGAAGCAGAAGACGCGATCACTCGATCGCTAGGTGTCTATGTAGTCGGGCCTCCGGCAACTGATCTTGATCAGCGAAAGTCTGCGAGCTCGCTTTGTGAGACCGCATTCGACTTGGATCTCCAAAGGGAGGTGATCTTGTCCCTAATTGCGGAAATTCCTGTGACGCTGACCCGCTGCAGACGACCATGAGCTCTTTGAGCGATGGGTGTAGCAGTTCCGGAAATTTTCTTCGCTGTCTACCTTACAGCGAAGCCACAAGGAAATAGACGTGAGCGTTGAGCGCCATCTTAGATTTGTGTTTGCCTAACGCTAGGCGTAACGCCGATTTCCTGCGTATTGTCACCCCGCGACATATGGAACAAACCATAACGCTCCCGCGAGCTCTGTGGTTTCTCACACAGGTGAGTCTACAACCACTGCTGCTCCTGGCCATAGCTTGAGCTCAGCTCATGGCCTTCCGATTACCCGGTCTACTGCCAAGAAGCGCGGTGCGCAGGACGATGCGAGCGTCATGATCCTTCCGATGATAAGCGTCCACGACATCTGGACAATCTTGCCGAAGTGGCACCTCAAACTCCCACGAGTTGTCGGAGTTATGGTATCCCCACCACTTCACAAGATATTGGGTTAAACCCCGTTGATGGCATCGACCCACAAGGCGTTCCACGTAGTAGGGAACGCCGCCATTCTCATCGAGAAGATTCGGCGCTGGACGGTGACGACTTGGTATGTCGCCGTCCGGTGACTCGCAGTGCTCTTGGAGCGCTGGAGGACAAAGTATTTTGTCATCGGCACTCTGCCTAGCATCTCTCCGAGGTCGCCTACCGCTGTGCAGAAGACCTCAAGAATCTGGAGCACTTAGCGCACCGCCTGCCTCGCGTTTGGGAATATCATAGTCTGTCGGAACGGCTCCTAGCCGTCGAGCAGGCGAATACGTCACTTCATGCGACGGTAAAGCGCCAAGCGGCGCTGGGAACGGAAGTGGCTGCACCCTGTGCTCAGACCTTATTGCTGGCTCAGCTTCTGGGTGGCCTAGCGACTTTGAGAGCTGCATTGGCGCCAACGCTTCCGCGTTCACTTGCGCCAGATCCCGGTACGGCTGAAGCAAGCCCATATAAAACACCGGGTTGATGCGCATCTTTCTCGGAAGAATCAGCGTATACACCTTGACCACGACCGTAAGACGTTCAATAAACCTTGGACGGGGCTTCGTCTTTATGACAGCAGAAAGTGTACGTGTAGAAGGTTTTTAGCGTTTGGTAAAACAGAATCTCTGATTTAATGTTTTTAGCATTTCTTCTCCCTTTTCCGTCCACATATTCCTTCTGCATTTCTTGGCTTTCAGCCATCGCATCGCAATCGTGTCGTAAGACACTCTGTCTCGTAAACTGGAAGTCTCCGACTTCTTTACGCACGGTGAGGGGGTTGACATCAGCTAACCGCTCGGCTATTCAACCCAACCAAGCACTGAGTCATGGGATGGCGGCATCAGCGAAACGCGAGGATCAATACGCTCGATCACGTAGAACGGCAAAGATCCGATAGATGAATGCACTGCATTGTTTAGAGCAAACTCTAGGAGTGGCAACATAGCGCTCCAGCGCTTCGGTGTATGCTGCGTGTAGTTATGTAGTCAACTTGGTGTCCAGCACTATAAAGAGTGTAGTTCAAAACTTTCCAGTGAAGCGCGGGTCTCTATCAGAGACAATTGACCCCGGGAATCCATGTTGTCGAAAAACATGACCAAACGGTGTCGCTGTACCCACACCATCGATGGTGTCCGGCACTGCCGCAAGATGAACCATCTTGCTCAGACAATCGACAAAAGACCTCCACACCCGTATTGCCTGCGATTTCTTCGGCAGGCCAAACACAAAGTCCTACCTCATGGACTACAAACAGCCGGAGGTTGCCGGTAAACTGGCCAGCGGCGCCGCCGCATTTGGATAGTGTTTTTCCCTCTGACAAGTCTCACACGTGCGCACGTATGTGCTCGTCCATTTTTACTGCTTAATTCACCTGTAGTGGCAACTCACAGAACTGTACGTCTTTTCATGATCGAAGTGACCATGTCGTGGTCCCATAGAGGATACAAGATTTTAAAATTTATCGTGAGTGTCGCGAGGAACCACAATTTGTGGCATATCCAGTGAATTGGTGCTATATTACAGCAACCTGTTACACAATGAATATTGGCGTAGCTCTGCATGAAACGCGCCGACAACTTCTTGTCCGCCTTGCTCCCGAGAGCATGTAGCAGCGCAACACACATAATATCACCCGCGTATGCGACGCGGATCAAATCCGTCACTGACGACGTCACCGTCGTGACATGAGCAAGCTCATACTCCGGTTTGCGTGACAATGCATCAGCCAAAGCATTTTGCCTCCTAGTTTATACTTCACCTCGAAGTTATATTCTGCAAAGTAGAAGAGCCACCTAACCAACCTCTGTGAGTGGTGAGGCGCCTAGCGTCACATACTACACTAAAAGAACGATCGGGATCTGGTAACGCCATTATTAATGAATGGAGAATGCTGTCTTTGACCCTGTCAAAAGCCTCCTGATGCTCAAAGTCCCTCCACCATTCCATATCCTTTTTAAAGAGATTCAACAATGCCCGTGCCATTCCCGCATATTCGCGCTGTACGTTTGCAAGTAGTTGTCGAGGCCAAGCCACTTGTGCAAGTCGTTTTGATTCTTTGGAGCCGGCCAGTTCACAATAGCATTGACCTTAGCGGAATCAGCTCGAAAGCCACGACTCCCAATAGAACACCCTTGAAAAGGTATTTTCAGCGCCAAGATGCACTTGTTTGCATTAGCATGCAGCTTAATAGTGCACATGCACTCGAGTGCCAATCTCAAATGGACGATGTAGATTTCCAAATCAGTCCTCCCATGCTCCGCACGACTGTGGACGAAGGTGTTGTCGAAGTATGTCTGTGCAAACGACGGATGGGTCCTAAACAATTGCGTCACGAGACGATTAAATGTTGCAGGTGTATCTGACAGCTCTGAAGGGATCACCAGACGCTCCCAGAGCATCTCGCTTGGAGCACTCACCGCTGTCAACGGAATATCACTCGCTCTCATGAGCATTTGGTGTAACCCATCGCCCAAGTCAAGTGCACTGTATTTTGTAAGGCCAACAATATTGTTTTGGAGAACATCTTCCTGGAAGTCGGCGTTTGTGCCGAAATGGCGGTAGCGTTGAGCTTATTGTTGTAAGTGTGAACGATACGATACTTGCCTTTCGGCTTCCGGACACAAAACGTGGGTGTCGATTGGGGAGACTTGCTCTCACGCACAATCCTGCCTCATGCTCGCACCTGCGATTTGGGCTCAGCCATTAGCGTGTTACGCAGTATTTTGTTCCCGGAACCAGGTCAATCGCATGACGCACACCTCAATCCAGAGGTAGGACCGACTGCAGGTCTTTGGAGACGACGTCTTGGAAATCTATTATCGAAGAATAATACATATCAGAAGGATCCTTCATAATCGACGATCCACTTCGTGCGTTCAGTGTCCTCAAGGACAGCTTCATCCAGAAGCGACGACGAGTTAATCTCCTTGTTCGGTTTTATAATGACCACCTCGGCTAGATTGCCTGCCTTCAAGGCACCGCTACACTCTTCGAAGGACATCTCATCCACCTTAAGAAGGCCATACCAAGGTATGACGTTATCCTTTGTATAGCTAATTGTCCACGCTATCAAAGTCAAACTCATGTGTCACTTGACACCGAGGTCCACAGGGACCCTCAGCACAGTGACACATGTCCCCGTCGCCAATCAAACAGTGACGGTGTCACTTAACCGCGCTTTCGACGCCTCAGCATACAGCTGACTTTCCGCGATCGTGGAGCGTCGAGCATAATTGCCCGACACCCCAGATGATCTCCCATGGCTTCTCAAAGCCCTTCACAATCGCTTCCACAACCAGCAAGCCTGGCGTTCCGTGTTCAAGAGCATGGAGCTCTTCGAAACTGAGCCTTTATGACCACTACCTCCTTGAGTTCAACATTTATCAGTTTTCTACAGTAGGGCGCCCGCGCCTACTGTGTTGTCTCGTTAAATTAGATTGAATAGAAGCGGGGCGTCGGTTCGACGGACCTTTATGCGCCTTGCGCAAGGGACAGTCCATTCGACGGTGACGGGAGTCTTTACAAACGAACCACCGTCGGGTGTTCAAACGCTGCCCGACAGCTCGAATCTCTCCCCCATCTTGCTCAGCAGAGCTGAAATCCATTGGCTCAGGCCCCTCGACGAGCCCTGAGGGTGTGCATTCCAACCAAGTCGTGCCAACTTGAAGTTGAATTCGGTATACAATGCCACACGTTGACCGGTTCTTCAGTAGAAGACGGATGCAAACGGTAGGCTTCAATTCTAGCCGTGCTAGTGCGGAGATTTGCCTTAAAGACGGCCACTGCGACCGCCTCGTGGAGAGTTTCTGCGGCTATCCCAGCAACAATAGTTCTCAACTCTTGGACAAAGACCACTTCTCCTTCTTGCCCTGTCAGGCAGCAAGAAGACGCGATCTCACGCGATATGCCAAATTCGGCGGTTAGAACTCTCGCAGAAGCTGATGTTTCTGCTCATTCCACGAGGTGCTTCAACCGAAGCACCGCACAGTGGTGCCCATTCTCGCGCTTGGCCCTCGAGCTTGGATATAGCATGCCTCACGCACTGTTGCTCGTTTTAAAGCATGACGGATGCCATAGCCATCTCAGCCTCTTTTATCTTGAGCAGGAGATTCTCTAAATTCTTAATTTCGAAGGTCTTAACACTCATTATGAGCGGTCTGGGTCGGAAGGAATCATCCGTCATCGACGGTTGCGTCATTGACGCAGTCGATGCTGACAGCTTTTGCTGTAAGTGCTCTAGTAGAGCATTTCCTTTTTTTAAAAAACCCTTTAGGTGCGCACTTATGTCCTCGGGCCCTTGCGCAACGAGGTGCTCCACATCTTCAGGATCCACACCAAAACAAGAATAAGGTACAGGGGTGGATAACCACTAGTGATACATGTATTAAGATTATACTATACGAATTCAGGAAAATCTATGCATTTAAAATTAGGGGGCTTTGCCGCAGATAAAAAAATAAAGTCAGTTTTGGATTCAAACGGAAGAGTTACTTAGCCCTGGGCTAAGGTTGTAATCACCCTTGGAGTAAGCGGATTGCAATTCGCTAAACTCGTACTTGTTCTAAGTATAGAACGAAAAGTCGTTGACCTATTAACGCTTCCTCTAAGCGCAAAGCTACGGCAGCCCCGCTGCAACCGGGACCGATGATTAACAAAGTTTACCGATTAAAAGTGATCTTGTCATGTAGAATGATAGGCAGCGAGAAAGTAGAATTGTAAGCCTCATTGATTCAATCACTATCAAATGTATTTCCCTCCCCTAATTTCTGTCAATTGTCTTCGCAGCACAGCCAAGACTCTTTGGCTTGCCTTTCAGCCACTTAACCTCTCGGTCTCAGATCTTAGCAGTATTGTCGAGAATCGCAAACGCCTGTTTAGACCGATAAAAGCTCTCAAACTACTGCGAGCAAAGTCAAAAAATGGTTTTTGAAACAGAGATCCAATTTTTGTCATACGCTGACGTTTCCCGAACAATGGATGTGTAGATATCGTCAAGCGCAACCCTTAAGTTCATTTATATTACTGGAGCTAGAATTGTACAGTGCACTTGACACAAAGAAAGCTTTTCGGATAGGATTGGCGCTACAAAGGCACAAAAGTAGGGTTTATGCTATCGAAACCGAGAGCCTTAACCGTAACTAGGTATCTTACAGCTCTAAATGTTAATAGATTCGCGATACATGGACGTATACGAAATATTATGTTTTGCTTTCGCAACATCTTACTAATTCTCCTCAATTATTATCTTTGACGTCCACGTCCACCACGATTAGTAACAAATTTGAGCTTTTGCGCCAAAATTCTGCAAACAGATCCTTCGTTTGATCTACAGGAGCTTGGTGGACCCCATTTAAACACTATCACGCACAAATGTGCCATGATAATGACTAGTTTATATCAAAGGAATGTAAGATTCCATGATAGTCAAACAAAAAGTATGTGAAACTCTTTTAAAGTATTGGTATAATGAAAAGTATACCGATACTGCCTCCATTTATATCACTCAGTATAGTAAAATTCCGGTATTTTGTATTGGCAGTATTTAAAGTCAGAACAAATTTGGGTACAAGCAACCTTGCTGTGGCAAATTACCGTTTTACGATCCCGGCTACTAGTTTTAGCATAACAACACCTACCTTGTCAATTTCGTTAGAATTATAGGTATGATGACTGCCATTTCAAAATTTTGTATAGTACTTACCACGTTAATTTCGATTGTGAAGTGGCAGTATAGCGCTAAGGAGCGTGTATTACCGTTTGACAGAATCAAAACAATTACAGACGTATGGAGTACAAGTCAGTGCGAATGGAAGCGATTTTACTTTCCTCGACATCTATTTCCATTTGCTAATTTGTTGCTATTGCAAGGACATTCAAACAGCATTTAAAAGGAGCAATTCAAGTAGAAAACCAGACCTGCTCCATCAGAGGGTGCTACGGTCTTGCATTGTTTTTTTTCCAAGATGACAAAAGCGATTTAGGCAGACTGACTAGCTCATTAACTAAACACCTTAGATTACACCAATTCGGTTAGCCACGTCCAGAGCGTCGTAGTCTGCAGTAAGGCGCACATATGCCTTCTTCTGACCATCGGGCCTACAAAGAAAACAATCCGACAGAGAGGTCAGCACTAATTCGGTACATATTTACGCAAAAAAATATCTGACGGAGAGCAGCAAACGAAAACTGCACCAAAAGGCCACGCTGCCGCACTTCCCTATCAGGACTACGGCCAGACGTTAAGAACCTCAATGGAATTTTAAAATTCCTCCGTCGTAAAGATTGCAAGCTCGACGCGATGTGTTTTACCTGATGAGGGTGTTGACCTTAGCGACCTTGATGTTGTAAAGCTGCTTCACAGCGTCCTTGATCTGACGCTTATTCGCCAGCAAGTCCACGAGAAAGACGAGAGTGTTGTTGTCCTCAATTTTTTTCATAGCAGACTCAGTGGTAAGCGGAGCCTTGATGATGCGGTACTTATCGAGCTTGTTGCGCGACGGTACGGCCTTGCGTGCGTAAAGTGGGGAGCGGGCAAGCTTAAGGGTTTTGGGCTTGTAAAAGTGCACCTTCGTGCGAATCTTCAGCACCTTTCCATGTGAGCCCTTAATTACTTTCTTCGACAGTTTTGCAGCCGACTTGCCAGCCGCTGTCTTTGGTTTGGTAGTAACCTTCGCCATTTCGTTTGCCTCTTTGAGAAATGGACAATATCTGCAAAAAAGGCTTGAAGGAACGTGCGCCAATGATTCGCTTAGGAGTTTTAGCCACTTAGAAGAAAAGAAAATAATCAAAAATCAGTGGGTGAATTGGCTTCGAGTTCGATAAACCTAGACAATATATCAAGTCTCAGGGAAATTTGACTTCGCTGAATCTGTGCGGACCACCAAGATCCTCATTGCCTGTGCTTAAGTTGCCTGACTCGCTTGTTGATCTCGATTTTGGAAAAAGCGAACAGGCTGCCAATTTGAGATTTATGAACTGGATTGGGGACCATGAGGTCATAAAATTGTTAGGAGAATATTTTGCAACAGCAAATACCTTCATTTTCACAAAAGCAGGTTTTAAATCTGATACAAATACAGGTATGACTGAAGATACTAACGATCGTGACGGTGACTTCAATCAATTTCTGTGATGTTTAGGAAAAACTATATCTCAACTGAATTAATTATCGAGTCACAAAGCAGAGGCTTTGTCGCGGTCTTTTGTTCGCTGCTCGTTTTCAGTGTTGCAGCAATTTGATAGCACTACCTTCCACCCAAATTGCTCGAACAGTCAAAACTTGGGAGAATCTACTTTAAGAGATGTTTTCTCCTGTTTCAGTCGTTAACTATCAATAGGTGGAAAAGGTCGGTGGGGACAAATATGGACTTGTATGCAAGGCTGGTGGCCTGACAACAGGTCGCATCGTAGCGCTTAAAACAAACCGTTTGGAAACGGATGAACAAGTATCCTGTCCGCTGCCATGCGCAAAAAGCCACAAAGAGAAGTGCCTACAACTTTAAATGTCATGATGTTCTGTGTTGCTGTGTACCGAACGAGCACACTCTATCTTGTTCGTGAAGATTCGGAGCAGAACCTGAGCAATGCCTCCAGAAACTTTCGTCTCGACTGAAGGTGTTTGATTTAGTAGCTATTTTTACGAATTTTAAGGCGGCATTGCGTTCTACCATACCAATCGTGGATTGCATCGTGATCTAAAGTAGTACGGCAACCTGAAACTTGGCAATATTGAGCTCACGCGGAGTATGGCGTGCTTCATAGACGTTATTCTCATATAGCTGTGACGCTGTGGTTTCGCGCGCCCAAAGTGTTGCTAGGAGCTTTACGATTTGTGGTCCATTTTTTTTTTTTGAAATCGTCACTTTTTTCCTGGGAACTTGACGAGCCTTCACCAATTTCACCCGTTGAGACGAAATAGTCTGGAGTCCTAATGCGGTTGGACTAAGACATCAATTTCTCAGTGGTGACCTCAGCCGTTTATCGAAATTTGTACCTACTGGCCCGCATTGGCGTTGATTTGCACTCTGTGCGCTAGAAGTGTATAATCTTACTTCTGGTCCTTAAATAGAAGTCGTTGCATGTGTCTTTCACTTTGCGTAGCATCCCTTCGCAATCATGGCAATAAACCTTAAACATTCCTATGATCTATAACGATCCGTGGCAGCAAAAGAATCTGATATGAATAAGGAAGGCGAAGATATCTGATTATTCTCCAAGGTTTAGTATGAGGTCTAAAGCGTTGATGTTAAAAAATATATTTGATGCATATTACCAAATGAGCGAATCGCTTGCATTCTGTATAGCACAAACGCCAATTTCAAATATATACACTCAACGCTAAATGTGTTGAAACCTTTCCTCTTTTTGTCTTTGTCAAATGGAAGCAACCTGGACGACAAACTCTTATATGACCCTGTGGTGTTTGTATCTACACAATTTTTACGGCTCGTTCTTCGCTGAGCTGTCAGATACATCTTAAGTATATTAAAAAAAATCCCCTTTAGTACACATGACTGCATTTTCCGAGAGGCCTGGACCTGACAAAGGCCAGAGAACTATCTGATTTGTGTTACCCAGTAGCTTCTGTGGAATGATTGCATCGCGGTGATCATATCGATGTTTTTGCAGAGCGCCTGGAAAACCAAACATCTTGGTGTTGATACCATGGCTGGAGGCACTAATGTATACATTTGACAGGGAGTGAGGCGAATGTCTTGTGGTGCGTCTTCAAAGCTTGCGAAGTCAAAGTCATCAGAACTACGCCACTGTCGACGCCAATTGCAAGTGTTTTTTATTTTTATTTTACGAGTCACCATCCCAAAGTCCAATTGTTAGTATTGGTGAGAATAATTGTGTAAAAGACATATCAACACATTTAACATACCCGACTGGGTTCCGTCGGGTACAGGATAACGTGTTCTTGGTAGGTTTCGTATCGGTGACCACTGGCTCATCTGCTCGGTGCGTAACCACAGCACCAGAGGGGACCACTTGACACTCTTAGCTCAATCCATGGACAGATATATAAGCAAAGTGATATTGGCGTAATACCGTAGCAACCTGCGTATTTTATTATAGAATACTGTTGTTGTATGAAATGACGCAAGATGTATTTAGCCAAGAATTTTTCCTAACATGGTTTACATACACATTTCAGTATTGTCACATGGACTAAAGCAAGGCTCAGCAATATTTTAGTTAAGAATTATGAAGAATATTATGATTAGTACGCTGTTGGTGGCATTTCGTGCTGTGAGTGGTGTAACCTCACGCTATGCGTTACTTATATAAAGATAGTAAACCAGATATATCAAGCATCAGATTATCAACATGAATGCTGTCTCTACGCCAATCTTAAGAAGATTAAAGAAGGGCTCAGTCTCGACCCTAAGTTGTGCGTAACTTACGTGGACTCGTTCAATCAAATTTCATTCTGCGAGATGCACAGCAATCCCGTAGTATCTGATTGTACTCGTCGTGATATTCGAATACCAAGTCCTGAATATAACTGTATTATCTCTGAGGATGGGAACGATTTACCATTCAGTCTGTATCGGGACGATAAGGCATACTTGACAATCCTAAGTTTTCAGTTCGTCCCGAATTAGCGCAACTGATGGTACAAGAGTCGTAAGGTCTCATCAAATATGAAAACGATCTAGTGATGACTTCACGAACGCCTCAGCCAGGTGTCGTCGGTGTGAGCGAAGCCTATATCCATCGTAATACCACCGTTGCTAAGCGCTCAGTTCAGTGTGAAATGGGGCAAAAACAGTCCTGCCAATGATTAAGAGAAATCTAATGGTCATAAGACCACATTGTTCAGACAGAGCTTCAGCAATTCACGCTTGTGATGTCTGAATTTGGAACGCGCGCAAAAGTGTGCACTAATGTATAAAATCGCTGTAGGCGAGCGGAAATCATCATCAAAGGAGCCTAAGTAATTAATGTTGCAAGTGTTAGGATCACCAAACCAAACTTATTATTCGGTCAAAATTCGTGTCCACCCGTCAAGTAAGTAGATATCCGGGGAATTATCTCCTGGGATTAATGACTTTGATTGCTGGTACGGCGGCTGACCCAAAGTAACGTTTATCACCTTTATGAAGAATATGCGTAGAAGAATGTCTCGCATAAAACTTAAAACTTCTCACGACACCACACCGTTTTCAAAGAAGTAGCAGGTGTTGTAATGAAAGCAGGGCCAGCTAACGTCACGCATGGGTACTGTAAGAAACGGTGAATATGGCACTGAATGTCGACTCTAACTTTAAGTCGGTACGACTTGGTTTGAATGCCCACTTTAGCAGCTCTTAGAGCGGGACCAAGCCAATCGATCACAGCTATGCAGAGAAAGAGGAGGGAGAGCTCCGAGCTATCGAGTAGCGTTTAAACACCCGACAGTGGCTTGTCTGTGGAGACACCAGTCCCCTTTGGACTGATTGTACCGTGCGCAAGGTGCGTAAAGGTTCATCGAACGGACATCCCGCTTCTCACCAGTCTGGTTTGACGCGGTGAAATGATAAAACCCAGTAGGTACGGGGCTCCCTACTGAGGAAGATCTGAGTTCTGTTGAACCTCAAGGAGGTAGAGGTCAACAGGGCTCAGTACCGAACAGCTTCATGCTCTTAATACGGAATGCCGGGCTTGCTTGATAAAAAACGACCGTAAAGGGCTTTGAGAAGTCATGGAAGATCCTTACTGATTCCGGAGTGTCGGGCACAATTGCCTGACGCTTCACGGTCGAAAGAAGTCAGCTGTACGCTGAGGCGCTGAAAGCGCGGTTGAGTGACACCGTCACTGTTTGGGTTACGATGGGGACTTGTGTCTCAGTACCGATGTCCCTGTAGACATCGGTGTCAAGTTTCTTGACTGCGATAGCGTGGAACGCTGCTTAATCTTAAACTGAGATGCAAGGTATGGCCTTATCTTTTTGTATGGCATGGTTTGAACACCATGAGCCATGGATTGATTGGAGTTCGAAGTCCTGGGGCTCTACGCGCAAGTCTCCTATTGGAGCTTTGGTGGGCCATGAACCAACCTCTGCTAAGAAGCAGAAGCTCCGCCCGGGACGGTCAAAGTTCTGAATATTGGAGTATCTGAGTTGTCGAACACTGAAGGTGTATTGGACAAGAGTCCCGAGCATGGCTCGCGGGCTGAGCGTGGAGTGGCACGAAACCCACTGAGTACTGCTCATGTGTCAAACCAGTTGCTGCATGCCAGGAGAAACGTGGTCGGCCAAGGGCCGAGGCACCTGGGGCGGGGCCCCAAGTGATGCACGTGGAGTGGCACGTAAACCACTGAGCACTGCTCCGTTTCGATGCAGTCGCTGTATGCCACGAGTGGCATGGTCTGATAAGGTTCGAGGCATCTTGGGTAAGACCCCTTACATGCGCGTGGGGAAGCACGTTATCCACTGGACGAAGACTGCGGGGCTGGCTGCTCTCCGTCGTATGTTGTTAATAAAATCAGGGCTCCAGTAGAGTAGGAAGTGGGGTTTAAGCCGAACGACGCTGAGTGCGTGCTTACACAAGGCTCGCAGGGACGTACAACCTTAGTGAAGAGGCGACAGCGGCGACGTATGCTAGCTGCAAGACGCTGGGCGTCGACCCTGACCCAGGATGGTCTACCTTAGCCGATAGCGCACAGCTATACACCCTTGTAAACGGTATGACGAGGGAGGAAGACGGCGACATCATCCTCGAGGCTATTCCTGCAGAGAATGGTCTCCTTGAGCTGGACAAGATGTACTTCGACGAGTTTGGCGGTGCCTTGAAGACAGACGATTCGCCGAGGTGATCAGTATACGACTGAACGAGGAAGTTCACTCGTCGTATCTTTCGGGACGAAGCTGTCCTGGAGAACACCAAGGGGGGGCTCCGCGAACAAAGTAGATCATTGATCTTGAGGAATTTCTCGGATCCATACCATCCTTTGGTGAAGGAATCTCCAGACGTCGTCTCCAAAGATTCCCAGTCGTTTTACCTCCGGACCGAGGTGTGCGTTTTGAGATTGATCTAGTTCCGGAAACCAAATACTGCGTGACACGCTGATGGCCCGTGCTCAAGGAGCAGCGCGACGTCATTGACGTCTTCTTCCGAGCAAAGCACGACGCATGAATGGTGCGTGAAAGCAAGTCTCCCTATTGAACAACCACACTTAATGTCCAAAAACTGATCGGCAAGTGGCTTATCGTTCACGCTTACAATAAGCTCAAAGCTTCACCGATCCGGCAGAGACAACGATTCCTAGAAGAATGTTCTCCATAAAAACATATTTGGATGTACAAGGAAGGTATTGTGCGCTCAACTTGGTCGATGGGTACTACCTATTGCTCATGAGAGCGAGTGACATTCCGCTGACAGCGGCGAGTGCTTCAAGCGGGATGCTCTAAAAGTGGATAATGATGCTCCAAGGGCTGTCGAAGCACCAGCAGCATTTAATCATCTTGTGATGCAGTTGTTCAGGCCCCACCGGGCGTATGCACACACAAACCTCGACGACATCTTCGTCCACAGACTTGCAGAGAACGGGGAGACAGATGAAGAGAACCACATCGTCCATGAAAGAGCGGTTCTCGTGTGCATGCGCACGAATAAGCTTTATGCTAATGCAGACATGTGTATCCGAAGAAATCCTTTCTAGGGTGTTTTATATGGAAGCGTGGTCTTCGAGCGGATCCCGCTAAGGTCAAGGCCACTGTGGACTCGCCGGTTCCAAAGAACCAAAAGACCTTTTGCTAGTGGCTTGGTCTCGCCAACTTTTTATGCAGCTACAGCGATTCGTACGCAGAAATGCCGCGGCCATTGTCGACTCTCCTTACAAAGGATACGGAATGGTCCTGAAACACCATGAATCGGGACGCTTTTGACAGGGTCAAAGACATCCTCCTTCGTGCTTTGCCATCGGCTGTGCTTCTGAAAGCAATCGCCGAGGGGTAAGATCGGATGATCGCATTCGAAATTCGCCATCTTAAGGCTGCGGAAAAGAGCTACCCAGTCCACGACAAGGAATAACTTGCAATGAAGTATGCATTTGTCAAGTCTAGGGTGCACCTGCTGGGCTCAAAGCCGTTAGTTGTCGATACGGATCATGCATCACTGCGCACTGCGACAGGTTCCTCATTTCTCACAGAGGTTGGCCAGGTGGCTCTCATTCTTCGCAGAATAAAACTTTGAGGTGAAGGATCAACCAGGAGGGCAGAATGCTTTGACTGATGTGTTGTCACGCAGACCGGCTTATGAGCTTGCTCATGTCACGACGGTGGCGTCGTCAGTAACTGCGCCGCATTCGCGGATGATAGTATGTGTGTAGCGCTGCTGCAGACTTTCAAGTGCAAGGGGGCTGAAAACTCGGACGAAAAGCTGTCGGCGAGATTGCGAGCAAGGTTACACCGATATTCGTTGAATAACGGGTTGCTATAACATCGATTCGATAAATACGCTACGAATTGTGGTTCCTATCGATGAGAACCAAACCTCTATGAGGCCCAGGGCACCCCACTCAATGTTCATCACGGTCGTGAGAAGACGTACAACACGGTGAGTTGCCACTACTGGTGGCCCAAGCTGTACAAATGGACGAGCACAGAGGAGCGCACGTGTGAGACGTGTCAAAGCGAATAGAACATCTCAGAATGCGGTGAAACCGCTGGCCATCTTACCGGTATCCTCTGGGTGTTGGCAGTCCATGAGTATGGACTTGTGGTTGGCCTGCCGAAGGACTAGGCGGGCAACACAGGTGTTGTGGTCTTTTGTGGATCGTCTGAGCAAGATGGCTCATCTTGCGGTAGTCCCGGACACCATCGACGGTTAGGGAACAGCGACGCTGTTCGTAGATCGTGTCATTCGATACAATGGATTTCCGAAGTCAAATGTGTCTGAGAGAATCCCCGCTTCACTGGGAAGTTTTGGTCGACACTCTTCAGGGTGATCAGCACCAAGTTGACTACACAACTACACAACAGCGGACCATCCGTAGACAGATGGTCAAACTAAGCGGGTGAATCGCGTCAATGAATATGTCCTTTGCAGAGTCACACGTTGAGACGCCGAAGCACTTGAGCGCCGTGCTGACTCTTGTGGAGCTCACTGATAATGCAGTGCATGCATCTACCGGCTACACGCCGTTCTAGGTGGAGGATCATGTTAAATTTCGCATCATCCCATGAGTGTAAATACAAACCGTGAAAGCGTGGCCTACCGATCCTTTTGTACATTTTATTTTTGAGCTAGAGGTGTCAGAAAATTACCACAGGGATAACTGCTCAGGGAGGAATATCGACCGGCTAGCTGATGTCAGCCCCTTCACTGTCCCTAAAGAAGTCGATGACTAATTGTCTACCAAACTGAGTGACTTGAGACACGTTTGCAATGGTTGAAAGCCAAACTGAGTGACTTGAGACACGTTTGCAATGGTTGAAAGGCAAGACATACAGAAAGAATAAGCAGACGGTAGAAAAAACTGCTGGAAACAATAAGTTGCAGACCTGGGTTATTAAATGCTAAGAACCTTCCAACACATGCAGTTTCTGCTGTCTTTAAGAGGAAGCTCCGTCCACGGTTTATCGGACCTTCTAAGGTCATGACCAAGCGAGGACGCTAAACCTCTCGACAAGGATGTGCATCCGTCCGGTGTTTTATAGGGGCTTGCTCAAGCGGCCCTGGGATCTGGCGCACGTGAATGTGGAAGTGACGGCACCGGGGCGGGGCTCAAAGCCGCTTGGTCACCCAGAAACCGAACCATCAACTAGTTTTGAGCGCGGAGTGTGACGATCACCGTTTCCAACGGCGCCAGGCGCTCCACCGTCGAACGAATCGTCGCATTCGTCTGCTCGACGGCTAGA